>NC_143258.1:55049384-55356154 GCF_984573655.1 Nuphar pumila
GTTCTTCATTGAACTGATAGTGTTTCAAGTGAACTGATAGTCGTTCTTTCTCGAACTGATATTGTTCCAAGTGAACTGATAGTCATTCTCCATCGAACTGACAGTGTTCCAAGTGAACTGATAGTCGTTCTTCATCGAACTGATAGTGTTCCAAGTGAACTAATAGTCGTTCTTTATTGAACTGATGGTGTTCCCAAGTGAACTGATAGTTGTTCTTCATTGAACTGATAGTGTTCCCAAGTGAACTGATAGTCGTTCTTTATTGAACTGATAGTGTTCCCAAGTGAACTGATGGTCGTTCTTCATCGAACTGATAATGTTCCAAGCACTCGTTCTTCATTGAACTGATAGTGTTCTAAGTGAACTGATAGTCGTTCTTCATTGAACTGATAGTGTTCCCAAGTGAACTGATAAGTCGTTCTCCATTGAACTGATAGTGTTCCAAATGAACCGATGGTCGTTCTTAATTGAACTGATATTATTCCCAACGATGGTTGTTCTTAATTGAACTGATATAGTTTCCAACGAACCGATGGTCGTTCTTAATTGAACTGATATTGTTCCCAAAGAACTGATAGTCGCCTCCTTTGGGGAAAGGAGAGGATAATTTTCATCACGGATGCGTTGAGCCGGACCTCAAATGCTCATTTTCACAAAGATTTCAAGAAAATTTTGTCAATTTGTCAATCAAATTATTTGTTGATTTCAAAATCTTTATTGCACAAATCCCTATCTCAATTTACCTTTAGCATTACTTCCAAAAGAGTGAAGCTTTTGCGAAAAGAGATTCAAACTTCAAATTCTTTTTATTGGCCAACCAAGGGGATGAAGGATAAATCCTCGATATGGCCAGAAAAGAAAATTCGATGTTATTGCAAAGCCATAAATGATTGATATTGATCGCAGTCAATGGCACATCTTTAAAGACTATTCTTGAAAGACGAGACAGTGGAAATATTCTGAGTGCTAGAAAAGAGAGCGTTTACTCAAGCCTTGTCTCCTCAAAATCACCTAAGCTGCAATTAAATATTCGCAAAAGAGATCTCTCAATTGTTGTCAAGATGAAGACGAATTAAGCGAGTAGACCCCCGAGGCCAAAGAAGATTTGAAACATCTCCAAGATGACGGAGTTTGTGACGGATCCTTCCAGGGAAAGTCCAAAGCACTGTCGAGATGAAGGCAGATGCGATGAACCTCCCGACAATCCCTAAAAGATATTTAATTTCAGCTATCGTCCAAAGATCTCTAACCCATAAGCCAACATTATCCAAGAAGGATCGAAACATCTCCAAGATGAAGGAGTTTGTGACGTACCCTTCCCAAAAGAGAGCAAGAGAGGAAAAAGAAAGAGAGAAAAAGTCAGAACATCTCCAAAATGAAGGAGAATGTAGCCAAAAAACTCAAAGAGAGCCAAAAGAGTGCAGAAAGACTATCATGAGAGAAGCTCTCAGGATATCAAACTGCCAGATCTATCAAGAATTCTCTTTAAATTTGTGAAATTCTATTATCAGTATTCTTTCATCAATTGGTTTCATAATATCAAATTCTCTTTCCTGTTCATATCAAGGATACTGATAGCTTCCTTGAAGAAGGGCAATTGCAAGTAATTTGGGTTTCCAATCCCGATTCTACGAAGTGAACCTTGTTTAGAGGTAATGCTTTGGGTAGAAAAAGAAAAAATATCTTTGCAACCATGTGCAACATTTTCAAAAATTTTGAATCAACAACAAAATTTCCAACATTTTGACAATATTTTCTAGCTATCCTGACGTGAAGTGAGAGCTTGATGTTCGTTTTCGATGCATCCTGACACCAATTTTAAATTCCTCTTAAGGACTTGATTCCTTCCCTTCTTTGAGAGCATAAACTCTCAGATTTGCACCCTTCCTTGTGTCCCCACTGTCCCACCATAGATAGTCCCATTTCGGTTCAAGGTCGAACCACCAATCATTTCTCGCAAAAGACAATTTCAAAAGCTGTTCAGTCCCAGCAATGAGATGCCTAAGAACAATCCCTTTTCAAGCTTTAGGGACCCCATTTTCCTTCCTTTTGTAAAACCCCTGTCGGATTTATTATGCAAAATCCGAAGGTTCCATCATGGTCTCTTCTTTTGAAGATTCCATTCTATTTTCCACCCGATCAGGTTAAGGGTACAAACCTGAGCCTCATTTAAAGAGGCATTTCATCTTCCACCCGATCAGGATAAGGGTACAAACCTGAGCCTCATTCAAAGAGGTATTTCATCTTCCGCCCGATCAGGATAAGGGTATAAACCTGAGCCTCAATCAAAGAGGTATTTCATCTTCTGCCCGATCAGGTTATAGGTACAAACCTGAGTCTCATTTCTATGAGATATTCCATTCCCCAATCAGGTTAAGGGTCAAACCTGAGCTTCGTTCCATACGAGGTATTTCTGTCTCATCCAGGTTAAGGGCATAAAAAACTGAACTTCACTCTCATAGAGTGAATCTTTCCTCTTCATTCTCCATTTCATATCTACCATCTTCCTCGGGCTAATTTCTTCATACCAAGTCAGATCCTTCTAACTGGGGCATTTTTTTTATATAGCCCAAATTTGGTGTGTTTTTCTTTGCCACTAAGCTCGGCCACAAGCCGGCTTAGTAGCAAAGAGGGGCATCTGTAAACACCCCAAATTTTCACTCACCTCCCCGACATTTCCACCAAGCATCATCATTCAACCTTTTGAAATCGTCGGAGGGCAAAATGGTCATTTTCTGAGCCCGGACCTTATAAAAGTCTAAATTGCATCTGCAACTCTCAAAATTTCTCTATTTTTAGCTCAGATGTTCAAAATTTTATTCCTGACAGGAGACAGGCATCTCCAAGTCTTGGTTTAAGATTCTATTGCATAAGACATGGCATTGCATATCATTGCATGAGCATTTCATATCACTGCACTGCACAGCATGTCATTTCGAGGTCCAGAACTCTTGATTTCAAAATTTTCAATCCAGATTCGAATTTCAACTGCTTTCAAAATTGATTTCAAAACCCTGGGTCTTTAAAATTATCAATTCTTCCCATTTTACCCCCAAGACTCTGAATTTCAAAATATTTCCTCAGGAAAATGATCTGGATAGTTTTCAATATGGATTTCAGCCACTTCAACTCAGATTTTGCCTTTTTGTCAAACTATTTCAACTATCATTCTTTTACAAAATCGCCCTACAGGGGCCAACTCTTTCCAAAAATTTCTGTTTTACCAATTAGTCCAGATTTTATGAAAATTCCAAAAAAAAAGTTGTTGTTTTATCCTTATTTCAATAAAGAAGCAATGTGGGACCCACACTGAGGTGGTGTCATATAGGCTTTTCTTTTGAAAAATTTGAATTTTAAAAAACCCAAAAATATAGGAGCCTTGTCCCCTGGATTGGTGCCACTTGTCTTTTCTCTCTCCTCTCATCTATCTGCCAAGTGTCAGTGTGGGGCTACCTTAAGAAGCCGCCACATGTCATTAGACCCCCTCTTCATTCCATGCCATGTGTCAGCATCCACCATCTTCACCCTGCGCCATGTGTCATTCCATAGATCACCTTGAGATGCCAAGTGTCATGTGTTGTCCTGTCCAGAAAAAGCAAAAGTTGTCTCCTCTGAGGTGGCGCCATTTGAAGAGTGTCTCCTGCAGAGGACACGTGTCAACCTCTCCCTCTTTCAGAAAAGTAGACTGACACATGTCTCTTCCTACTTTTCTGAGAAAAGTAGGAGACACGTGTCACTCCGAGCTTCCTCCAGAAAAAGTAGAGTTGTCTCCTTCTGAGGTGGCGCCATCTGAGGTATTCTCTCCTGCAGCAGGTGACACGTGTCATTCTCTGCTCTTCTTATAAAAAGCAAATGACACATGTCATTCTCTGCTCTTCTCAAAAAAAGTAGAGGACACATGTCATTTTCTGCCTCCTTCAGAAAAAGCAATAATTCAAATATTCAAACTCCAGGTTGAGGTGGCGCAAATCCTGAAGTCTCCTCCCTAAATTCATTTATTGAGATGGTGCCATGTGTCCCTTGCCCTCCTTTTCCTCCCTCCTGCCACATGGCATTGTAGGATCCACTCTGAGGAAATGCCACGTGTCCATCCTCCATTCCTCCAGAGCCAACCTCCATTTGAAATTCAAATCTCTCTCTGAGGTGGCGCCATTTGAGAAGGCTTCTCCAGACAGCTGACACTTGTCTGCCACATGTACAGACCTCCCTGCATCAGAAAAAAGTAGAAAAACCCCCCTCTGAGGTGGCGCATTCTGCTTCCTCCATTCCTGTTCTCCTGCCACATGGCAGTGTGGAGCAACTTGGAGGGGGCGCCACATGTCAGCCTCTCCTTTCCTGCAGAAAAGTAGAATTTGAATTCCTCTAAGGTGGCACAGTCTGCTTTTTCCAATCCTGTCCTTCTGACACATGGCAAGAGCTTCCAGAGATGGCGCTACATGGCATGCTCCTATTGTTTCCAGCTTTACACCTCAGAACACCTTTTGAGGTGGCGCCAATCCAGAGCCCCACTTGTCTTCCTTTCTTTTATTTATTTTATTCTTTTAATAAAAATAGCCCCATGAGGTGGCGCAACCTGAGGACTCCCTACAAAAGGAAAATTTTGAATTTCAAACCCCAGGTAGCACCCTCTGAGGTGGCGCCATCTGGGAGCTTCCTGCAGAGAAAATCAAGCAGACCCAAATTTTGAAAAATTTCAAATTCTGCTGAGGTGTCTCACCCACAAAATTCTCATTTTTTATTTTCTCAAAAATCAAAATAGCACCCCTGAGATGGTGCCACATGGAGGGCTCAGATTGAGCCTGTTTGAAATTCAAATTTTTCAAAAAATTCTATAAAAACAAGGGTTCACGCCCAGCCTAGGGAGACCATTTTTTTTTAGAGTTCCTTTTGAACTTGGAAATTCGACCTAGCCTTCCTGAGAATCTGATTTTGAACTGTGGGAATTCATGCCCCTTTTGGCTCAGTGGAGAAGGTGCAGTGAAGTTCGTGCAGTGGCCAACTCGATTCAAGTGTAGGTCAATTTTGGTGGATCATCCGAAGCCCGGATCGAAGGACGAACGAAGCCCTTGGTAGCAGTCCCTTTCCAAAGCTTCAACGCTGCCCAACGAAGGAAGGTGCACCTCTTTTTCTCTTGATTTCATCTCATGATTCGGTTCACGCGTCGTTTGAAGAAAGAGCTCATCCGAGGGATGGATTGAACTATTCTTATGAAACGACATATATAAAAATATTCAATTATGCCTCCTTGATGATTTTTAGCATTCATGCATTTATCTAGATTTAATTTGCATTTTATTTCGTTAATTTAGCATGTTTTATGAGTTAATTAGGATTAATTTAGCATTTATTTCAATTCTGCTCAGTTTCAGTAGTTCTCTGTTTTTGTCAGTCAGTCCACACGTCATTTCATGTGTGTAATTTTTGTTAAAAAATCCAAAAAAATCATGGAATGCGTCCTTAGGTGTCCCTAAAAATGTGCCAAAAATTAGAAATCATTTGAATTCGTTTACTGTGGTAAACGTTCAAAAAAGGTGAGTCTGGTTTTACCACCCGGGATGCATTTTAAATTTTTACTTCCGACTTGTAAAATCGAGATCTCCCTCATGGGAGATCCTATCTTCTATCCGAAAGATGTTCTGAAAATGAGAGGATGTCTAGTTTTTAACCGGATTTTCTTATAGTTTTATGAGTTTCTTTTATGTCTGACAAAAATCTAAGAGTGTGGGACACGTGTCAGAGCCTGATTTGGGCCTCTGAGACTTTGGATCGACTTAGGTCGATGGGTTCTCTTTGGGTATTGATCCAAATCCAAATCTGTAAAAAGTAAACGTTATGTACGGGATGTCCTCTGTTTGAATATGAAAGCTTGTGATTTTTAGAACAGTGGTAATACCTATTTCGGATTTGTCTTGTCAGTCACTTGTTTGGTCACATTTGTCTGTTCTGTTATTTTAGGCATGAAATCGTATAATTATATCTGTGTTTCTGTTGATCAAATGCAAAAATCATTAACATGAAAGTTGTTTCTGTAGGTGTTGTGAGTAACTCTATTAAATATCAGAAATTTCCATGTCTGTTTTCTATTTGTTTAGCATTTTATATTAGATTAGGTTTATTTTTACCTCTGTCAGAACTAAATCCCTGTTACCAAACTCACCATGGCTCAAATCCCGAGGCTGTAAAAACCAAAAATATTCCATTTCGGGTCCTTTAGCAGTCTGCACAAAATCAGAAGTTTTCATGGTGTAAATCTTGCATTATCATATAAAATATTGCATTTGGTTCGGGTCCATAGGCGAAATCCACCCTTTTTAGGACTTTCTTTAAATTTTAGCATTCAAATCATATCATTTCGTGATTTTTAGCATTTTAGGCTATTTGTCAGAGTAGGAAGATGCTTCATACCCAATTTGGTGTAATTTGGAATCCATTTGAGGTTCAGTTTAGCCATAATATCAAAACAGGGCCCCGCAGGACCCGAATCCAAGCGAAAAACAAGCGAAATTCGTTATTTTGGATAAATTGTAAAGTGTCAAATTCTGATTTTACAGTCTTAATATGTTTAACAGCATGTCATCATATCTCATTATGCATTTCATCATCATTTGATTCAATTTGAATTTCAAAATCTCAATTTTTATCAAAATTTCCTTCAAAAAACCCTGATTTTAAAGGTATAACTTTAACATTAGGGGTATTTTGGTCATTTTGACCACCATTTCGAATTTTAAAACTATTTTCCACCGAATTTCCTGCATTTACATCATTTCAAATATCAAGGAAGCATGAGAATAGGGTTTATATCCAATTAAATCCAATAATTTCATAATATTATTGGAGAATCTTGGAAAAACCCACATATTTGAGCTAACCTTATTTCAAGTTTGGCAGGCACATTCAAATGAAGGAGCTGAAGTCTGCAATTCTCTTTATTTCATTTAGTTAGTGATGTAATAATGTAAATTTTGGAATAAGATTTTAATTTCCTGCTTAGACTAGGATGCATATCATATAGTTTAAATTTATGCAATATCCTCTTTCTATGATTCATGCATTTTATTTCAAAAGCACTATGGATGTTCACGAATGGCACGTGCACCAACTCTTAGGGAGGTGATGAACTCGATGGAATCCATACTTACAGCCCTAGTCGGAATATGGACGAGACCTAGATCCATTATCTTTCTACCAGTCACATTGAGCCTACACTCTTAGACTATCTTAAAATGCACATCATATTTCTAATATTTTCAAAGTATTGTGCATTAAATCAATTAAACTCTGAACATATTCATGGCCACAGTCAGGATATGCGAAGGATTTATTTTGACTTAATGCACATTTTCCAACAAATTTCTTAGAAAATCTTTCAAAGTGCATTCATACATCCATATCATTTGCATCATGAAATCATTGGTTTTCCCATAATTTCCTTAAGAAAACTTCATTCTCAAGAAATCGATTTCTCAAGAAACTCTGAGGATTTTCCAAAATTGGTTTTCCCAAGTTAAGTTTTCACAGTTTTCCATGGAAACCAGTCTCTCAAGAAACTTCTAAGTTGGATTTCCAAGATCAAAGTTTCCCTCGATTTTCCTTGGGAAAGGTTATTCTCTTATGATTTTAAAAGGAGTCTCCCAATCTTTCTCAAGAATCAAAAATCAATTTTTAAGGGTAAGATTCCTAGGATTTCAATTTCCCAAGTTTCTGTTTTTCCTCTCCAATGAGTTTTCCTATAAATTTTCCATCATTTTTCCTAAGAAAATTCTCAAAGTCTGAGTTTTCCCGAGCAGTGTTTCCCTTTTTCAAATGTTCACCTTTTCTCAAGAATCACTTCTATTTTCCCGGGATTTTCAACCATTCATGATTTTCCCGAATCTTCATAAATTTTTTCGTGATTTCAAAACCTCTTTCATTTGAGTTTCTTGAGAAATTGACTTTCACCTTTTTCCTGAGAAATAGCTTTCAACTCCAAAGCATTTACCAAGCATACATCATGTTTTTCCAAAGCTGCACTTTACAAAATTTCATAGCACATGCCTGAATTCTCTATGCATATAAGATAGAACACGGTTTTGATGATTTAACTAAGTCAAGCACAATTTTGGTCCTTGGTTCGATTACCCCTGTTAAAGGCGGCAGGAACGGTCGAACCTCGTACCGACAGGTCGAGCCCCATCCCATGGATTTTTCCGCAAATTTCAAAAACCGAGGCGAGTATTTCAAAACGATTTCCAAAATCCGGTCAAGTTTGAATCGCGAAAGCATTTTCCTCTCTCTTTCGCAAAGAAGGGAAGACGGGAAAAATTTTGCGACGATAACAATATACTACTGGACCGACTGGGCAAAGACCCGTGTTGTATCCGCATGACTAAGCGAAGCTCTAGGAGTTGTCCTTAGATGCGTGGGATATGGATGTGCCAAGTATGAAGACTTGAGCTAGACATCACTTTGAGACCCGGAAGAGGTCAAGGCTAAGTCGTGAAGACTTGAGCGAATTTTCAACTCATAGCACTGAGGAGGCTCATGCGATATACGCTAAGTCTTGGAGGCTTGAGCATCGTTATTACGAACTGTGACCCTGAGTGGTCATCGTATGTGCTTAAGTTAAATGGACGCATGATTGCTTGCTTACCAGACCATCAGTGGTTCTGACCCCGTTTAATGGGGATTTCAGGTGTTGGACCTGCGTTGCGATATGCGGAGCAAGGCGGCATTGAGTTCCAGGGTTTCTCTAGACAGAGTTGTAAGACTTCCTTTTATTGAACCTACACTGCTTTTCTAAGCAGTAGTGTTGTAATAAACATGTGGTTTTCGATAAAATGGAACACTTTGGTGGTCAATGAGTTGCTTGGCCACATACCTGCAACGTGCTCGGAGTTTTCTAAAACCGACGACTCATTATCGTCTAATTCCGCTGCTAAAAGCTTTTGTAAGTTCCGCTGCAAAGAAAAAAAAGAAATTCATGAAAATTTTAACTTAGCTTTCTTTTGGAAATCCGGGGCGTTACATAATTCGTATCAGAGCATGTGTCTGAGAAACCTGGTTCAAGATCCGTCATGGTCCCGATATCGCACTGTAAGTATATGTTGTTATACTTTTGTTCTGATCTGGGTGCATCTTTATATAGATGGCAACTCATGACTCGCGCGGATATTGCTATCGTTGCAAGGACATGCACGATGAGTGGATATGCCCGTATGAAGTCCAAGACTGCCAATACTATGGCGAAGATGGGCATTCCGCCAATGAGTGCCAAAGGAAATATACCGCCGATATGGGTCGGCGGGCATCAAAGGGTCTCAGGGATGAGACTTCGTGTGTCAGTGGACCGCATCACTCTAGTGTTGGGAGCAACCATACCCCAACATCTTTTGATGAATTACCAAGGCTGAGGGATTTTGATTTGAACTTTTTTGCGGAGGTCTATCACTCGCCAAGCTACCATCCGGCATCACATACGCCGAGCCTAAATGGCAGGAACAAAAGAGGGGATTCCTTCTGTTCGCCGATCATTATCTCAAACTCCCAGAGTCTTGATCTTGCCGACTGGGAAAGTGGACTGGATTCCCTCATGTATCCCCAATATTCGCTTGAGAGTGCGGAAGTGTCACCCAAGCCAAAGCTAGTAGTGCCTGCACCAAGGCCATGTGGCAATAGATGGACCTTTTTGAGTCCGTCTTCATCAAAGAAATCCAGGTCTTAAAGAGACTGGTGATGTTTTGGAGTCAGTAGACTCATGTATATAGTTTCTCAATGCCTAAAGTCTGCCAGTGCGGCATGACGTTTTGTTTAAGGCGATGCTTGTGTAAATGTGATGTATATTAAGTAAATAAAGCTTTTACTTCCTCATATACATTGAGAAACTAAAAACAAGTGCTTGTGTGTGATTAGATAAATGGCTCCTACAACGAGAAGAACCATGCCGAGCGAGGAGTCCCATACGTAAGGATTCCTATTGGAAACACTCAACAACCTGGTTACAGCCATCCGTGAAACGAGGCCAGAACCAGTCGCACCACGAAACGAGCACCTGGGAGGAGTGACTTATGAGAAGTTCCTCAAGCTTGACCCGCCAGTTTTCATTGGCAGAGCTGATCCGGAGCTCGCAGAGAGTTGGATCGAAGAGACAGAACGTGCCTTATCGGTACTAGGAGTACCAGAAGAGAAAAAGACCAACTTTGGCACGTATCGGTTGAAAGACAATGCACAGAAGTGGTGGGATACCACTAAACTTATCCAGTTCTCACAAGTCGAAGTCATTCCTTGGACTGACTTTCGGAGGACTTTCATGGATAACTACTTCCCGTTGCATTCCAGAAACAAGAAAAAGATGGAGTTTCTGGAGTTGGAACAGGGCGGTATGAGTCTGATGGACTATACCACCAAATTTCAGAATCTAGCGCTACTGCTCTCGATTGTTCAAAACAGACCAAGAAAGGGCCAACAAATATGTGAATGGTCTGCGCGAAGGGCTGAGATCGAGGGTGGTAACAAGCATGCCTTCGACTTTTGAGGCTGCAGTGGCAGCGGCTTCAAAAATCCAAGAGGATTGGGCCCGATCTAAAGTGATCGTAGCAAAGAAGCCCATAGTAAATGGTGGGAATCGTAAAAGGACATTCCCAAATGGCCAGGGTTCACGACAACCCTTTCAAAAGAAGAAGTTCCAAGGAGGGAACAACACTCAACAAGTCGTGAGGCCAAGACCGAACACAACTCCGAATGGTTAGCAGTCAAACTTCAGCTGCCCAAGGTGTCGTGTGAGCCACTTCGGAAAGCCATGTCCTCGTGACATTGGTGGGTGCTTGTATTGTGGCAAGATGGGCCACTTTATAAGGGATTGCGCCAAGAAGGCTGCAGATGAATAGAGGAGTAATGCTGGATCTGCCATACCCTCTCGACCAGCACCACAACGTTCTCAGTTTCAACGACCTCCACCTAGAGTAGAACAAAGGCCTGCTGCAGGTCGTGTATATGGTGTAACGACTGAACAAGTCGAGAATGGTGACCTGATTGAAGGCACCGTACCTGTTAATGGACATGCAGCTTACGTCTTGTTTGATTGTGGTGCTACTCATACGTTTATCTCTGACGATTTCACCGAACAACTCCACGCCTCAGTGCAACCGATTGATAAAATGATCAAAGTGTATAACCCGTTGGGTTCACGCACCAAATGTATCCGGTGTGTGAAAAATTTGGATATTGAGATAGCAGAGCAACACTTGCCTACTGACGTCATTCTAATCGATATGATACAGTACGATGTCATTCTGGGAATGAATTGGTTGGCTCAGAATAATGCCAAGATTCTGTGCCGCGAGGGCAGAGTGATTCTATCTCGACCCGGATTGCCTAAGATGGAATACCGGTTATCCAAACCAGTTTCACAGAAAAGGCTAATATCAGCACTTAAGGTACAAAAATACCCTAGGAAGGGTTGTGTGGCCTTCCTGTTGAGCCTCTCGGTGAAAAAATCCAACGACCAACCCCTTGAGAGTTTGAAAGTGTTGTGAGAGTTTTCTGATGTGTTTCCTGAGGAATTGCCAGGACTTCCGCCACTTCGTGAGGTTGAATTTGGAATTCAATCCTTACGTGGAACAACGCCGATATCCAAAGCCCCGTATCGAATGACACCAGCTGAACTCAGTGAGTTGAAGTGTCAGTTGGAAGAACTGATGGAACAAGGGTTCATCCGTCCTAATGTGTCACCGTGGGGAGCCCCGATGCTGTTTGTAAAGAAGAAGGATGGATCCCTTTGGTTATGCATCGATTATCGGATGCTTAACCAAGCAACTGTTAAAAATAAGTACCCGTTGCCTCGAATTGAGGACTTGTTCGATCAGCTCAGAACAACGAGAGTGTTCTCCAAGATCGACCTTAGGTCTGGGTACCATCAGCTCAGAGTAAAGGAAGAGGATATACCCAAGACTGCCTTCAGAATGAGATACGGCCATTATGAGTTCGTAGTAATGCCCTTCCAACTTACTAATGCGCCTGCTGCCTTTATGGATCTAATGAACCGGATATTCAGACCATATTTGGATAACTTTGTCATCGTCTTTATTGATGACATTCTCGTATATTCTGAGAACAAGGAACAACACATGGAGCACTTGAGAATCGTCTTGAAAACCCTTCAAGATAACCAACTCTATACTAAGTTTTCAAAATGTGAATTCTGGCTAGATAAAGTGATGTTCCTTGGCGATGTGATCTCAAAAGATGGAATCGCAGTAGATCCTGCGAAGGTCGAAGCTATGATGGACTGGAAGCAGCCAGAAAATATCACTGAGGTCCGCAGCTTCCTTGGACTTGCCGGGTATTATCGAAAGTTCATACAAGACTTCTCCCGAATCGCCGTACCGATGACAAAATTGTTGAAAAAGGGAGTCAAGTTCGAATGGACTGACCAGTGTAAGGAGTGCTTTGAGGTTCTCAAACAGAGGCTTACCACTGCCTCTGTCCTTACCTTACCTTCTGGTCAGGGAGGCTTCGTGGCGTATACCGATGCCTCAGGAACAGGTCTAGGTTGTGTGTTGATGCAACATGGCAAAGTAATCGCCTATGCGTCACGACAGTTGAGAGTCCATGAGAAAAACTATCCAACCCATGACTTGGAGCTTGCCGCGGTAGTATTCGCGCTTAAAATCTGGCGACACTACCTATATGGAGAGAAATTTGAGGTCATGTCGGACCATAAAAGCCTAAAATACCTCTTTTCTCAAAAAGAACTCAATATGCGGCAACGACGATGGCTGGAATTCCTCAAAGACTATGAATTCACGCTTTCCTATCACCCTGGAAAGGCGAATGATGTAGCAGATGCCCTTAGTCACAAGACTGTTGGCACTCTGGCCAGCCTAACCGGACAATGGAAGTTGATGGAGGATTTCGTCAACTAGAAGCCATTTTTGGCTGATTCTGGCAGAATCCAAATGTCATGTTTGATGATACACATTGAGTTCCTCGATCGCATCGTAGCCGAATAGTTCAAGGATCCTCAGTACTTGGAATTGAAAGCTCGTGCTGAAAAAGATGACACTTTCTTCCATTTAAAAGGAGATGGAGGAATATGGATGGAAGAAAGGATTTGGGTTCCAAATAACCCTGAGCTAAGATAGGAAGTACTCCAGGAGGCCCATAGTAGCAAATACACTATCCACCTTGGAGGTACAAAAATATTTCGGGACTTGCAGAGAAAGTACTGGTGGAGGGGTATGAAGCGTGATGTGGCTACGTTTGTCTTAAAATGTTTAATCTGCCAGCAAGTTAAGATCGAACATCAGCGCCCTGGTGGAAAGATGCAACGGATCGAGATTCCGGAATAGAAATGGGAAGGCATGACAATGGATTTCATCGTTGGATTGCCTCGATCCAAGAGACAACATGACTCGATATGGGTGATCGTGGACAGACTCACCAAGTCTGCTCACTTCCTGCCAATCAACACTCGATACTCAACTGAACGATTGGCAGAGATCTACATTCGAGAAATCGTTAGACTCCATGGAGTGCCGATTTCGATCATATCTGATCGTGACCCGAAGTTCACCTCTCACTTTTGGGAGCAGCTTCAGAGAGCCCTGGGGACGAAACTCAAGTTCAGTACAGCATTCCATCCCCAAACAGATGGGCAATCAGAACGAACCATACAGACTCTTGAAGATATGCTAAGAGCCTGTATGCTGGAATGGAAAGGTGATTGGGATTCCCACCTAGCGTTGGCTGAATTTGCTTATAATAATAGCCACCACGCTAGCATTGGGATGGCACCGTATGAAGCCTTGTACGGGCGGCTCTGTCGATCACCAATCCATTGGGGTGAAGTGGGTGAGCGAACCTTGGACTCGCCCATTGTGTTGCAGCATTACACTGAGCAGGTCCATATGATCAGAAAGAAGCTACTGATTGCTCAGAGTCGATAGAAGAGCTACGCCGATCAGCGGCGTAGGGAACTCACTTTTGTGGTTGGAGATAAGGTTTTTATCAAGGTCTCTCCAACCAAGAGTGTGTTTCATTTTGGAAAGAAGGGAAAGCTTAGCCCCAGATTCGTTGGTCCCTTCGAAGTTTTGAGCCGAATCGTAGAGACTGCTTACCGTGTAGCATTGCCACCGCAATACGTGCAAAAACATGATGTATTTCACTTGTTAATGCTTAGAAAGTACGCTCATGATCCTTCTCACGTCATTCAACATGAAGATATTGACATTCGAGAAGATATGACAGTGGAAGAAAGGCCAGTAGAGATCATGGACCGATGGAAGCAAGTACTAAGGACGAAGGTCATTCCACTTGTTAAAGTGAGGTGGCAGCATCATGGAATCTATGATTGCACTTGGGAGCCCGAATTGGATATGCGGGATAAATATCCTGAACTCTTCGCTTTGTACTCTGAGCTGAATTTCGCGGACGAAATTCCTTTAAGGGGGTAATGATGTAAGACCCACAATTTTTTAGAAAATATCTGAATAAAATTCATGAGGCATTTACCGGTAAAAATAGCATTTTTTCTCAGAATGCAAAACGAATCAATTCCTGCGAGCCAGTTATACTTAGGATATTCGTCGATTCGCGAATATATGCTCAAATACTCTGGAAGCCGTAACTTCCTACCTGAACGAAATCAAAGGATTCCTGCGAGCCAACTTTCTTAGTTACGTCAATACGAAGGGAATGGCGTACTCAGAATTTTTCGGAAAAAAATGCCGAAAAGTCGACATTTTTGTAGGACCCACGAGAATCTTTTCTCAGAAAATATCTAGAATATTCCCAGAATATTCCATAGGATATTCCAAGGAATATTCCAAGCATATTCCAAAGAATATGCCAAAGCATATTCCTTTTTAAAAAGCATATTCCATGGAATATGCCTTTTAAAAAGCTATAAATAGGGGCCCTCCCCCTTTAAAAAAATCGACCCCCCCTCCTCTTGCCTCCTCTTTCTCTCTCCTACTTTCTAAAACCTCCCCCAGTAGGCTTGAGCCCACTTGACCTAGCCTAACCCACTTGACCTGGTCCTAACCCACCTGACCTAGGTCTGAACCTACTTGACATAGTTCAAACCCAGTTGACTTGACTTAAACCTGGTTTGGTTTAAAGTCAAAGCCCTTTTTGGTCCAGATTCTGGTTTGGATTTCTGAACCCAGACTTAGCCTACTTGAGCTGAGTTCGAACCTGCTGAACCCAGTTGACTTGGACCGAACCCTGTTTGGTTCAGACCACTTGGGTTGAGTAGCTTGACCTACTCTACCTCTTTCTCAACTAAGTCAGCTTCATCTGACTTAGTTTGACCTCTCGAAGGAAGGCTCGAAGCCAGAAAAGCAACCCGGAGCCGTTTCTTCCACGATTTGAAGTAAGTTCTATTTGTTGATCCTCTCTCTCAAGTATTTGATTGTTTGTATATAGCATATACTTTCTGAAGTAGTATCTTGCTTTAGTTCTTGATTGAGCCCTTTTTGGACACTCTGGTGTTCACCCGCTCGTCTCGTAACTATTGTCGGATATATCTATGTTCAAATACGCAGTATATGCGTTTTAAAAATGGTATCTCGCCTAGTTCTTGGTTGAGCCCTTCAGAACACTTCGGTGTTCACCCGCTCGCCTCGTAACTATCGTTGGATACGGATCTAGGTGTATATCTGCTGATTCTGGCGATACGTCTTATATCGCACAGGCTATGTAATTTACCTTTGCCGTCGCGTCGTATGATGCCAAGGCTCCCTGTTTTTTGCACTTCCGATTACTGCACTTCCGATTATGCATTTACTTACGCCGTCGCGTCGAACGATGCCAAGGCTCCTACTTTCTGCAATGTATTTACTTGCGCCGTCGCGCGAACAATGCCAAGGCTCCTGTTTTGATATATATGTAGAATATTTCGTTCAGTTACACACCCTGAACACTAGTATATGCATTTCCTTTATGCCGTCGCTGTATAAAGCACAGGCTTCTGCTTATACTGCATATATGGCACATAAATGAGCGTTCAAATGGAGACCAAACTCCAAATCGCCAATGTGATTCCCTTGCCGCTCCTCGTTCAAGATTCTGCTTGACGAATGAAGCCCCTATTGGAAAGGCTTCGGTTTTTGGCAAAATGCTCTTTACGTAAATACTAAGTCAATTACGTATGGCCTGACTATGGCCCAGGGTTCCTGCAACCTTGATGGATGCAAAGTACGCACAATAGTGCGCATCCATTTCCCGAGTTAAGCATAGAGATTTCTGGCTAAAGAGGGGAGATGTTGCTGAAATGGATAAAAAAAATGCACGCTTTCTCCGTAAAAAAGAGGAAGTGCTGCAGAAATTTCTGAAGAAGCTAATAATAGCTCATAAAAAATGTAGCAGGATACTCTGACATATAGCAGAGTGCTACCCAGTTCATGGAATGCCTTCTACAACGTAGAAAGGTTCGTCGCACCACTGCCGGTAGAGCAGGGGAGGAGATGACGAAATAGTTGGTAGAAGAGCTGCCGAAACCAATGGAATGGCATAATGATGTCCGTTGATGGAATGATGCCAGAATGGCTCGTATCCTTGTGCCTACGAGGGCACCTTGCTCGTAAGGGCCGTCGAGCCAGAGTAGAGGTTGCGCCTTGACTAGGTCTGGACTTGTTGTGTAAAAATACGCGGAGTAGTCGATCTGTTTAGATCGAGTCATATGCATGCTCATTGAGAACGGTTACGCAACCAGACTCGTAAGGGCTGCTGAGCCAGAGTGTGTTGTTTCCACCCAAAAGAGGTGTGATGCTCGTGGTGGCCGAAGTGCCATGAGCGGTGTTCTGCATGCATATGAATAAGACTTAAGGTCGCACATACCCCACGGTTGAAAATCGTGTTAGGGGTACCCCCTCAGTAATGACTGTGTTGGGGCGGACTGAATGGGGTCGGGTACATACTCCCGTATTGCTAAAGCACGGGCTATCTAAATGGCATGCAGATTCTGTCCAAGTAATTGTAAGACTGGCAGACCCCTTCAGGAATTATGCTCACTGTGGAATGACAGTGATGGTACAGCCTTGAGTGATATGTATTTTACTTTGGACCTGATAGAGTCCACGATGGCCTCAGTCACTCATGGGTTTTGGGGTCGTGGTTATCCTTAAGATCTAAGGATTGAACCCAACTACTGCAAGTAGAGGTTGCATCCGAATATGGGCCTAGTAGGGTTCTCCCAGTTGAAACACACTGCCCGCCCTACTATGGATAGGGTCAACAGGCCTTTGGGGTATCTAAAATACATAGAATAATCAACCCCCAGAATGTCGCGTTGATGCCCGGACAATGCTTCACTCGTGTACCAAGGGTGGAAGAGGTTAATTATCGAAACAATGCATTAGCTTAGGTTCAGCGATGCTTGAATGTATGCGTGGATGGCCGTTGTTGAGTCAGTTCTGCATAACATTTGTGAAGGTGTCATGTTCGGTATACTACTGGACCGACTGGGCAAAGACCCGTGTTGTATCCGCACGACTAAGCGAAGCTCGAGGAGTTGTCCTTAGATGCATGGGATACGGATGTGCCAAGTATGAATACTTGAGCTAGACATCACTTTGAGACCCGGAAGAGGTCAAGGCTAAGTCGTGAAGACTTGAGCGAATGTTCAACTCATAGCCTTGAGGAGGCTCTTGCGATATACGCTAAGTCTTGGAGGCTTGAGCGTCGTTATTACGAACTGCGACCCTGAGTGGTCATCGTATGTGCTTAAGTTGAATAGACGCATGATTGCTTGCTTACCATACCATCAGTGGTTCTGACCCCGTTTAATGGGGATTTCAGGTGTTGGACCTGCGTTGCGATATGCGGAGCAAGGCGGCATCGAGTTCTAGGGTTTCTCTAGACAGAGTTGTACGACTTCCTTTTATTGAACCTACACTTCTTTTCTAAGTAGTAGTGTTGTAATAAACATGTGGTTTCGATAAAATGGAACACTTTGGTGGTCAATGAGTTGCTTGGCCACATACCTGCAACGTGCTCAGAGTTTTCTAAAACCGACGACTCATTATCGTCTTATTCCGCTGCTAAAAGCTTTTGTAAGTTCCGCTGCAAAGAAAAAAAAAGAAATTCATGAAAATTTTACCTTAGCTTTGTTTTGGAAATTCGGGGCGTTACACCTACTAGGCCCATATGCGGTTGCATCCTCTACTTGCAGTAGTTGGGTTCAATCCTTAGATCTTAAGGATAACCACGACCCCAAAACCCATGAGTGACTGACGCCATCGTGGACTCTATCTGATCCAAAGTAAAATACGTGTCACTCAAGGCTGTACCATCACTGTCATTCCACAGTGAGCATAATTCCTGAAGGGGTCTGTCAGTCTTACAATTACTTGGATAGATATTTGCATGCCATTTAGGTAGCCCGTGCCTCAGCATTACAGGAGTATGTACCCGACCCCATTCAGTCTGCCCCAACATAGTCATTAACTGAGGGGGTAACCCTAACACGATTTTCAACCGCGGGCTAGGTGAGACCTTAAGTCTTATTCATATGCAAGCAAAACACCGCTCTTGGCACTACAACCACCACAAGCATCACACCTCTTTGGGTGGAAACAACACACTCTGGCTATTCGGCCCTTACGAGTTTGGTTGTGTAATCGTTCTCAATGAGCATGCATATGACTCGATCTAAATAGATCGGCTACTCGACATATTCTTACGCAACGAGTTCAAACCTAGTCAAGGCGCAACCTCTACTCTGGCTCAGTGGCCTGTGAACACCCCAAATTTTTCAAAGTTTTGTAAAAATGACCCTTTTGCCCCTGACTCTATTTTCTGAGAAGATCAAAGTGATTTCAAAGCTAAATTTCAGTCTTCCTTCAGATTTCTGGATTAAATTCCACATTGATATATTCAAATTCAACTCCGGGTCTGAACCTAGTAGTTTAAATCCAAATCTGAGCCCTGTTGTCCGATTTCCAAAATAAAATCACAAAAATACCAAAAAATGATTCTGAAAGGCTCGGGCGGCTCATCCAGCACTCTGTTGGATCCTCGACCCTATATTTCTCAGTTCGAGGTTGTAAACCTCAAATATTTCCCAAAAATTCGGACACAAATCCATTTCTGAAGAAATTTTCTCCAAATGGCTTTAAAATTCTCAGAAAAATTCTCTTTTGTAAATATTTTACAAAAACACAAAAAAAGTAGTTTTAAACCTTTAATTTCTCGTAAAGCTTTAGGATTTTGTTCTAAAAATACAAAAAAATAGAAAAATAACATAAAAACCAAAAAAATCCAGAAAAGCTACAAGGAAAACGGATGATTTTCAAGCTTTTGAAGCCATTTTTTACCAAAAACCTCATTCCTTAACCATTTTTTCAGAAATTTCTTAAAAGGGGAACCACCTTTTTGAAATATCAAAAAAGCTGCAACGGACCCCTCCCGCGCATGCTCTCTCTTGATTCACGATCGTCCGATCTGCAACAGCCTACCTTCATCCCCACCTTCAATCCCTAACGATTTCCTCTCTGGAGCCTTCCGAGCCCTCTTTAAGAAGAGACCCCAATCTTCGGTGGGGGGGATCAATCTTTTTTTCTTGCTAATCATCCACTAGACTCATCTTCATGCAGCAACTTTTCTTGAGCATACTTTGATCATCTACCCTTTCTCCTCTGGTGTCGATCCTCTATCTTCAGGCATCAGATCTTCAATCGACATCTCTTCTCATCGAGCATCCATCAGTTGTCCTTCCTGGAGGCACCCATTACGATCGACCTTCACCGAATTTCCTCTTTCTGAGCTGTTATCGACACACACTAAACTCATCATCGAGCAAAATCTGCAAGTGAAATCAAAAGGATCAACCAGACATTCGTTAATCCTCTCCATCGATTATCTTAACCCAAAGGAGGACGGCTATCTCTACGAAGCTACAGAATAACTCTTCTCCGAAGCATTTCTCCTGCAAAAGAGTTGGAAGGATCTTCCTTCTGAAACATCCGTCAATTCTCACGATCAGATTGGGGATTCTAGGAGATCAACCACCTGCGGAATAAGAAGACTCTCCCCATCTTGCAAAAATCCCTACAGAACAAAGGTGAGACTACCTCTGGCCCTTACTTCTAGCTTCTTTGGGACTTATTTTCATTTCTACACCCTCAAAGCATATGTCGTGGATATCAGTTTTGTATATAACAAACACTGATCCATGTATGTCGTGCGACAACAAACGGAATTCTCTGCTTCCGATATTTCCTTCTATATTCCCCTTTTTTTTATTTTATCAATGCATTCTAAGCTTCATTAGATTTTTTTTTTTTTTTTGAATTCTACTCTGGATGACCAATTTATGTTTAAAGTTAGTTTCTCTGCTTACCATTTGAATTTAGTGTTTTCTTATAGCTCCATTTTCTTTCATAAATCATTTTGTTTATTTCAGTTTCTCTCAGTTTTCGCATATTCTGTATAATGCTTCTTGCATTTTGGAGTTAGCTCCCTCCTCTTTCCCCATTGTATACCCTATATTGTTTGTCTGCAAACGGGTGATGGTGATGCTGATCATTGGGTGGTATCCGAGAGTCTCTGGCCTATCTTCCCATCTGGTAAGTCTTCCGGCATCTTCTGCTTCGGCCCAAATAAGACTCGCACCTCTCAGAAAGAATCTGATGGCTTTGTTCTTAAGCTATCGTGAAGTGCATCCCACGATTTATGGGATCAATTTATTGTTAATTTTAGTTGTGTTTTGTTCCAGCATAGGTTTGAACCTCGGTTGGCTGTTCGAGTTTTAGGTAAATTCATTGTGGTGTGGATGTTTGAGATTTACTGAAATTTCTATTTCAGTTGAATGTTACTGGCCAGACTTATTGCAGAGAATAATATTTCTTTTTCTCTTTAGAATATCAGGTGATTCTATCCCTTTTGTTTTAAAGATTTTTTTTTTTTTATTCTTGTATCACTACCTACTATCTTCTCTTGGCATGCGCACGTCTTCAAATTGCCTATGGCAAGGTTATGTCTCTGCAGCACAGCAATGCCATATCAAAGGCTACAGGGCTACCCTTTATGCCATTATGCATTACTCTCACTACTCCCACTTTCTTTTCTTTTCTTTTTTTTTCTTCTTTTTGCTTGTTGTGCTTAGTATATTTCACAGTTTGATTGTTTAGTTTCCCTTTCATTTTAATGTCATCCCAGCCACGTTCCACAATGGATTTTCTGTTCCCATTATGGCCAAATCCCTGCATCTTAGTCACAAATCCTTTTCTTTTATCAATGACTCTCTGCAAAATCACTGATGCATTAGTTAACCCACTGATCATCATACACACGTCACAGGTATTCACGGCTCAGGCCACGAATTTAGCTTCATCTGCCCCTCGAACATACCATGCATCTCATTCATTTTCAGCATCATTTTTTTTGTGTTTCTGTTGTTTTCACATCATGCTTGATTCTCCTGTCCCTTCCATGTTTCATTCTCTCTGTCTTTGTTCCTTTTCTTTCTGTTCATTTTTGGGTCTTAAAGCATGTTCTGTGTTTCATTCTTTAGATCATCCTTTTCTTTTATATAAATATATTATTTCGAATGGAAGGCCATGGACATCTGTTCCCCATCATTTGAAACAATGAAGGTCAATCAGTTGCTAGTCATGAGTAACTCCCACAAAAAAAAAAGCCATATAAAGCTAGGAGATACTTATTTGATCATTAATTTCAACTGCTACCTTAAGAACAAGGTGATTTTAGTCTTCTGTACTGACAGGGTTCATTATATTACTAATGTGGTGCATGATGCAACTGTTGATAGTTTCACACTTATCAATTTGCAATTCCTATGTGGATTATCCCAAGGAAAGGCATGGAGTTGAAATTCATTATAGCAAGCAACCCTTGTTGCTGCTGAAACTGGGCCATAGTAACAGTAGGATATGAGGATTGAACCTTGCACAATTTTTTTTTTATAATCTGGAGCCACTTCTCCCTGGCTGGGTCAATCTGAGTAGCCTGACCCAATGGTGCTTTCAACCCTGATTTGAAACTTAGACCCCTAGCAAAATCACTTCAGTCCATCTAAGGACTGAGAACATCAAACAGGTTTCAAACCACAGAGGTTTGGGGGAGTCATCGATGCAGAATCTGCTGCAAGTGCCTCTTTAGTTTATGAATATCATCCAGCCAACAGATGAAAGCTCGGTGGAGCCTTGGTTTCCAGAAATTGGTGAAAACTCATACAATATCGCATGCTATTAACTGCACCCATGTTAAATACATGGTCCATCGATAGGTTGCCACATTGGCATGACTTGAAGCTTGATCCTGTCTGTAAAAATCATTTTATTAGTGCTTGTCTTCTCTTACATACCAACCTTTACCTTGCTTTGAGCTCTTCATAGTGGCTCACAATGGCTGTAGCTCACAACATCCATCCCTCACCATTACCTCACTAAACCACCCAAGACACCTCCAACTGCCATAAGCACTGTACATTCCTCATTCCCTCCTTATCATTGTCTGTCATCTATTACAACCTGAATTTATCACCTCAGCACATCTCCCTGTTGTATATACCTTCATATATATATATATATATGTATATATACCTATACATACTCATATACATGTGAATACACCTATATATGTATATATATATACGTATATAGGTACACATGTATCATTTCCATCATTTCTTTTTTTTGTCATACATTTTCACTATTTTGATTTTCATATGACATGTGATTTTCCTTCTCTTTCTATTACTAACCTGTTTGCTTTTCAGGAAATATGGAAGATATCATTATTTGAGGTTGTAAATTTGATTTTACCTGTTGTAATACCTAGACCTTAATGAAAATTTATATTTCCTGCTTTAGGTAGAATGGATGAGTATTGTAAACATCATAAATTGTTTGTTTTCATGCATTTTTCTTTATCTCTCAAAATTCTCACAATGGTGAAACACGAATGACACATGCACCATTTCGTAAGAGATAATAAATACTAAGTTGATGATCCACATCAATGGCCATAGTCAGGGTGTGGACAAAACTTAGCATTTTTATCATTTACAAAATAACACTGGATCCACACTGGATCCATTTTCAAAATTCATCATATTTTTCTTAAATATTTTCTCCTTTTATTAGCATTTAACTTAAAATTAACTCAAAATATATGCCAATGGCCATAGTGAGGGTATATTGAGGGTTAATTTTATTTTAAATTCTATAAAAACACCAAAAATGTATTTCATTCTTCACTTGAATTTAAATGTAGTTATTACATAATACATTCAATGACCATAGTGAGGAATGTATTATGTCTTCAACCTCATTTTTAATTCATTTAAAGAATAAGATAGCTTTTCAAAAATCCAATTTCAAATTCTTTAAATTCATTCACCATTTAGGATAAAATTGCATCATACTTTTCAAAAATTCCTTTTAAAAATCCAAGTGATTGTGAATATCTCTTCTTCAAATTCCCATTTCAATTCTACCTCATTTTTCAAATCCAAACTTTGAAATCAAATTCAAAGTTTAAATCCAACTTGATTCATTCCAAAATCAAGTTCACAGTCTCATTTGACTTGGAAATTCATCCTCAAATCAATTTTGAAATTCCAAAAATCAAAGTTAAAATCTCAACTTGGATCCAGATTTCCAAGTATGAATTCAATTCCACTTCGGATCTTAGACTTCAGATCCACATTTCATCTTGGATTCCAAATCTTGGATCCAATCCACTCTAGGATCCAAAATTCCACTTCTACTTTGGATCTCAGATTACAGATCCAAATTTTCTTTAGGATCCAGAATCCAATTTCACCTTGGATCTCAGACTTCAGATCCAATTCCATCTTAGGATCCAGAGTCCAAATCCACCTTGGATCTCAGATTACAGATCCAAATTCCACTTAGGATCTAGATCCCCATTCTTCATTGGATCTCAGATTCAGATCCAAAAATCCATTCTAGGATCCAGAACCCAATTCTTCATTGGATCTCAGATTCAGATCCAAAAATCCATTCTAGGATCCAGAACCCAATCCTACATTGGATTTCAAACTTCAGATCCAAATCCATTCTAGGATCCAGAATCCAATCCTACATTGGATCTCAGACTTCAGATCCAAATCCATTCTAGGATCCAGAATCCAATCCTACATTGGATCTCAGACTTCAGATCCAATTCCATCTTAGGGTCCAGAGTCCAACTCTATCTTGGATCTCAGATTTCAGATCCAAAAACCATCTTGGATTCCAAACCTTGAATCCAATTCCATTCAAAATTCCAGATCCAAATTCCACTTTAATTCCAATCCTTAAAACCAATTCCACTTCATTCCAGATTTCAAATCAAGTTCCCATTTCAGATCCTAAATCCAAAAATTCAAACTTTGAACCCTATTTAGAATCAAGATCTTGGATTCAAATTTCATCTTGAAATTCCAACTCTATTCTATTTCTCAAATCTATTTTCCCCATTTTTCTCCTAAAAATTTCAAAGATAGAATTCAATTCCATTCCAAATATTCATCCAAGTTCAAATTTCTAATTCAAAGTCCATTTATGACTTTGAAATTTCCTTTCTTCTCTTTTCTCTCAGTTTCAAGATCATTTTTCAAATCCAGATTCATATTCCCAAGCTCTTGATTATTCTAAAAACTTAGAACTTTAATCTTAAGTTCTAAGTTAAAATCATTTCTTCACTTTATCAGATTCATCTCAGAAACACTTGGGAATTCTTCAAAATATTTTCAAAAAGAGCATACATCTTTGCATTTGCACAAGCATGATTCTTTGTGCATTTAGACTTAGAATAATTTCTTAGCAAAGCAAAAGGCATAAATTCGACCCTTGGTTCGATTACCCCTGGTAAAGGCGCCAGGAACGGTTGAACCTCGTACCGACGAGCGGATCCCGTCTCCCAGTTTTCCCGCAAATATTTCAAAAACGGAGGCGAGTTATTTCAAAAAATTTCTAAATTAAGGTCAAGTGAGACCCACAAAAGAGTTCCTCTCCTTCTTTTCTCTTCTCTCTTTTCTTTCTGTCTTTTTCCCTTCTAAAAGGAGGAAAATAAGAGGTTAGAAAGGAAAAGAGAAGGAAGAGAGAGAATATTACGAGAGGAAAAATTTTGCGATGATCACAGGCATAGGAACACGAGCCGATCTGGCATCATTCCATAAACGAGTATCATTATGCCATTCAACCGGTTCCGGCAACTCTTCTGCGAACCATTTCGTCAGCACCTCCCCTGCTCTATCGGTAGTGGTGCAACGAACCCTTCTATGTTGTAGAAGGCAAACCATGAACTGAGTAGCACTCTGCTATATGTCAGAGTATCCTGCTATGTTCTTTCTGAGCTATTCTTAGCTTCTTCATAATTTTCAGCAGCACTTCCTCTCTTTTACGGAAAAAGCATGTGTTTCTTTTATCCATTTCAGCGGCATCTCCCCTCTTTGGCGGGAAATCGCTATGCTTAACTCAGGAAATGGATGCATACCGTTGTGCGTACCTTGCATCCATCAAGGTTGTAGGAACCCAGGGCCATAGCCAGGCCATACGTAATTGACTTAGTCTTTACGTAAAGAACATTTTGCCAAAAAGCGAAGCCTTTCCAATAGGGGCTTCATTCGTCAAGCAGAATCTTGAACGAGGAGCGGTAAGGGAATCATATTGGTGATTTGGAGTTGATCTCCATTTGAACGCTCATTTACGCACCGTATATTTAGTATAAGCAGAAGCATGTGCTTTATACAGCGGCGGCG
The DNA here is from genome assembly GCF_984573655.1 of Nuphar pumila. Lineage (NCBI taxonomy): Eukaryota > Viridiplantae > Streptophyta > Magnoliopsida > Nymphaeales > Nymphaeaceae > Nuphar > Nuphar pumila. The sequence goes on from NC_143258.1 coordinate 55,075,096, forward strand.
TAAGGAAATGCATATACTATTGTTCGGAGTGTTTAACCGAACGAAATATTCTATATATATATATTTGCAGAAAGCAGGAGCCTTAGTGTCTTTCAACACGACGGCGTAAGTAAATGCATAATCGGAAATAGCAGAAAGCAGTAGCCTTGGCATCATACGACGCGATAGCAAAGGTAAATTACATAGCCTGTGCGATATAAGACGCATCAGCAGAATCAACAGATATGCCTCTAGATCTGCATCCAACGATAGTTACGAGGCAAGCGGGTGAACACCAAAGTGTTCTGAAGGGCTCAACCAAGAACTAAGGCGAGATACCATTTTTAAAACGCATATATTGCGTATTTGAACATATATATATCCGACCATAGTTACGAGACGAGCGGGTGAACACTGAAGTGTTCTGAAGGGCTCAATCAAGAACTAAAGCAAGATACTACTTCAGAAAGTATATGTTATATACAAACAATCAAATACTTAAGAGAGATGGATCAACGAAGCAAATTTACTTCAAATCGTGGAATAAACGGCTCTGGGGTGTTCCTTTGCTTCGAGTCTTCCATCGAGAGGTCAGACTAAGTCAGATGAAGCCGACTTAGTTGAGAAAGAGGTAGAGTAGGTTAAGCTACTCAACCTAAGTGGTTTGAACCAAACAGGGTTCGGTCCAAGTCAACTGGGTTCAGCAGGTTCGAACTCAGCTCAAGTAGGCTAAGCTTGGGTTCAGAAATCCAAACTAGAATCTGGACCAAAAAGGACTTTGACTTTGACTTCAAACCTAACTAGGTTCAAGTCAAGTCAACTGGGTTTGGACTTAGGTCAGGTAGGTTAGGACCAGGTCAAGCAGACTAAGACCATATCAAGCAGGCTCAGACCAGGTCAAGTGGGCTCAAACCTACTGGGGGAGGTTTCAGAAAGGAGAAGAGATAGAAAGTCAATTTTTATGAGAAGAGAGAGAGAGCTCTCTTATTTATAGATTTTCAAAAGGCATATTCCATGGAATATGCTCTTTAAAAAGGAATATGCTGGGAATATTCCTTGGAATATCTTATGGAATATTCTGGGAATATTCCAGATATTTTCTAAGAAAATATTCTCGTGGGTCCCACCAAGATTCTTGCAGGTCCCACAAAAATGTCAACTTTTCAGCATTTTTTTCCGAAAAATTCTGAGTAGGCCATTCTCTTCGTATTGACGTAACTAAGAAAGTTGGCTCGAGGAAATCTTTTGATTTCGTTCAAGTAGGAAGTCATGGCTTCCAGAGTGCTTGAGCATATATTCGCGAATCGACGAATATCCTAAGTATAATTGGTTCGAAAGAATTTATTTGTTTCACATTCTGAGAAAAAAAATGCTATTTTTACCGGTAAATGCCTCATGAATTTTATTTAGATATTTTCTGAAAAATTGCGGGTCTTACATCATTACCCCCTTAAAGGAATTTCATCTGCGAAATTCAGTTAAGCATACAAAGCGAAGAGTTCAGTATACTTATCCCGCATATCTGATTCGGGCTCCCAAGTGCAATCATCTATTCCATGATGTTGCCACCTCACTTTAACAAGTGGAATGACCTTCGTTCTTAGTACTTGCTCTCGTCGGTCCATGATCTCAACAGGCTTTCTTCTACCTTGATATCTTCTCGAATGTCAATATCTTTATGTTGAATGACGTGAGAAGGATCATGAACGTACTTCATAAGCATTGATACGTGAAACACATCATGTATTTGCGCGTATTGCGGTGACAATGCTACTCGGTAGGCAGTCTCTTCGATTCGGTTCAAAATTTCGAAGGGACCAACGAATCTGGGGCTGAGTTTTCCCTTCTTTCCAAAATGAAACACACTCTTGGTTGGAGAGACCTTGATAAAAACCTTATCTCCAACCGCAAAAGTGAGCTCCCTACGTCGTTGATTTGCGTAGCTCTTCTATCGACTCTGAGCAGTCAGTAGCTTCTTTTTTATCATATGGATCTGCTCAGTGTAGTGCTGTAACACAATGGGCGAGTCCAAAGTTCGCTCACCCACTTCACCCCAATGGATTGGTGATCGACAGGGTCGTCCGTATAAGGCTTCATACGATGCCATCCCAATGCTAGCGTGGTGGCTATTATTGTAAGCAAACTCAGCCAACGCTAGGTGGGAATCCCAATCACCTTTTCATTCCAGCATACAGGCCCTTAGCATATCCTCAAGAGTCTGTATGTTTCGTTCTGATTGCCCATCTGTTTTGGGATGGAATATTGTACTGAACTTGGGTTTCGTCCTCAGGGCTTTCTGAAGCTACTCCCAAAAGTGAGAGGTGAACTTCGGGTCACGATCTGATATGATCGAAATCGGCACTCCATGGAGTCTGACGATTTCCTGAACGTAGATTTCTGCCAATCGTTCTGTTGAATATCTGGTGTTGATTGGCAGGAAGTGAGCAGACTTGGTGAGTCTGTCCACAATCACCCATATTGAGTCATATTGTCTCTTAGATCGAGGTAATCCAACAATGAAATCCATCGTAATGCCTTCCCATTTTCATTCCGGAATCTCGATCTGTTGCATCTTTTCGCTAGGGCGTTGATGCTCGATTTTGACTTGCTGGTAGATCAAACATTTTGAGACAAACGTATCCACATCATGTTTCATACCCCTCCACCAGTACTTTCTCTGCAAGTCCCAAAACATTTTTGTACCTCCAGGGTGGATAGTGTACTTGCTAATATGAGCCTCCTAGAGTACTTCCTTTCTTAGCTCAGGGTTATTAGGAATCCAAATCCTTTCGTCAAGCATGACAGTTGGATCTTTCCTGGATCAGCCAGGAATGGCTTCCAGCTAACGAAATCCTCCATCAGCTTCTACTGTCCGGTGAGGCTGGCCAGAGTGCCAACAGTCTTGCGACTAAGGGCATCCGCTACGACATTCGCCTTTTCAGGGTGATAGAAAAGCGTGAATTCATAGTCTTTAAGGAATTCGAGTCTTTGCCGTTGCCGCATATTGAGTTCTTTTTTAGAAAAGAGGTATTTTAGGCTTTTATGGTCCGACATGACCTCAAATTTCTCTCCATACAGGTAGTGTCGCCAGATTTTAAGCGCAAACACCACCATGGAAAGCTCAAGATCGTGGGTTGGATAGTTTTTCTCATGGACTCTCAATAAGTGGCCCAGTTGTGAGGCTCTGTCCCAAACTATGGTTCTGAAAAAGAGCCCAGCAACGTGAAGACCGGGTAGACATAGGTGGGGTAGTTTTTGAAAATATGAGCACATGCAAGCAAACAGAGGGCTCTAAGTCCTAAAGAGATAGAATTTTAAAATTTTTGAAGAAGCAAACATTGTTTTCATACAAGTCCTAAATTGAGGAGTGTTGTATTTCAGACCTAGGTCTAAGTGAGCATGTATAATTCTCCTCAATATGGTCCTACCAAACCATGCCTAGTCTACATGCAATCCATGTCAGCTGGGTTCAAGTCTAGGCTCCTTGGTTCACATGATATTAGGAATTAAAGCTGACATTCCATAGAATATAATTTTGATAATTGAGCTAAGTTAAAGCACATAATTGATCAGGCGAAGACAGGTCCCATCACGGTCGCCAAACCTGTTATCATCGCAAAAATTTTCCCATCCCTTGCGAGAGAGAAACGAATTTCGGGAGTCAAATCGACAAAAGTTTTGAAAATGGTTTTGAAAATTACTCGCCTCTGTTTTTAAAATTTGCGGAAAAATTCCATGGAATGGGATTCGCCTGTCGGTACGAGGTTCAACCGTTCCTAGCGCCTTTACCAGAGGTAATTGAACCAAGGACCAACTATGTGCTTTAACTTAACTCAAATAGCTAAAGTATGCTCTATTTTTCCTAGAATGCACAAAGAATCAGGCTTGTGCTATGAAATTTTGAAAATAATGCAAGTTTGAGAAAATATGATGTTTGCTTTGGAAAATTGAAATATGCTTGAAAATTGATTGGAAAAGTACTTGAAAACTGAATTCTTGAGAAAATCATTGAATTTCATTGAAAATCATAAATTTGCATTGGAAAGTGATTTCTCAAGCAAATTTGAACTTTAGAAAATTGATTTTGAAATTTGGAATTGCTTTTCTGAGGAAATGGATTTGAAAATTTATAGAAAATCAGGAAGTTCATTGGAAAAGGGATTTCTGAAAGGGAAAATGAATTCTTAGGAAAACGAGAATTCTGAGAAAATGGATTTCTGAAAATTGAGTCTGATGTAAGTTGCCTGGTTCAGGTGAATCAATACCCCGAAGGGGCAGCCCGTATACTTGAAATGTAATAGCCTGCGGGCAAAATTGTGAATGAAGTAAATGCGTTGAGCTTTCTTTTGTTCACCCTCGTTGTGATTGCTTCTTGTGATTGCAATTTCTCTCCCTCTATTCTCTCTTGCTCTCTTGCACTCTGATTACAAGCTTCCGCGACCGGCAGGCGAGCTGACGAGTTGGCTTGCGGCGGTAAGGAAGGACCATCACGCCGCGCTGGCCAATTGAAGGAAATAGGCCCGTGACATTGACCATTCTACGTTAATTAAGGTTATGAAGAAAACGGAAAAATTTGTTTGAATTAAATTGGTATTTTAATGTATTAAATAGGCGTTATTTTATAGGTAACTCAATATACGATTTTTGGATTTGGATCTGGAGCATTTATTGGATCCAAAACCCATGGATGACCCCTATAGTGGACGTCCGTGGCCATGGTTGACCAGCTGGTCAAGGATTGACCAGATGGATGGCGTCTTTGAAATAACTTTTGCATGGGTTTTAAAGAAGGCCTTCATTGGCCATGTATCTTTTCCAACACCCTCATGATGAAGCCTAGGCTCCATCATGAGGGGCGTCATTTCCAAAAGGGAGCCATGGGGCTGGCGCCCCATGGCAAATTTGTAAGATTTTGAAAAAAATTCAAATCCTCAAAGTCGATAGGTGGAGTTGGGTGGAAGCCAAGGGCGCCCCCCTTATAATTTGCTTAAACTTTAAAGGCTTTATAAAAGGGCGTTTTTGAAAGTTTTCTAAAACTTTATGAAAGAATGACATGCATTGGTTATTGGGGGCGTGGAGCTCCTCAGCCCTCCATCTTGGAGAGATTACATCCCAGCCGTCCAACCCTATGCAAGCCTCTATAAAAACTTTAGAAAAAAACGGGCCCCCCTCTCTAGTGGGCAATTTTTCCTAACTTACTCTCTCTCTTCTCTCTCCCAAAATCCTTCTCTCTCTCTTGCTTCCTCCCTCCAAACCGTGGGAGCCTCCTTGGCATGGAGTAGCTGTATCTCATTACCTCTTTCATTTTCCTCAAGCTGCTAAGGTGAAGAAACTTTTCCTAATGCTCTTAGTGTCCAACGTGAAGCCATGGCTGCAAACGCACCTATGTGTGCGTACAACTTTGGTGGATTAGAGTGACAAGTTTCATTCCAAGGTTTTCCTTTGAGTTATTGTTTATTTTGACTCATGTGTAAGAATTTTCTTTAAGTCATTATGTTTTTTTTTCCCTTGGATGCATGCTTCCATGCTTTGATTTGAATGCATGATATGCTTTTCGTGTTTCTCTTTTGTTCTTTACTTTTGATGGAAATTTCGACCTTGGAGTTGTTGTTGCTCCTTGTGTTGGACAAGTTGAGTTGCTGGGGTGCGCTGGACCAAGCTGGGCTCATCCAGCATGCACCCAGCTTGGTGGTATATGCATTGGGTACCTGTCAGCACCGTGAGAGCACTTCAGCCGGCAACACCCACAATGGGTCAGTTCGGCGCATTGGGTGCATCCCAGTCCCAAACAATGGGATTGGTGCTACAGCCGTGGGTGGCATGGATCATAAGGTACTCTAGCCCCCTTTCTGCTATGGGAAACCGTGTCTTCCATAACATAAGAGAAAAAAAAAAGAAAAATTTTTAGAACTAGTCTTGTCATTGTTAGTTTTGCTTTTTTTTTATGTCTTCGGTGGTCGCATGACCCTCCGAGTTATGCTCGCAGTTGGGGCCGGCCCATGGCAGGCACCCAACTCCTTTCTTTTTTTTGGATGTGAGTCTTAGGCTCTAGTCTTCGAATCCTTGTGTTGGCACGGTCTGGTCCAGCGGACCAGACTCCTTGCCCAAGCCTTTTCATTTTAGTTGGAGCTGGGCGCATTTCGGTTAGCCGCGCGCCCAGCCTATGTAACCTAAGCCTTTAGTTGTTTTTTTTTCTTGTGTTAAGTCTTTTCGATGTACCTTAGTTCTTTTTTTTTGGTTGGGGTTTCGACTTGGCTAGGTGTCGGTCTGAACTGGGGGTTCAGACCAGCACCATAGCCTGGTCCGGACCTGCTGTGCGCGTGAGCCCAGTCCAGTCGTTTCCCCTTGGCTGGAGCTGGGTGCACACCGCACGGGTGTTGTGCACCCTTAGCAATTTGTTTTAGTATTTGTGGGTGCAGGTCTGAACCGTGGTTCAGACCTGAACCCTTTGGCAGCTCAGCTAGCACCTATTGCTAGCTGCGGCTTCACCTTGTTAGAGCCGGATGCCAGCCACTTGGTGCTGGACACCCCGGGTCTCCCCTTTTCGGCTAAACCTCTTCGAGCCCAGGTCTGAATTGAAAAGTTTAGACCTTGGCATGTGATAGCTACTGTCTGGTCCTAGGGACAAGATACTTTGAACCAACTTTGGAACCTCTTTGCACGGCCGTTTGACCTTGGTTAGGGGCTGGAGCCAGCCCCAACCGAATCCCTGTAGTGGTCTGGTCCGATCCACAAGTCGGACCAGATTCGGTTAGCAAGCATGACAGTCTGGTCCATGGGACCAGACCATCACTTTAGTTGGAGTTTTGGGCAGCACGTGTGCGGATCCGCGTGTTGGCACACTTGCAGCCCTGTATTTTTTTGTCACTATTGTGGCTGTCAACACGTTTTATCAACGACCAGCTCAAACCTACTTAGAGCCGAACCATAGTAGGTTCAAGATAGCTTTTGCCTTGCCTCGCATCCCCCGTGCACTTCGATTATGTTTGTGGCATAAGTGTACATGCTTTGGGTTTCATCGAGTTCGACATATATATATATATATATATATATATATATATATAGGTATGTACGCACCTGTATACCTAAACACATAATGCTTGCTTCAGCATAGCCGAATGGACATGCGACACTCGGGTGTCCCGTCCAAGTTTTATTCTCCAGATGATGTTACGCTCCGAGTTAAATATAGAATTTCATAGAGTTGTTCCACTTTCGGTTTGGAAAACGGTTTGTTTCGGGTCCGCGGGTGCGGCACTCCGAACCGTGGTAATGCTAATGTAATCCCCATTAGATGGGTTACTTCAGAATCACCTTCGACACATATGTGTGTCGTATTGCGAAAGGAAAACCCTTATGCTTTGGTTTACATTCGACAGACCAGAATAGTATGCTTAGGTAGTTATTGTAAATTCACAAGCTTAGAGACTTTGTTATTTGAAATTACAAGTGTGTTTAAATATCTTTGTTTCAGGACCGCAGGCGCGGCACCCATACCGTGGAAATAGCTAATGTTATTCTGATAAGATGAAATATCTTAGACTTCGCTAAACACACATAAGTGTGTTGAACCACATGTAATGATCCTTTGTATCGCAATTGCATCTTCCCTGCAAGAGCGATTATTCACCGTGGTAATGCAAATGTTATTCCCATAAGATGGGACTTTAGATAAATTCTATTTTAATCCTTTGAGAATGCAAATTGATGAAATACCACGTACATGAAACTGCCTACCTGCTTACATACTTAATTGTCTTCCAGAGATAGAATTGTATAATGCCTCTGATTATTTTATTATGCAAAATGATAGAAAACTTATATTACTCTTACACTTTGCACTTAGCACATCCTGACACTGTTACTAAGTAGTGCGTACCCTGAGGAGGTACATTGCTTGAGGCATTGGTAAGAGCACCATGTGCGCTTACTTCAAGAATGAAAAGACTGAAAAATATAACACCATAGGGTATGAATAAACAAAAATGACTGGTTGTGGGATCAGTTGGAATCCTTGGGCAGTGACCCTTGTGTTGTGTATGAACTCCTGTGTGATATACCCTGAATAAGAAATAAACAATATGATGTTGTGACTGCTTTCACGAGCAGTGTGATCTGTTGGCCGCGTGAGGCTAAGCACGTGAATGGGCAGGCCAAGTCCTCGTTTTGCGTACCCCACGGAGACCACGAGGCAAATTCCTCATTGTGAGTTATGAATGAACATGAGCCTAAGAAAGATAAATCTGCTTCGCCCCATTCACAAAATGGTTCACCTTGGGAGATGGTGAATGGTACAACCCTGAGTGACTTATCGTTACTACGACATGTGTTTTGACAGAAACTGTAGCGTCCTTTGGCCTCCAGTCACTCAGAGTCAGGGAGGTCGAGGTTAACTTTCTAGGACCTCACTACTGCAGTAGTATGGATTGCAATCCTTACCTATGCGAGTGTTTTCTCCTAGCCGTGTGCTGCTCGCATGTGGTTGACTCGGTCTGTAGCTTCCCCGATTACCACACTATAAATTGAATAATAGACGCCGAGTGCATGTCTCACAGAATGCGAGGTTTCCTTCACGTACCAGATGGAGTAATCAGAAGAACATAAAGACTAACCAAACAGCTGACTTACAGTAGTTGTTGCTTCACTTGAGCTGTAGGCTTTACTTCAGTGGCTACTTAGTTACTCTACTTGCTGTCAGCACTTGCTACTACTTGAGTACTTGTTACAATTACTTCAGTTGTTACTTCAGTTACTTGCTACCCAGTACTCGTTATAGTTCAGTTTGCTGCTTTAGCTACTTGTTTCACTGATACTTTAGCTTGTTACTTTCTAGTTGACTAGTACTTGTCACTTTGCACTTACCTGACACAGGCACTTATACTTGTCAGTTCTGTTACTGCTTTCCTTTTTATATGGGATATGTTTATGCCTGTGGTTATTTTTTCACCACCTCGCAAGAGGCCTGACCCCATTTTATGGAGATGTAGGTGATGAACAGGTATAGTGCTGATGCGATGATACGCGGTGGAGGCTCGAAGGACCCACACACTTGTTATGCAGTTCCTGTACCTGGTGGTTTTGGGGTTTTGGGATTTTGTTTGGGATGTAATCCATATTTTGAGACTTGTACTTATATTTTGTAAACTCTTTATATTGTTGGGGTGTTTACCTTTTTTTCTTCGTAGCTACACTATTGCTCACTGTTGGTTACTTATTGCACTCACTTGTGGTGGCCGCCTAGACTTGCGGCTTTGTTGTTTTCTCACATCTGCTTTCCGCTGATTTGCTACTTAAACCTTTCAAAAAAAAATCACTGGAAATTCTAAGCTTTTCCGAAGTCGGGGTTTGGGGTGCCACAAATACAGATAGAGAAATGAAGGAATCACAAGTATATTTGGTTACATTGTATGCCTCAAACCACTGATCCGACTGCAGATTGAATTCTGGCATGTTACCCGTTGGGAAGCGAATGTTGGCATGAACCTGCCGCTGCGAAAACTGTCTAAGACACCTTTCTAGCTGATAATCGACACAGAAGAAGGGGCCAAGCAATCTGTAGTGTTTGCTGCGAGCATAAGTGTAGCAAGAAACTGATTCTCTCCTATCGAAGAAATCCCAAACAATCTCTTCTTGATGTAGTTTCTCGATCAAGGCTCGACACTGAATGGCAGACTTCGGCTTCTTACTATTGAACCTGAAGGAACTAGCCTTTGATGGCAAATGTCGCAAGAACCATGACTATAGAGCATAAGTGCATCCTTCCACTAGAATGGTCTCCCCAAGAGCAAAATGAGTCAAACCTCAGTAAAGAAAAGCTAAGGCTGCCATGAAAACTGAAAGTTGACGGGTCTGCTTGCTTCCCCATCTTCGAAAGAGTTTGGCAACTCTATCGTCGATAAAATTTTGACCATCTTAGAAGAAAGCTAATCCCACTGTGCATAGAATCATGACATGCTGAATTCTGTCTTTTGCTGCTCGAGACAATGTGTCAACCTCTTCGTAAGCTTCGCTCTTGCGATAAAGTCCAAACAGGTCGATGAACTGACTTTCGTTGATCTCAGTGAGATGCCAAGATCTGCTCCCTGTTGCTATGGTCAGAGCTTCTCGAACATCTACCCCTTTGATGTTGATCAGAAACTATTGTTCGACAGGATCATCTGGCTGACTAGCTGGTTCAGGCAATCCCATAATGTCATTGAATTTGTCCATCAGTAGAGTCATCTCTCCCCATGGAAACCAAAATGTGCAAGTACGTGGATTTCACCGCTCTGTCATAGCCTGAATCAAGCTTTCGTTGATGGTTTGCTTGCCCGTTGTTGATGTCATCTCCAACCCACAGTCATCCAAGTGGTCTGGGAACATACGTGAGAAGGTGGCGAACCAAGAATAATACCACCGAGGGAAGAAGGAATGAGTCTGGATAACTCGATGATCTGGAGATCCATCTCTTATCTGATAGAAGACATGATCTCGGGGAAAGACAGCATCGTGGGAATTGGACGCCATTTGGAATGATACTGGGGCAAAGAAGAATGAAGAGAATCATATAGAATGCAAGACTTATGGATAGACTTTTTAAGAATAGTTACAAACCTTGAAAATTTTGAAAGATCAAGGGAATTTAGAAAAGGGATTTTCAGGGTTTCTAAAGAAAATTTGATATAAAAGAGAAAAAGAGTGTAGATAGAGGAAAAAAATATATACCTGGATTTCTGAAAATAAGCAGAAATTTTGAAAAGGTTTGATACATATATATAAGAAAATACGAGAAACATCGCATAACCAAAGTTGCACAAACAAGGATGCGCACACAACACTCCCTAGAGGCTGACTCTAAATGCAATATTTGAAATGACTTATAGGATCTTAATCCTAACTCTAGGGTTCAGATCATCTGTTTCCAATCAAGGTACACTGATATACTCAAGCCGAAGCTCGAAGTACGTGGCATATAAAATATTTCTCCGGTTCTAAGGTAATGGCTTCCCAACATCCTTGAGCGCCTACCGATATACCTCGAACTATGGCCCTTAGGTACGTGGTAGGGGGGCGCTAACCCAAATAAGTGGTCAAGTTGTGAAGCCCTCTCCCAAACTATGGTTCAGTGAGACAGCCCAGCAACGTGAAGACCGGGACAATATAGGTAGGGATGTTTTCAAAAACATGTTCAACATGCAAGAAATCTGATGTCTCTAATGCGAGTCCTAAAGAGGTACAATTTAAATGAAGAGAAGCATACACTTGCATACATTGTCTGCATTCAATCCCTAGAATTGAGGAGAGTTGTATTTTAGACCTAAGTCTAATGTGATCATGGAATAATCTCTTCAATATTGTCCTACCAAACCATACTTAAATCCTATATGCATTATGTCAGCTAGGATAGAGTCTAGGCTCTTAAGGTTTGCATGAAAATGAAGCTGACATTTGTAGAATAAAGACTTAGATAATATCAAAGCAAAGCAAAAGGCAAAAATTCGACCAGACGAAGACGGGTCCCATCTTAGTCACCAAAACTGTGATCAGCACAAAATTTTTCCTCTCGGTTTCTCTCTCTTCCTTCTCTTTACCTTTCTAACCTCTATTTCCCTTTTTAAAGGGGAAATAAAAGAAAGAAAAAGAAGAGAGAAGAGAAAACAAAAGAAGAGAGAGAAGAACTCTTTTGTGAAGGTCTCACTTGACCTTAATTTTGAAAATATTTAAAAATTACTCACCTCCATTTTGAAAATTTGCGGAAAACAAATGGAGAGACAGGATTCGCTCGTCGGTATGAGGTTTGACCGTTCTTGGCGCCTTTACCAGGGGTAATCGAACCAAGGATCGAATTTATGCCTTTTTGCTTTGCTAAAATATTACATAAGAATTTATTCTAAGTCTAAATGCACAAAAAATTATGCTTGTGCAATGCAAATGCAGAAATGTATGCTTTTGAGAAAATAGTTTAGAAATTTGGGATTTTTCAAGTGATTTTTGAAATAAATATGATAATGGAGTGAAGAAACGTTCCTTTTTTTTTGAAAGTTGAATCTAACTTGGAACTTGAGATAGATATGAAAAGATTTTTTGAAGTTCCAAGTTTTAAAATAATCAGAGTTGGGAAAATAAATCTTGAATTTTGAAAAAAAACTGAAGAAAAAAGGAGAATTTTTTAAGTTGAGATAGAAAAAGTGAAATTTCAAAAAAGTCAAAAATGGACTTTAAATTTAAATTCTGGATCTGGATTCCTAAATGGAGATGGAATTTGAAATGAAATTGAATTCCGGTTTTGAAATTTGAAATCAGAATGGAATTTGGATTTAAGAAATCCAAATGGAATTTGAAAATAAAATTGGATTTAAGAAGTCCAGATGGGATCTAAAAATGGAATTTGGTTTTGAAATCTGAAGTTGGGAATAAAATTGGATTTGAAATCTGGAATCCAAGATGGAATTTGAATCCGAAGTCTGAATCCTAAATGGAATTGGATCCGAAGTCTGGAATCCAAAATGGGGTTGAATTCGAAATCTGGAATCCTAAATGGAATTGGGATCCGAAGTCTGGAATCCAAAATGAAATTGGGTTCTAATTTTAGAATTTGGATTTTGAAAGTCTAAATGGGACTTTTGAAGATGGATCTCGGTTTTGAAAACCCAGATTGAATTCAAAACTTTTAGGAAAAAATTGATTGTTTTGAGATTCATAATCAATCTCAAAAACTTTGATTTTGAATTTAAGAATCAAGAGTCAATGAAAAATAAAGGATAAACTTGTTTTAAAGTTTGAGTTTTTTGAAATTAGAAGACGAATCAAGAATTTCAAAGTTTAATTTGAACTTTGAAATTGAATTTGAGGTATTTGATTTGAATTTGAATCCTCAAAATGAATTTGGAATTTCAAAGTTGAATTGAACTTTGAAATTTGATTTGAATTAGAAATTAAGTTTTGAATATACAAATGAATTTCAAAGTAAATTTGGACTTTGAATTTTGGAATCAGAAGATGAATCAGAAATTTCAAAGTTAAATTGAACTTTGAAATTAAATTTTGAGATGTTGAATTGAATTTGAAATTGAATCTTGAAAATGAATTTGGAATTTCAAAGTTGAATTGAACTTTTGAAATTTGATTTGAATTGGAAATTGCATTTTGATTATAAGAATGAATTTTGAAATCTTAAAGTCAAATTGGACTTTGAAATTGAAGTTAGAATCTGAGAATAGAATTTTTGAAAATTAATTTGAGAAGTGAAGAAGATATTTGGAGGTATATCTCAAAATCACTTGGATTTTAAAAAAAAAGAATTTTGAAAATATGATGCAATTCTATCCTAAATGATGAATGAATTTAAAGAATTTGAAACTGGATTTGAAAAGCATATTTCATTATTTAAATGAATTGAAATAAGATTGAAGATATAATACATCCCTGACTATGTTCATTGAATGTATTATATAGTAATCATATTTAAATTCAAGTGAAGAATAAAATATATTTTGGTGCCTTTATAGAGTTTAAAATGAAATTAATTCTCAATATATCCTAACTATGGTTATTGATATATATCTTGAATTAATTTTAAATTAAACTCAAATAAAGGAAAAAAATATTTAAAAATATGATGATTTTTTAGAAGGATCCGGTGTGGATCCAATGTTATTTCATAAAAGATGAAAACCCTAAGTTTTGTTCGCACCTTGACTATGGCCATTGATGCAAATTGATGATGCATGAAATGCACATCATGTAAACAAGTTTTTCATGCGTTTTGTATCAAGTTTAAGGTTTTAAACCCATGTTTAGATGTGTTTTGATAGTAAGGGGCTATGGTTCGAATTTCAGAAAAATCGGAGTTAAAATGAGAGAGTTATGGCTATTTCAGTGTTTGGGCACGGATTTCGAGGTGGATCGGATCCATATCCGACCCAATTAGGTCAATTGGACCTTGGATCAACTCTTAGAAAGCCCAAAACCCAACCCACACACCTATCCATACTCATTTCAAAAAGTTTTTCTAAAAACCCCCCAGAAAGTGGCGCCTAGCAATATTTTATTTTTTAACACTCTTTCTGAAAAATGTCAAAACTATAAATAGTTTTTTTTTCAAGAACCCTAGGCGTCTTTGGTTGTGTTTGGACGCCCCCTACAGTGACTCTACAGCAGCAGCTCCTTCCTCTCCATCTTCCCTAAGTGTTGGCCATTGAAGATCGACCTATGCTTGATTTTCAAGCATATTTTCAAGCTTTCTTTGGTTTCTTTTCATTTCTTTCTTATTCCTTGCTGTCTTTTCACCATTTTTCTGTACTTTTGCAGGTGTAGCAGAGGTGGAGACCATTAACCTTGGGCAGGAGTGCGCAACACACCACCAAGGTGAGCCGGCCCTACCTCCATCCGGCTTTCTACACCCTCCGATCGCGAATCGGCTCACATTCCATCACCGGTGGATCTCCAACGTGTAGCAGCTGCAATAGGTGCCATTTTTGGTAAAGTACAGCATCCTTGAACTGTAGAAGACGTCTACATCCAGCCACGGTCCGCTCTTCTTCATCCCCCCGGTCGTCGGATCTTCCAAAAGGTAGGTCTTCTTCTTCCTTCTCTTCTAGATAAAACCGATTTGTGTGTGTGGTTTTTGTTTTGTTATTTTCTGTATGTTTCTTGTTTTTCTTTTTATTTCAACCTTAGAATAGCATTCGTGCATAGGCCAGCACGTTAGTTTAGGTTTATTTATTTGATTGATTCATTGGAATCGAGTTTTTATTGATTTTTCATCTTTTTTATAAAAATCGGCTAGATCTTCATCTAGCCGATTCTTCAAGTTTGTCATAAGTGTTCTTGATATTGTTTTACTGAAAATCCAATAAAAAAAAGTGTTCATTTTGATTTACTTTATTCGGTTTTTGTGTGGGTTGTATTTGGTTTTAATTAAAAAGAAAAAAAAAAAAATCCAAAATCGGCTAGACTTATTCTAGCCGATTCTTGATTTTTACAAAAATATTTTTCTGTTTTGATATTTTTGTTTTGTCCAGCATGTGTATTGTGTTGTTTTGCTGAAAATCCTATTCCAAAAAGTTTATTTTAATTCATTTTGATTGTGGGTGCTGCTTGTCTTGTTTTGATTGTATTTTTGAAAAAGAAAAAAAAAATTCGGCTAGAGATATTCTAGCCGATCTTTGTATTTTTGTTAAATTTTTGTGTTGATGTTGGTGAACCGTGTAGTTGCTGTGTGTTTTAGGTGTTAACAGTAGTATATAGTTGTGTTAGTCATTTCATTGTTTTAGGATTGATTTAATTAGTTGTTTTAATCAATTTTTCGTTTTTGTGTTTTGAGTCTATTGTTGAAAATTATAAAAATCAAGTTTTCTTTTTTTTTCATGTTTTTAATTCCAGCATAGTGCTGTTCTTGTTAGCCTTGGTGTAATTAGGAGTCCTTTGTATTATTCTCTAATTTAGTTTTATCAAATTAGTGGTTATTTAGTTTTATTGCTTTTTGTTAATTTATAATTTTAGTTTTTTTTATTTTCGTGTGGTTCTTCTTCTTCCCCAAGGTGGGGCGGCAGCCATTAGAGCTCCCCTGGAGCTCTTGGTCAAATTTTTTTAGCAAGTCTTAATGGTCATTAGCTGAGTTAGGAAGGTGTCTAGGTTCAATGTATTAGGTCTTTCTTTTTTTAGCCGTTTTTAGGGTTGCATTTAGGTAAGTTTTGGAATTAGGTTAGCATTAACTCCTAGGAAATCGATTTTCCATTTAAGTTCTTTTGTTCCCTAGGTATAATTAAGTCTATTAGTTTAGAAAGTAGCATCCATTGAAGTTGGCGATTTTTGGAGAAGGGAGGTAATTAAAGTAATTGAAAATTGGAAAGCTTTTGGAAAAAGGATATTCTTCAAAAATCGTGTGAGGCATTTAAGGAAAATTTGAATTTTGAATGTGTATTAAAGAAGGAGTTACTCCTTAACTTTGGAAAGTGTTTTGCAATTAAACCAAAATTCCAATCTAGGTTACACGATTTCCATAGAGCATTAAAAGCATTTTAATTCCATCTTGAAAAGCAAAAATCGTGGATTTCTAGATTGGTCTTTTCAGATTTCCAAAAAGGTATTAAAGGCAATTAAGGAGTGTAACTCCCTCTTTAAATGGGGCGATTTTTGAGAATCCAAAGCATTTCAAAGTTTGAATATTGGTAATTATTACATTCCTTTTTCCAACCTCCTCCATTAAAATCGTGAACTTTGGATTAATTGTAGCTTAATTAGGAGGTTACTACTTTAGTCTAGACCTAACCTAGTCAAACCGAGCCTAGGTCGAGTCAACCCCTAGTCTACACCCCCTTTGAGTCTAGTCAAAACCTAGCCTAGCCCAAGTCAAAGCCCAACCTTAGTCAAGTTTAGTGGAGTCAACCTTAACCTAAGTTAGGTCAACCTAGTCTACCTAACTTATCTAAGTCAACCCTAGTTGAGTCAAACTTAGTTCAAGCCTACTTAAACCGAGTTCACCCTAGTCTTGCTAAACCTACATCCAAAACCCAATCTTGGTCAAACCTAGTCAAAGACCTAACTCGGGTCAAAACTTAGTCTAAACCTAGTGAGTCAACCGAGCTTACCTAATCCCATCCGAGTGCATCCAAACCCAAACTGAACCTACTCAAGTCGAAACCGATCCTAGATCGAGTCAACCAAGTGAATCCTAACCTTAGCCTTCGTTCTTTAGTTAAGTAAGTCATTTTTTTATTATTTCCTTTGATTTCTATATTAATTAGTTTATTTATCTAATTTAGTTTTAGTATAGAAGTGTGTGTACGTATAGCGTATTTATTCAGTATGTATGAAATGTGTTTTGTTGTGTTTTGAATGATAGTTAGATATTAGTTAACTTAGTGGTTAGATTGCATTTTATTATTTAGCATAGTTGCATTTCCATTGTGAGTTAACTTAGTTCTAGTCATAAATTGCTTGTAGGTTTTGTGCGTCGTGCATTTAGTATTTTCCTAATTATCATCTGCATATACACTGTTATACAGTGTCATTTAGATTGCATTAGGTGTAGATTGCATTTGATAGTGTTTCCATAGGTTCATAAAGTGAATAGTGCACTCAAATAAAAACCAGATTTTTGCCCTGTCGAAACAGAATTATTTTCTGATCAAAAACTCTGTGTTTTCCAAATTTATTTTTTTCTATTCACTGTATTGACGTGTTATTTAACTGCAGACCAAATTTCAGCTCATTCAGAGTTGATTTGGTCTGATTTTTAAGCGTTTTGTGAAAACCGCTTTTTCTGGATTTTAAATTACAGGACTAGCGATATCCTGATTTTTCCCAGATTTGAAACGCTTATATCTGGAGTTCCAGATACTGTTTTTTAATTCTGTAAAAACTGTCATTTTATTTAATCTGTCAGTTGCAGAACAGAACAAATTTCGGGAAAATCGGACCTCGTTTGCCCTATCAAACAGCGGTTTTCCGATAACCTGTCAGATTGCTAGTTTACACTAGTTAGGGGCAGTTTCGTAATTTTCTTAGTTTCGGCATTTTAGACTTGTTTTCATTAGTCTCTGTATTTTAGAAGTTGCATAATCATCATACAGCATTAGTAGAAGTAATTTGGTTAATTTTAGAATTACTTTAGTATGTTATTTAATTTTTGTTTGATAAATAGCATTTGTTTATTATTTTCGTAGAATTAGACATAGTTTTAATTGTTGTTTGCATCATTAAAATAGAAAACTAACTTTGTATTTTTCTGCATTTTTTAGGTTGAAAAGCATATTTAGTTTCCAGGGTTAGTATACAAGTGAAAAGATTCTCTAAGTGGCGAAAAGACAGAATTACCCTTGGCGCGGAGCAGAAGACTAAATGCTTGTTTATTGTTCTTTTAGTGCTTAATTGTAGTTGTATTCACTTTATAATTGTAGATTGTCATTTGATATTACAAATCATCAACTTAGGATTTAATCACCTTTTATTAGAATGGTGCACGTGCCATTCGTGTTTCACCATGGTGGATTTTTGAAAAATAAAAGCAAAATGACATGAAACAAGCAATTTATGACTTTTACATGCTCATCCATTCTATCTAAGACTGGAAATGTAGAGTTTTCATTAATATCTAGCTTATTACAACACTAGAATTGAAAATATTGAAAATTTCTAATTCAAGCTTTTCACATATTCCTGCAAGATGGAGTTAGCACAAAAAGGAAATGGAAGAAATTAGGTTGAAAATGCAAATGCAAATGGTTATACCAATTCTAAC
Organism: Nuphar pumila; assembly: GCF_984573655.1. Taxonomy (NCBI): domain Eukaryota; kingdom Viridiplantae; phylum Streptophyta; class Magnoliopsida; order Nymphaeales; family Nymphaeaceae; genus Nuphar; species Nuphar pumila. The sequence goes on from NC_143258.1 coordinate 55,093,298, forward strand.
GCAAGATGCTTTACTCATGTTGAATGAGAAAGGCATATGGCATACCATTCATTCGTTAGAAAATGTGCATATATACAGGTGTGTATATATATATAGGCAATACCATAAGTAAATGAAAATGTATATGCAATGGATGAAGGCAAGGGCCAGGATGGTTAAAGATGAACCATCGTGAAATGTAATGGCCATAGTAGCTCGTGATGAACTACTATAGAAATGAAAGATCATAGTGGCTTCTTGTGAACCAAAAAAATGCTGAATAGAACTATAGTAGTTCTTGATGAACTACGATAGTAAAGAAGGATTACGATGGTTCTATGTGAACCATTGTAAAAAAGAAATGCAACTATAATAGTTCTTGATGAACTACTATAGCAAAGAAAGATCATAATGGTTCCTTGTGAACCATTATAAGAAAATGAATGACAGTTATGATAATTCTAGTTGAACTACCATAACAAAGAAAAAAAAAGCCACAGTGGTTCCTTGTGAACCACTGTAAAAGAATGATAGTTATGATAGTTATAGATGAACTATCATAACAAAGAAAGAGCCACAGTGGTTCCTTGTGAACCACTGTAAAAGAATGATAGTTATGGTAATTCTAGATGAACTATCATAACAAAGAAAAAAAAAGTCACAGTGGTTCCTTGTGAACCACTGTAAAAGAATGATAGTTATGATAGTTCTAGATGGACTATCATAACAAAGAAGAAGCCACAGTGGTTCCTTGTGAACCACTGTAAAAGAATGATAGTTATGATAGTTCTAGATGAAGTATCATAACAAAGAAAAAAACCCACAGTGGTTCCTTGTAAACCACTGTAAAAGAATGATAGTTACGATAGTTCTAGATGGACTATCATAACAAAGAAGAAAATCCACAGTGGTTCCTTGTGAACCACTGTAAAAGAATGATAGTTATGATAGTTCTAGATGGACTATCATAACAAAGAAGAAAATCCACAGTGGTTCCTTGTGAACCACTGTAAAAGAATGATAGTTATGGTAATTCTAGATGAACTACCATAACAAAGAAAAAAAGTCGCAGTGGTTCCTTGTGAACCACTGTAAAAGAATGATAGTTATGATAGTTCTAGATGGACTATCATAACAAATAAGAAGCCACAATATAAAAGAATGATAGTTATGATAGTTCTAGATGAACTATCATAAGAAGAATCCACAGTGGTTCCTTTTGAACCACTGTAAAAGAATGATAGTTATGATAGTTCTAGATGAACTATCATAACAAAGAAAAAAAAAGCCACAGTGGTTCCTTGTGAACCACTGTAAAAGAATGACAGTTATGGTAGTTCTGGATGAACTACCATAACAGTGAAAAAGCCACAGTGCTTCCTAGTGAACCACTGTGAGAAAAGAAAGAAAAAAAAAAAACACAAATGAAAGCAATGTATTGGGCAATATAATACACGATGGTATAGATAACAATCAGCATGGGCAAAAGAAAGAAGGAAAATTTAGACTCAAGACAGACGTTCATTATACATGAGGTGCAGGGAATAGAAATGTAGATGATGTGAGAAAATGCAGTGGGATGCTTGAGGTGCAGTGAGTGGGCACAATGATGATAATGAAGATATAGAGATGTCATTGATATAGTAACAGACATTGTATCATGATAGTTGGATTCAAATGCTAAAAAAAAATGCTGAAATACAAAAAGCATGGCTAATACGTACATGCAATGGATTTGCAGTGAAAATATACAGGTGGTGATATCAATGTGCAGACTGCAGTGTTCATCAGTTCAAAACCTGAGCAAGGCACATCTTACGGTGAATCAGAACTGGGTTCCCCAAACCGATACCTCTGTACATTTCACAGAAAAAGAAAAAAAAACAGAAATCTGGTTTAGTATGACAAATAAGGGTGACTTGGTGAGGTTCAATAACAGCTGAATTACCCCTAAACAGAGTAATCACTGAAAATTCCTACCACAGAAAGGATTTCGGTCTCAGATTAATGTTGGAATGTGATTACCCACTTAAAGCCTCAGAAAACTGCAAGATATCAGTTCATCAATCCAGCTGCTCCATTTCAGTGATACTCAGGAATTGCTGAGAATGGCAATAGCGTTCAATGATTTCACGGCACCACAAGATAACGAGTCAAGTTATTCAGCCATTATTGAACACTTCTGTTCATTAGGTTTTTTTTTTTATCAACGAAGCCCTCAAACACCTAGCAATTAGGAAAATAAGCTTACAGGCATCCCGAAATTCATACCCTGTCATAGAAACTCAATAATCCCTCAAACGATTTAGCAGGTAAATTGCGTCCTGCTGCTCAGACGCACAGAAGAAAGAGGATGGTTTCGCACTCCCCCCCCCCCCCCCTTTTTTTTTTTTTTGGGGGGGGGGGCTGGGTATGAACCAGGTTACCCACATTGGCGATGCAGATTTTAATAAAACAAATCAACGGTGAGGGGTACTATACAAATGATTATCATAACGACGACCAACAATTAGTTGTTGATGGCTGGGATTAGATCGATCGGCCATCAAATAGTTACTCAATCAAAACACCATGAATCAATGTGAAAGGAAATAAGAATCAAAGTTCAAAACAGAAATCAAAACGAATAAAATAGGAAATGAGACAATTAGACAACAAAAATAAAATAGACATCATATTGGGGAATCAAAACAGACATTAAAGTTCGGAAGAGACCGAAACAAGAGAAAGAAAAAAAAAGGGCGTAAATCAAGAATAAAACTAAAACAAAATTTATGACGAAATGGAAACCATAAAAATGAAATGAGAATCAGAGAGAAACACAAGATAGTAATACGAACAAATGGTCGAAATAAAAGCAGAGAATCAGAAATCAGAGGAAATCAAAGTAAAACAAGTCATGGACAGATAACGAAAATGAAACAGTAAATAAGGCAGTAAATCGAACACCGAAGAAAGAAAGAGAAAAGAAAAGAAAAAAAAAGAAATGGAAATTCCAAACTAAACAGGAACGAAACATAAGTGCAATGTAAGATGAAAGCAAAGACAGGAATCGTAATCATATTGAAATGAAAAAGGGGTAGGAATAGAAACGAAGGTTTAGAGGAAAACAAACGAAATTCACAGTTAATTAGTGCTAAAACAAAACAAAAAAAAGATAGAAAATGGCGATATGAGCGAGAGTTTGATATATTGGAATACAGTTGTGAACACCCTAAATTTTTCAAAATCTTTTAAATATCCCCTTTTTGCCCCTGATTTCATTTTATGAGCAATTGAGTCACTTTCAAACCTAAATCCCAGTACATTTCCCAAAGCTTTACTGAAATTAAATTCGTTTTATATATTTGACTCGATTTCAGATCCGAATCCGATATCAGAATCCAAATTTGAGCATTGTCATCCAATTTTTAATTAAATTCTCAAAATTACCAAAATAACTTTTGAAAAGCTCAGACACTTCACCTGGTATCCATTTGGATCTGCCATGTTATATTCCTCGATTCGAGGTTTAAAACTCAAATATTTTCTCAAAACTCGGGTCCAGACCCATTTTCTTCCAAAATTGCTCAGAAAACCTTTCCTTTGTAAATATTTTTTTGAAATTCTTTTAAACTCTTTAGTTTTTAATTTCATTCTAAAAAAATACAAAAAAATGCAGAAAATAAAGAAAAAAACAAAAAAATAAAAATATGAGAAAAGAAACAAAAATCGGATTTTGAAAAAAAACTCTTTTTGAAAATAATCTTTTTAAAACCTGTTTTTTTTGCCAAAATCTTTAAAAAGACCGGCTTTTTGAAAAAATTTTGTTAACCCCTTTTTCGATTTTTTAGGGTTACGAAGGTTTTTTTTTCTCTCTCAGCGAAACCCTCTCACCACCGCCTTCTCCCTTCTCTCTGGCCCGAAACCCCCTTCTCGAAGCCTCCAGCCACCGCCCATCATTAACAACTTCATCTCCAGACACTCATCCCCCAACTGAATCCTTCACCTCTCCCTTTAAGAGAAGCACACATGGGCCTCTTCAATCCACCGCTTTTCTCCCCCGCACCTTCCTTCATCTTCAGGATCGCTTCTTCACCCCAGCATCCTTCTTCATTCTCTCTGATCCGTTGCCACCCCCGCATCCCTCTCTTTCCTCCAAAGATTTCCTTCATCGTCTTCACCCCTGGTTTTCTTCTCCTTCCTCTCAATCGACCGCTTCTTTAATCATCCCCTTTACAATTCCGTTTTCTTCATTTTCTCCTTTTTGCCGCTTCTTCTGGTTTTATCAATTGACTAAGGTAAGTCGACCTTACCACAGAGGCACCACCAAGGTAAGAAACCCCTCTCTTTTTTTCATCTTTCAACCGTAACTTTCTCTGAATTTTAAACCTGATTTCCTGTATTACCTCCTTCATTAAAATACAGTTTAGATTCCTAGGGTTCATTTCTATAGATTTTTTTTTCCCGTTAAAACCTTTTTCCTATGTATCTATAATCGACGATGCCTCGTAATGGCATCGTCGATTTATCTAGATTTGTTCTTTCCTTACATATTCTCCGCTTTACTTTGGATTTTCTCCCATTAATGCACTCTCGAGGGAGTCGGATTGCCTGTGCAATACCAACCCTTCTCTCGTGCGACAACAAAAGGGACGACCCTGTTTCGATATTTTATTTTATTTTATTTTATATTTTCCTTCGTACTTTGTTGTTTTATTTTTATATCATGTATCTCCCCTCTGCTGTGTTAATTTCCTTTTGATTTCTTTCCCTGCAATTTTTTGTTTTGTTTTGTTTTATTTTATTTCTCTGTTTACGCTCATTTCCATCTATTGTGTTATCTATACTCTGTTTGAGCATTTAACCATCCAGACCATTGCGTTTGATTCAGGTTATTCTGATCATTTAATTCAAATATTTCTTTCTTTTATTTGAGTTTAACTTAAAATTGGCTCAAAATATATACCAATGGCCATAGTAAGGGTATATTGAGAGTTAATTTCATTTTAAACTCTATAAAAGCCCAAAATATATTTTATTCTTCACCTGAATTTAAATATAGATTATTATATGATACATTCAATGACCATAGTCAGGGATGTATTATATCTTCAATCTTATTTCAATTCATGTAAAGAATGAAATATGGTTTTCAAAACCCAATTTCAAAAATCTTTAAATTCATTCATCATTTAGGATAGAATTGCATCATATTTTCAAAATTCTTTTTTATAAATCCAAGTGATTTCCTTCAGATATCTTCTTCACTTCTCAAATCAATTTTCAACTCTTATAAATCCAAAAATCATTTTCAGATTCTAACTTTAAATTCAAAGTCCATTTTGACTTTGAAATTTATTTGTATATCCAAAATTCAAATTCTAATTCAAATCAAATTTCAAAGTCCAATTTAAACTTTGAAATTTCTGATTCAGCTCTTGATTCCCAATTCAAACTTTAAATTCAAAGTCCAATTTGACTTTAAAATTCATTTGTATACTCAAAATTCAATTTTCCAAAATTCATTGTCAAGATTCAAATTCAATATCTCAAAAATCCATTTTCAAAGTTCAATTTAACTTTGAAACTTCTGATTCATCTTCTCATTTCAAGTTCAAAATCAAGTTTATTTTCTTATCCTCATAATCCTCTTGAGATTGGTTCTGAATCTCAAGATTCAAGTCTTTTTCTAAGTTTTAAATTCAATCTGGGTTTTCAAAAACCCAAATCCATCTTCAAAGTCCCATTTGGACTTTCAAAGTCCAAGATCCAAAGTTAGAATTCAATCTCAATCCATTTTTTTAGGATCCAGAATCCAATGCCACTTTGGATCTCAAACTTTAGATCCAAATCCATTTTAGGATCCAGAATCCGATTCTACTTTGGATCTCAGACTTCATACCCAATTTCACTTTAGGTACCAGAATCCAATTCTACTTTGGATCTCAGACTTCAGATCCAATTTCACTTTAGGATCCAGAATTCAATTCCACTTTGGATCTCAGACTTCAGATCTGACTCCATTTTTAGGATCCAGAATTCAATTCTACTTTGGACCTCAGAGTTCAGATCTAAATCCATCTTGAGATCCAGATTTCGGATTTGAATTCTAGATTTCAAATCAAATTCTATTTTCAATTCAAACTTTCAAATCCAATTCCATTTCATTTTCAGATTTCAAATCTAATTTTGTTTTCAGATCTCATCCGAACTTCCTAAATCCATTTCTATGCCATTTGGATTTTTCAAATCCATCTTGATTTTAAATCTTAAATTCAATTCCATTTCAAATTTTATCTCTTCTCCTAAATCTAAGTTCAAAGTCCATCTTCTAAAACTTTGAAAATCTCCTTTCTTTCCCTTTTACCTCAGCTTTAAATCATCCTTTTTCAAAATTCAAAGATCTATTCTTCCCACTCTGATTATTTCAAAGACTCAAAACTTCTCTCTCAAGTTCTAAGTTAAATTCAATCATTCAAAAATCATTTCTTCACTTCATTATCAAGTCTATCTCAGAATACTTGGAAATTTTCAAAAAAACATTTTTTTCAAAAGAGCATACATTTTTGCATTGCACAAGCATGATTCTTTGTGCATTTAGACTTAGGATAAATTCTTAGATAATATTTAGGCAAAGCAAAAGGCATAAATTCGATCCTTGGTTCGATTACCTCTGGTAAAGGCGCAAGGAACGGTCGAACCTCGTACCGACGAGCGAATCTCGTCTCTCCATTTTCCCGCAATATATTTCAAAATGGAGGCGAGTTAATTTTCTAAATATTTTCAAATTAAGGTCAAGTGAGACCCCGCAAAAGAGTTCCTCTTCTTCTCTTCCCTTCTTTTCTCTTCTCTCTTTCTTTTCTGTTTTTTATTCTTCTCCCTTCAAAAAGGAGGAAAATAGAGGTTAGAAAAGGAAGAGAGAGAAACCACAAAGAGAGGAAAAATTTTGCGATGATCACAGTTTTGGCGATCGTGATGGGACCTCGTCTTCGTCCGGTTGAATCTATGCCTTTGCTTTGCTTTGATATCATCTAAGTCTTTATTCTGTAAATGTCAGCTTCATTTTTCATGCAAAACCTCAAGAGCCTAGACTCTGTCCTAAGCTGACATTATTTGCATATAGGATCTAAGTATGGTTTGGTAGGACCATATTGAGGAGATTATTCCATGTTCACATTAGACTTAGGTCTTAAAATACAACTCTCCTCAATTCCAGGGATTGAATGCAAACAATGTATGCAAGTATATGCTTCTTTTCATTTAAATTTTATCTCTTTAGGACTTGCATTAGAGCTTTCTAGTTTTATCTGTATGTTGATCATGTTTTTGAAAACATCCCTACCTATATTGTCCCGGTCTTCACGTTGTTGGGCTGTCTCACTGAATCATAGTTCGGGAGAGAGCCTCACAACTGGACCACTTATTTGGGTTCGCGCCCCCTACCACGTACCTAAGGGCCATAGTCCGAGGTATATCGGTAGGTGCTCAAGGATGTTGGGAAGCCTTTACCTTAGAACCGAAGAGATATCTTATATGCCACGTACTTCGAGCTTCGGCTTGAGTATATCGGCATACCTTGATTGGAATCAGATGATCTAAATATTAGAGTTAGGATTAAGGTCCTATCAACCATTTCAAATATTGCATTTAGAGTCAGCTCTAGGGAGTGTTGTTTGCGCGTCCTTGTTTATGAAAGTGCACTAGGATCGAGGCAACGAGCACTAGAGGGGGGTGAATAGTGCTTTTAAAACTTTCTGCAGAATATTTAAGGATTTTGCAAATCTCAAAGCAAACACACAAAGAACACAAGATTTTATCCTGGTTCGGTCAAACCCAACCTACATCCAGTCTCCAAGCAAAACCCGCTTGAGATTTTCACTATCAACCTTGTAAACTACAAGATCACACAGACCATAACCGGTCCCACTTTCAGTAACAATCCTACTGAAAGCAAACAACTCCTTTACACCAAGGAGTCCTTCTTTTTACACAAAAGAAATAACAACTTACAATACAACCTATGAGCCTTCCTTTTGAATGCAAATGAGATGCAATTGGCTTTTGAGGTTGTTGAAACACTCTACTCACGAATTCACTATCTCTCAAAGTGATTTGAGTGAAAAACTGAAGTGAAAATATCACGTGAGTGAGAAAATCAATACTTGACTGAATAAGAGTGAAAAGCAAGATTCAAATCGATTGAATTGTTGTTCTTGAGTGTAAAATGCACTCATATTTATAGTTAAAAGATTCCATACATTGAGAGTATGAAAGGGTGTCAAAACGGTCCATTTCGAACGATCAAAACGTTTGAAAAATGAAAAGACACGCCTTTTTTGAAGTTTCAGGAAAACGGCAAAATTAGTCGACTGAAACATCAGTTAGTCGACTAATAGTTAGTTATTAGTAGACTGACAGTTATCGTCGGTCGACTGATCTGTTAATCGAGCTGTTTGAAAATCTGAACTTTTGAAACTTAGTCGACTGGAGAAAAGTTAGTCGACTGATAATATCATCAATAGACTGAAAAACCTTTTAGTCGACTGCTGTTAAAAACATCTGAAAAACAAACATTCTGTTCGGTCGACTGATAAAAAGCATTAGTCGACTGCTGCTAAATTTTATAGAAAACACATGTTCTGTTCAGTCGACTGAAAAATCATTAGTCGACTGCTGCTAATTTTTCAGAAAACATACATTCTATCCAGTCGACTGATAAAACCTTCGGTCGACTAATTTGACACGAATGACTTTATAGAAAATATGGCGCGAAAGGATTAGTCGACTGATAAGTCTATTGGTCGACTAATAAACATGAAAATTTAAGAAAAGAGTTTTCTAAAAAGATTTTCAAAAGAGTTTCTTTTAGAAAAGTTTTTCTAAAGACTTTTAAGGTGAAATGCAACCTAAATATGCACTCTAAGTAAGGCTCTTACAAGAATCTAAGACTTTTAATGAATTAAACATTTGCACACTAGTCTTCAAGGATTCTTCACCGAATTCTTCAATTTCTTCATAGCCTTAGCTGAAATGCAGTTGATTCCACTTGCTCATCATCAAAACCTTATACTTGAAGTATCATGTATGGCTTCATTGTCGTAACAATCTCCCCCTTTTTGATGATGACAAACTTAATCAAAGATGAAGCATTTAGATGCATAGATGGAGATTTTACTCCCCCTATCAATATGCTGCAAAACATTAAAAGTTAGCACATTTAAAGCACATATATCACATATTGATTGGTTTGCATTTCCATTCATCATTTATTCATGTATTTAGAAATACATTCATTCAAAGGTTTCTTTTTCTCTTAATTTTGTATTTCTCATGCAAGATCTCCTGTAATGTAATTGCTATCATCTTTTTCTCAAGATCTCCTTGCAATTTCAAAGTAATGCTATCTTTATCTTTTTATCCTCCTTTGTCAGAATCAAAAAGAGTAAGGGCAAAAATAGCATAAGCAGAAATAGAGATAAGTTTAAAATATTACAACCCATAAAGTATGTTTTTCAAAGATCAAAGATCAGAAAAGAGAGTTTAGCAAATCCTTAATGGCAGTTACATCCTTCTAAATTGAAGCAAGTTGTTGAGTCACATCTTCACGAAAGGTGTGTTGATGCAGCTCCAAAGCTTTCAGTCTCTGCATAACTTCATCATGGTCTTGATTTGTCGAAAATTTCTTTCTTTTTGCATGAGATGAAGGTGTCGCAGAAGGTGAAGGTTCAGAAATAGATGGTTCATTAGGATCAGATGGTTCAGTTTGATCAACATTTAAGGGAGGCAGATATTTATTTTTCATTCTTTTAAAAATTGTTTGATCAAAGAACTCTTTTTGCTCAATGTACTTTTCATTTGTTAAAGGAACTTTAAAATGTCTAAAAATACGGGTTAAAAGACAACCATAAGGAAGAAATGGTTTTTGTTTCCACAAGTTTGTAAAATACACATTGGCCCAGTTGACAGAAATATTTCCAAATAAAACATAAAGAACCGTAGATAGATCTGTGGAATAATAATCAAAAGAACCAGTTTTGGGTAGAACATTGTGGGCAAGGATTCGTCCAGTAATGCGTGCACGAGTTTGAAGATTAGTATTTTTGAAAGGAGGGCAGTGAGGTGCTTCTGGAAGAAGAATTTGTTCAAAAACTCTTTCATCATTCAATTCAATAGTGTTGAAAAGAGTGTCTGAAGGTGGAATTTCGAATCAAACTCGATTTCAACATCACGAACGAGAGAAGACAAAACTCCAGTTTCATGATTCATTTGTAAATTTGTGTAAAACAAGTGAATGAGAAAAGGATAGTGAAAGGTATCTGCACAAGCATAAAAAAGATGTGAAATACCAGGAACTAATTCTCTTATTTTGTAACGAGAAAACAAGTGAAATAGAACATTTCGGCCTGGTAAAATAGGTAGTGCAGAAATTGATCCAAAAGTGTCATAGAGAAGAGGGTTGCGAAGTAATCTTAGTGAAAAACCATGTCTTGAAGTAGGTGTAGGAGGAGGAGAACCTAAACCTTTTGCAGATGCAGACTTCGTGCGCGGCATGGTTACCAAAATGTCGGCTTCCAAATAACATCCGGCAAAGGGAAAAAAAAAAACTTTCCGGCGATAAAAAACGAAGGACACTGTGGTGGCTAACGATGAGGAGAAGTCGGCCAAAAGGGGATTCCGGCAAAGCACTGTCACGGCAAGAGAGTTCCGGCGTTTCAAGATCATGGCCACAAGATTCCGGCGTCTCCCTGTTACGGTAAGAAAATCCCGGCGATGATGGAGTCGAACGACACTCCGAGGGTTTTTCGGAAGAGAGAGAGGCAAAAGAGAAAGAGGGGTTTTCGATCTAAGGGTTTCACAACAACAACAACTACGCCTTCATCCCAAAACAATTGGGGTCAGCGATATGAACCAAAAAAGAAATTCATTTTGGGTCTTCCACATGAATCCTTTTCCTCCAATCATTTCTATCCAACGCCATGTCCTCGGTGAGGTTCAAAGCATTCATTTTTTTTCGATCTAAGGGTTTCATTTTTTAAAAAAAAAAAAATGAAAAGGTACGAAGTGAAACAATGCCTCTTTTGTTTTTAAAAAAAAACGGGTTTTAAAAACAAATCCAAGGGGTGTCGGTCCGTTCACTTAAATTTTTTTTAAAAAACAATTTAGTCGACTAAAACTTTATCGGTCGACTAAAAAATGCGACTTATTCTAAAAATATCATCAGTCGACTAGAAATATATCGGTCGACTAATATGGTGCGATACATTCCAAAATATAAAACACCAGTTGAATAAAATTTTATCGGTCGACTAATATAGTGCGATTTTGAGATTTTGTTCAAAAATCAACATTTTTATAAATCCAAAAATGAGCAAATACCTAGTTCTCTCCTAATTCTCATAAAATCTTCATTTTTAAGAGGTTTAGTGAAGATATCGGCATGTTGTTCTTTAGTGGAAATAAAATTTAACGAAATATCTTCTTTTAACACATGATCTCTTAAAAAATGATGTCTAACTTCAATATGCTTAGTTCTTGAGTGCTGAATAGGATTTTTCGAAAGATTTATAGCACTAGTGTTATCACAATAAATAGTTATTGTGGAGTAATTCAAACCAAAATCTTTTAAGGTTTGTTTCATCCAAAGTACTTGTGAACATGCTAAACTAGCCGCTATATATTCAGCTTCAACTGTTGAGAGTGATACTGAATTTTGCTTTTTACTAAACCAAGAGACTAAGGAATTTCCCAAGAAATGACAAGTTCCACTAGTACTCTTGCGATCAGATTTACTTCCTGCAAAATCTGCATCACTATATGAAACTAAATCAAAGGAAGATGATTTTGGGTAAAACAAACCGAAATCTGAAGTATCTTTCAAATAACGAAGAATTTGTTTTACTGCAGTTAAATGAGATTCCTTTGGATTAGCTTGAAATCTTGCACACATACAAACACTAAACATAATATCAGGTCGACTAGCAGTTAAATATAATAGAGATCCGATCATACCTCTGTAGAGCTTAGTATCTACACTTTTACCATTTTCATCTTTATCAAGAGAAGTAGTTGTACTCATAGGATTCCTTCTTGATTTCGATGAGTCCATCCCAAATCTCTTGAGAAGTTCTTTTGTATACTTACCCTGATTGATGAAGATTCCTTCTTCAGTTTGCTTTATTTGAAGTCCAAGGAAGTAGTTTAATTCGCCCATCAAGCTCATTTCAAACTCTTCCTGCATAGCCTTAGCAAATTCTTTACAAAGAGAATCATTAGTAGAACCAAATATTATGTCATCAACATAAATTTGCACAATAAGAATATCTGAATTAAAATGTTTAATAAATAAAGTGGAGTCTACCCGACCAATGGAAAAACCAGATTGTTCTAGAAAATTTCGTAGTCTTTCATACCACGCTCTTGGTGCTTGTTTGAGTCCATACAGAGCTCTTTTCAATTTGTAGACCTTTTCTGGATATTTCTCATTTTCAAAGCCTGGGGGTTGCTCTACATAAACTTCTTCATTGATGTGTCCATTTAAAAATGCACTCTTAACATCAATTTGATATAACTTGAAGTTCATGTAACTAGCAAAAGCAAGCATCATACGAATTGACTCTAATCGAGCCACTGGTGCATAGGTTTCATCAAAATCTATGCCTTCTTCTTGATTATAGCCTTGTGCCACTAGCCTTGCTTTGTTACGAATGACTTCACCATTTTCATCCAGCTTATTTCGGAAGACCCATCTTGTTCCAATTACTGGATGATCCTTTGGTCTATCAACTAGATCCCAAACATCATTCCTAGTAAATTGGTTAAGTTCTTCAGACATGGCTAAAAGCCAAAATTCATCATCACATGCCTCATTGATATTCTTTGGTTCTAATTTAGATATGAAAGCAACATTTGCAATATATTTTTCTAACTGCCTTCTAGTTTGGACACCACTCTTTATTTCACCAATAACTTGTTCATGTGGATGATTAGGAACTTCTTTCCAAACCGGTTGAAGAGGAATATTTTCTTGAGAAGTACTCTCTATCAAGGGTTCTACTTGAAGTATTGCTTCTTCTTCTTCGCTTAGAGGAATAACCTGCTCACAATTCTCATCAAATGCAACATGTAGAGATTCTTCAATACAAGATGTTCTTTTATTGAAAATACCATATGCTTTACTTCTAGAAGAATATCCAAGAAATATTGATTCATTTGATTTTGAATCAAACTTATCAAGATTATCTTTGGTATTTAACAAGAAACATTTACTACCAAAAATTTTGAAATATGAGATCTTTGGTATACGATCATAATACAATTCAAAACATGTTTTATGTAAAATTGGTCGAATAAGAACACGATTTAAGACATAACATGCTGTATTAATTGCTTCAGCCCAAAAATATTTTGGTAAATTTTTATCTTGAAGCATGGTTCTAGCACATTCTTGCAAAGTTCTATTCTTTCTTTCAACAACTCCATTTTGTGGAGCCGCTCTAGGAAAAGCAAAGTTGTAAGATATACCATGTAAATCACAAAACTTTAGAAAAGATTCATTTTCAAATTCACCACCATGATCACTACGAATTTTAATAATAGATGTAGATTTTTCATTTGTAATTCTTCTACAAAGTTTAGAAAATTCTGAAAAAGCATCATTTTTGCTTTTTAGAAAAATCACCCATGTAAACCGAGAATAATCATCTACTATAACAAAAGCATACTTGCTACCATTCAAACTTTGAATTCTAGATGGTCCAAATAGATCTAAATGTAAAAGTTCAAGAGGACGTTTTGTTGAAACTATATCTTTTGCTTTAAAAGAACTCTTGATTTGTTTACCCCTTTGACAAGCATCACATAAGTGATCCTTTTTATATGGTATTCTAGGTAGGCCTCTTACAAGATCATTCTTAGATAATTTTGAAATAATTTTAAAGTTAACATGTCCAAGTCTCCTATGCCATAACCATTGAATTTCATTTGAAATAATAAGACATTTTCATTAAAAGAGGGTAATTCATCTAGATATAGTTCATACACATTGTTTCTTCTTTTACCTTTAAAAATGATCTTTTTAGATTGAAAATCAGAAATTAAGCATAAATCATTTTCAAAAGAAACATGAAAACCTTTATCACATAATTGACTAATAGATATTAAATTATGCATTAAACCATCTACTAAAAGAACATTTTCTATCAAGGGAAATTTTGGATTACCAATATTACCAATACCTATCACTTTTCCCTTGTTATTGTCACCAAAGGTGACGGTTCCTCCATCCTTATTTTTTAGGGTGGAAAATAACTCCGGCCTTCCAGTCATATGTTTGGAACAGCCGCTGTCCAATATCCATTTGCTCCTTATGTTGTGTACCTATAACAAAATCAGAAAACAGAGCATTTGATCCCTTTCTATTTTTGGGTCCATGAGAGTTAGTCTTAGGAACCCATATCCATTTGGATTTTGGTTTCCTTTGATAATAAATATTCTTTCTATAAAAGGATTTAGAATAAACATTTCTAGATGCATTTCTATTAGAACTAGAAAATTTAGTTTTATGAACGAAAGGTTGAGAATAATGTCTTTGATTTTTCACCACATAGTTTGGTCTATTTTGAGTATCAAAGAAGCTATATCCCAATCCGGTTTTATTAACCGAGCATCTTTGAGAACCAAGAAGTTTTTCTAGATTCTTTTAACCATTTGTGAATTTGGTCACTATAGAACGAAGATCATTTGACTTTTCTTTAAGACTAAATATTTCATTTTGTAAGAGATTGGTTCTAACTCCAATTTCTTTTATCTCAAGTGATTGGCAAGAATTTTCCTTCTTGAGATCTTCTATTTCTTGAAGTAACACTTTATTTTGAGAGTCAAGAGTTAACTTTTCAGTTTTTAACTCTTTATTTTTAGAACTAAGACTCTTAAATTTAGCATATAAATCATTAAATGCTTCAAATAACTCATCATAGTCAAATTGACTTACCGAATCTTCTTGTGCTACAAAACACATGTTGGCGACTTCTTCATTAGATTCTTCTACCTTTGACGTACCTTCGTGAGTCACGAGAAGAGTATGTCAGATTTCATTTGCTGTAGAGCATTGAGAGATGCGATTGAATTCTTCCTTGTCAACGGCACAATACAGCGCATTCATAGCTTTGGCATTCAGAGAAGCAGTCTTCTTTTCATCATCGGTCCATCGGCTGAAATCAGTTGATGGAGTTTGGTACTTTTCTGAAACAACTCTCCAGATATCGAGATCCATGGATTGCAGGAATATTGTCATTCTTACTTTCCAGTATCCATAGTTTGTTCCGTCGAAGAGAGGAGGACGAACAGAGGAGCTTCCTTCTTTATGCTAAGATGTTGTAGTTGACATGCTAGATGATGGTCAAATCAAAGTAATAGCAAACCTCGCTCTGATACCAAATGAAAGTGCACTAGGATCGAGGCAACGAGCACTAGAGGGGGGGTGAATAGTGCTTTTAAAACTTTCTGCGGAATATTTAAGGATTTTGCAAATCTCAAAGCAAACAGACAAAGAACACAAGATTTTATCCTGGTTCGGTCAAACCCGACCTACATCCAGTCCCCAAGCAAAACCCGCTTGAGATTTTCACTATCAACCTTGTAAACTACAAGATCACACAGACCATAACCGGTCCCACTTTCAGTAACAATCCTACTGAAAGCAAACAACTCCTTTACACCAAGGAGTCCTTCTTTTTACACAAAAGAAATAACAACTTACAATACAACCTATGAGCCTTCCTTTTGAATGCAAATGAGATGCAATTGGCTTTTGAGGTTGTTGAAACACTCTACTCACGAATTCACTATCTCTTAAAGTGATTTGAGTGAAAAACTGAAGTGAAAATATCACGTGAGTGAGAAAATCAATACTTGACTGAATAAGAGTGAAAAGCAAGATTAAAATCGATTGAATTGTTGTTCTTGAGTGTAAAATGCACTCATATTTATAGTTAAAAGATTCCATACGTTGAGAGTATGAAAGGGTGTCAAAACGGTCCATTTCGAACGATCAAAACGTTTGAAAAATGAAAAGACACGCCTTTTTTGAAGTTTCAGGAAAACGGCAAAATTAGTCGACTGAAACATCAGTTAGTCGACTAATAGTTAGTTATTAGTAGACTGACAGTTATCGTCGGTCGACTGATCTGTTAATCGAGCTGTTTGAAAATCTGAACTTTTGAAACTTAGTCGACTGGAGAAAAGTTAGTCGACTGGAGAAAAGTTAGTCGACTGATAATATCATCAATAGACTAAAAAACCTTTTAGTCGACTGCTGTGAAAAACATCTGAAAAACAAACATTCTGTTCGGTCGACTGATAAAAAGCATTAGTCGACTGCTGCTAAATTTTACAGAAAACACATGTTCTGTTCAGTCGACTGAAAAATCATTAGTCGACTGCTGCTAATTTTTCAGAAAACAGACATTCTGTCCAGTCGACTGATAAAACCTTCGGTCGACTAATTTGACACGAATGACTTTTTAGAAAATATGGCGCGAAAGGATTAGTCGACTAATAAGTCTATTGGTCGACTAATAAACATGAAAATTTAAGAAAAGAGTTTTCTAAAAAGATTTTCAAAAGAGTTTCTTTTAGAAAAGTTTTTCTAAAGACTTTTAAGGTGAAATGCAACCTAAATATGCACTCTAAGTAAGGCTCTTACAAGAATCTAAGACTTTTAATGAATTAAACATTTGCACATTAGTCTTCAAGGATTCTTCACCGAATTCTTCAATTTCTTCATAGCCTTAGCTGAAATGCAGTTGATTCCACTTGCTCATCATCAAAACCTTGTACTTGAAGTATCATGTATGGCTTCATTGTCGTAACAGTTTGTATATCTGTGATATTTTATATTCCCTATATTTTCCAAAAATCCTGGGTATATATTATTCAAAATTTCCTCTTTTAAAACCCAGGTGTATTGTTTTTTTCTTCTGATCTCTTCAGATTCTTTTTTATCCTGCCTGCTATTTTTCAAAAATTTTAAATCCTTGTCATTTATTTTCAAAATTTATTCTCCTCCATCATGAGAGAAATGATATTGCCTATGAGGATTTTCAAAATCATAAAATCTCAAAAATTTATGCAAAAGTCTTCAAAGATTCAAATATTTTGATCTAATCCTTTTTAAATAAACTAACATGTCGATTTTCCTTTTCCAAATTAGGTTTTAAAAACCATTTGTCTTCAAAATCATCCCTCGTGTTGGTTTTCGTTTTTTTTAAAAATTGGTTTCGAACCACTATCTTCAAAATCAAACCTCATGATGACGTCTCATGATGATTCCCCTTTTTAAAGGATCAGATCTCGCGCTGATCATTCTTCTTGCAGTGGATTTTTCTTCCCAAAAATGATTTCTCACTTATCTTTTAAATAAACATTTTTCCTTTTAAGATCCCATATGCAGGCAGGATCAGAAAAACTCTTTTTTTCTCTTAAATCCTATAAATTTTCAGTTAATTTGGATATCTTTATCAGTTTCATTCATTTTATTCATATTTTTATCAAGTTTATATCAATTTTATCAAGTTTTATCAAGTTTATCAATATTTCCTCAATTCTATTTTATCAATTCTTTTTCCCTTTCAGGTTAAGGGATAAACCTGCTGCCTCTTTCCCATGAGGTGTTTTTTAAATCTTCTTTTTCCCCCTCAGGTTAATAGATAAACCTGACCCTCGTTGTCCGAGGTGTGCCCTTTCAGGTTAAGGGATAAACCTGACCCTCGTTGTCCGAGGTATTTTGCCCTTTCAGGTTAAGGGATAAACCTGACCGTCGTTGTCTGAGGTGTTTACCCTTTCAGTTTACGGGCTAAACCTGACCTTCGTTTTCCGAGGTGTTCCCGCTCAGGTTAAGGGAAAAACCTGACCCTCGTTGTCCGAGGTGTTGCCCTTTCAGGTTAAGGGATAAACCTGACCCTCGTTGTCCGAGGTGTACCCTTTCAGGTTAAGGGATAAACCTGACCCTCGTTGTCCAAGGTGTTACCCTTTCAGGTTAAGGGACAAACCTGACCCTCGTTGTCCGAGGTGTTCCCGTTCAGGATAAGGGATAATCCTGAAACCGCTCGTAGGAGCAATAATGCTACCTATGAGGATTCTTTTTCAAAATTTCTCGATTTTGTAAATGTCTATTAATTTCTCTTTACTTTCTCCCAAAATTCTATTCTTTCATATTACCCTTTCAGGTTAATGGATAAACTTGACCCTCGTTGTCCGAGGTGATTTCCACTCAGGTTAAGGGATAAACCTGACCCTT
The DNA here is from genome assembly GCF_984573655.1 of Nuphar pumila. NCBI lineage: Eukaryota > Viridiplantae > Streptophyta > Magnoliopsida > Nymphaeales > Nymphaeaceae > Nuphar > Nuphar pumila. Next base: position 55,111,554 of record NC_143258.1, read on the forward strand.
GTTGTCCGAGGTGTTCCCATTCAGGATAAGGGATAATCCTGAGACCCCTCATAGGAGCAATAACGCTACCTATGAGGATTCTTTTGTAAATACAAGTTTCGTCAACCTTTATTGATTTTCTAAATTTATATCAATTTCTCTTTATTAAAATTCCTTAAATTCTTCTTCCCATTCAGGCTAAGGGATAATCCTGGGACCTCTCATAGGGGCAACAATGCTACCTATGAGAATTCTTTTTGCAAATACAAGTTTTATCGATCTTTATTGATTTCTAAATTTATATCAATTTCTCTTTAGATTCTATTCTTTTTCCCATTCAGGATAAGGGAAAATCCTGCGACCCCTCGTAGGAGCAATAATGCTACCTACGAGAATTCTTTTGCAAATACAAGTATCCTCAATCCCTATTTTCTAAATTTATATCAATTTTTCTTTATTAATTTTCCTTAAATTCTATTCTTTTTCCCATTCAGGGTAAGGGATAATCCTGAAACCCCTCACAGAAGCAACAAGGCTACTTGCGAGAATTCTTTTCAAAAACAAGTTTTCAAATAAAATCCTTAAATTTTTCCTCACTTTTATAAATTTTATTCTTTTCCCACTCAGGATAAAAGATAATCCTGAGACCACTCATAGAAGCACCAGTGCTACCTATGAGAATTCTTTTCCAGAATAAATTTTCAATAAATTTCTTTTCTTCTTCTCCATTTTTATATAAATTTTATTCTTTCTCCCCTTTCAGGTTAAGGGATAAACCTGAATCATTTTTTTTTCTAAATTCTCATCAAAGGTTTATTCTATTTCCCCTTCACGATAAGGGATAATCGTGAAAACACCGATAATCATTCTTGCTTAATTATCAAGTATCTTAGAATGTCGGTGTCCCATTTTCTTTAAATCTTCGTCAGAAAACCCAATACTCATACTGGGGCATTTTTGGAAAAATTCAGTACTCATACATGTAAGACTAGCGCTCGTGCTAGTGTCTGGCTGACCAATTAGTTAGCCTCTCAGGTTCAGTCTTTGCACTAACCATTCATCGAAGCTCTAAATCCAATTTTGACCTTCGGGTTATTTAAATCTCAAATTCAAGCTTTCAGGTCACAATCTTTCCTCAATTTTCCTCAAATTCTGTCAATCTTTCATCGATTTCTATCCCTTCTCATCAACTCTCCTTTGAGATTCGAGTTTTGACTCGAACTTCCAACTCTTTTCTTGAGATTCGAGCCTTGACTCGAAATTTCCAGCTTTCCTTTGAAGATTTGAGTTTTAACTCGAGTCTTCTTTCCTTCAAAAATCTGAACTTTCCAAGTTTTCCTTTGATATTCGAGCCCTAACTCGAATTTTCCTACTTTCCTTCAAAAATTTGAGTTTTATCTCAAGTTTTCTTGCCTTCAATAAATGAACTTTCAAATTTTCCTTCGAGATTTGAGCCCTGACTCAAATTTTCCTGCTTTCCTTCGATAATTTGAGTTTTATCTCGAGTTTTCTTGCCTTCAATCAATGAACTTTCAAGTTTTCTTTTGAGATTCGATCTCTGACTCAAATTTTCCTACTTTTCCTTCAAAAAATTGGGTTTTCGCTCGAGTTTTCTTGTCTTCAATAAATGAACTTTTAAGTTTTCCTTCGAGATTTCAGCCTTGACTCGAATTTTTCTGCTTCCCTTCGAAAATTTGAGTTTTATCTCGAGTTTTCTTGCCTTCAATCAATGAACTTTCAAGTTTTCTTTTGAGATTCGAGCCCTGACTCAATTTTTTCTACTTTTCCTTCGAAAAATTGGGTTTTCGCTCGAGTTTTCTTGTCTTCAATAAATGAACCTTCTAGTTTAGATTTGAGCCCTGACTCAAATTTTCCTGCTTTCCTTCGAAAATTTGAGTTTTATCTCGAGTTTTCTTGCCTTCAATAAATGAATTTTCAAGTTTTCCTTTGAGATTCGAGCCCCGACTCGAACCTTCCAGTTTCCCTTTGAAAACTCGAGTTTCGACTCGAATTTTCCTGTTTTCCTTGTAGAAATCTGAGTCCTGATTCGGCTGTTCTTTCAAGAGTTTACCTTCAAAATCCAGTTTTATGCCAAGCTTGCCTTCAAAACTTTAAATTTATATTCACCTTCAGAATTCAGCCTCGTGTTGAATTTTCCTCCAGAATCTTACTGATGTAGCAAAACTTGATGTTAAGCAAAGGTTTCGTCGTCAAGGATTTCAGGAATATCTTGCCAAATTGCCATAAAATAGTGGTTGATCTCAAACTTTTATTACATAAAGAATTTTCTCAAATCTCCTTGGTATTTCTTCCAAAAGGGTGAAGCTTTTGTGAAGAAAGGCTCAAACTTCAAATTTTTTGTTGGTCAACCAAGAGGATGAAGAAAAAATCCTCGATATGACTGGCGAAGGAAAATTCAATGACGTTGAAAAGCCATAAGTGAGCTGATATTGATCATAGCTATGACACATTCTTAAAGATTATTCTTTGGCAGTAAGACAGTGGAAATATCCTCTGCAGTAAAAAAAGAACCTACCCAATCCATGTCTCCTCAAGTCAGCTAAGCTGCAAATCAAATATTCGTAAAAGGAATCTCTCAATTGTCGTCAAGATGAAGATGAATTATGCGAGCTAGATCTTTGGGGCCAAAGAAGATTTGGATTATCTCCAAGATGAAGGAGTTTGTGAAGGATCCTTCCGAGGAAAGTTTAGATCACCGTCAAGATGAAGGCGAGTGTGATGAACCTACCGACAAACCCTAAAAGATATTTGATTTCTGCTATTATCTAAAGACCGTTTAAAACCGATGTCATCAATATAACCCCTGAGATCAATGAACGATCGGAACATCTCCAAGATGAAGGAGTTTGTGACATACCCTTCCCTGAAAAGAGAGAAAAGTCAGGACATCTCAAAAATGAAGGATGATATAAAAGCCCAAGAAAGCCCCATGACTCATAAGAATGCAAAAAGATCATGGGAAATGCCCAGGATATCAAACTGCCCAAAACTGTCAGGAATCATCTTTATTTATGTGAAATTCTTCTATTAATATCTTTTCATTTAAATGCTTTTATGAAGCTAAGAATGTTTCCTTTCTTTTTCATATCAAGGAAATTTATAGCTTCCTTGAAGAAAACCAACAACAAAAATTGACTTTGATTCTGGATTCTATAGAGTTAACCCAGTTGGGAGTAATACTCTAGGTGGAAGAGGGAACATCTTTAAAAATTGCTTACCTTCAATTACCTTGAAACAACTACAAATTTTATCACTTTAGCAATATTTTTCAGCTTTCCTGATAAGAAACAAAAACTTGATATCTGTTTTGATACATCTTGGTGTTGCCTTTTTCTTCTTTCGTATAGTCGAAAAAATTGCCTTCCCTTCTTTTATGAGAGTCGCCTTATTCGTCTTTCGCTTTGTCGAGAGATTCACCTTCTCCTTGATAAAAGGATTTGCCTTCTTCGTCTTTCGCTTTGTCGAGAGACTCGCCTTCTCCTTGATAAAAGGATTGCCTTCTCCGTCTTTCGCTTTGTCGAGAGACTCGCCTTCTCCTTGATAAAAGGATTGCCTTCCCCGTCTTTTGCTTTGTCGAGAGACTCGCCTTCTCCTTGATAAAAGGATTTCCTTCTCCATCTTTCGCTTTGTCGAGAGACTCGCCTTATCCTTGATAAAAGGATTGCCTTCCCCGTCTTTCGCTTTGTCGAGAGACTCGTCTTCTCCTTGATAAAAGGATTGCCTCCTCCGTCTTTCGCTTTGTCGAGAGACTCGCCTTATCCTTGATAAAAGGATTGCCTTCTTCGTCTTTCGCTTTGTCGAGAGACTTGCCTTCTCCTTGATAAAAGGACTGCCTTCTTCATCTTTCGCTTTGTCGAAAGACTCGCCTTCTCCTTGATAAAAGGATTGCCTTCTCCGTCTTTTACGTTGTCAAAAGATTTGCCTTTCTCCTTAATAAAAGGATTGCCTTCTCTGTCTTTTGCGTTGTCAAAAGATTTGCCTTTTTCCTTGATAAAAGGATTGTCTTTCCGTCTTTCGCTTTGATCGAAAGACTTGCCTTCTCCTTGATAAAAGGATTGCCTTATTCATCTTTTGCTTTGATCGAAAGATTTGCCTTTTCCTTGCTAAAAGGATTGCCATCTTCATATTTCACATTTTTGTCTTCTCCTTGCTAAAAGGATTGCCATCTTCATATTTCACTTTTTGCCTTCTCCTTGCTAAAAAGATTGCCATCTTCACATTTCACATTTTGCCTTCTCCTTGCTAAAAGGATTGCCATCTTCATATTTCACTTTTTTGCTAAAAGGATTGCCATCTTCATATTTTACTTTTGCCTCCTCCTTGCTAAAAGGATTGCCATCTTCACATTTCACCTTCGCCCTCTCCTTTCTAAAAGGATTGCCTTATTCATCTTTCACACCATAGAAAGATTCACCTCCTATTACCTTATTCATCGATCATTTTGACGAAAGAATTGTCTCACATTTTTTTCCATCTCTCACATTCCCAGAAGAGTTGCCTCATTCAGTTGAAGTATCTCTCTTGTCCCATCACGGTTTTGAGAAATCCGTATGGTTGTACCCACTCAGGTTAAGGGTCAAAACCTGTATCTTTTGCGAAAGGTCATCGATTTAAAAAGCTAATTTAGTCTCAGCAATAAGACACCAAAGATCATCCCTTTTTCAAGCTTTGGGGAACTCCATATCTTCCTCCTTTCGCAAAACCCCTTTCAGATTTGTTCGTCCAAACTCCGAAGGTCCCATCATGGTTTCTTCGTTTGAGGATTCCAGTTGGTCGGCCCTTTCAGGTTAAGGTTAAGCCTGAACCTCGTGCCGCGAGGTATCTTCCTTTTCAAGTTTTGGTTAAACCTGAATCTTGTTCCAACGAGTTTCCCTCGTTTCGAGGAGGTGTTTTCTTCCAGTCCCATCGAGGAATCCATGCTTTGTATATCACTCCAGGACAGGATCTTATTCGAGCTTCATCTCATGAGGCATTTTCCAAAAATGTCCCATCGAGGTCCACTCATATTCCTTTCCCCATTCAGGTTATGTTGAGATATATTTGTTCCATCCAGGTTAAGGGCTAAACCTGAGTCATTCTAAAAACTAACCTTGTCTCACCCACGAGACTTAATCAAAATTCTTATCTCTTATCATTTCGGGATCCTCAAAGTCCCATCACAATTTCCTCATTTTTGTTATCCAGTTATATCATTTTCAAGGATTTTGTCTCCCCCAAGCCATTCAAGATAAGGTTTTAAGCCTGAAAATCATGTCTTTTCAAAATAGTTCTTCAACACCCAGTTCAGATTTGCTAACTGGGGCATTTTTCAAAATTTGGAGTGTTTCTTTGCCACTAAGCTCGGCTTTCAACCGGCTTAGTAGCAAAGAGGGGCATCTATGAACACCCAAATTTTTTAAAATCTTTTAAATATCCCTTTTTTGCCCCTGATTTCATTTTATGAGCAATTGAGTCACTTTCAAACCTAAATTCTAGTACATTTCAGACAGCTTTACTGAAATTAAATTCGTTTTATATAACTGACTCGATTTCGGATCCGGATCCGATATCAGAATCCAAATCTGAGCATTGTCATCCAATTTTTAATTAAATTCTCAAAATTACCAAAATAACTTTTGAAAAGCTCAGACACTTCGCTCGGTATCCGTTTGGATCCGCTGTGTTATATTCCTCGATTCGAGGTTTAAAACTCGAATATTTTCTCAAAACTCGGGTCCAAACCCATTTTCTTCCAAAATTGCTCAGAAAACCTTTCCTTTGTAAATATTTTTTTGAAATTCTTTTAAACTCTTTAGTTTTTAATTTCATTCTAAAAAAATACAAAAAAATGCAGAAAATAAAGAAAAGAACAAAAAAATAAAAATATGAGAAAAGAAACAAAAATCAGATTTTGAAAAAAACTCTTTTTGAAAATAATCTTTTCAAAACCATTTTTATTGTCAAAATCTTTAAAAAGAACGGCTTTTTGGAAATTTTTTGTTAACCCCTTTTTCGATTTTTTAGGGTTACGAAGGTTTTTTTTCTCTCTCACCGAAACCCTCTCACCACCGCCTTCTCCCTTCTCTCTGGCCCAAAACCCCCATCTGCGAAACCCCCTTCTCGAAGCCTCCAGCCACCGCCCATCACTAACAACTTCATCTCCAGCCACTCATCCACCAACCGAATCCTTCACCTCTCCCTTTAAGAGAAGCACACATGGGCCTCTTCAATCCACCGCTTCTCACCCCCACACCTTCCTTCATCTTCAGGATCGCTTCTTCACCCCAGCATCCTTCTTCATTCTCTCTGATCCGTTGCCACCCCCGCACCCCTCTCTTTCTTCCAAAGATTTCCTTCATCGTCTTTACCCCTGGTTTTCTTCTCCTTCCTCTCAATCGATCGCTTCTTCAATCATCCCCTTTACAATTCTGTTTTCTTCATTTTCTCCTTTTTGTCGCTTCTCCTGGTTTTATTAATCGACTAAGGTAAGTTTGCCTTACCACAAAGACACCACCAAGGTAAGAAACCCCTCTCTTTTTTTCATCTTTCAACCGTAACTTTCTCTGAATTTTAAACTTGATTTCCTGTATTACCTCCTTCATTATAATACAGTTTTGATTCCTAGTGTTCATTTCTATAGATTTTTTTTTCCCGTTAAAACCTTTTTCCTATGTATCTATGATCGACGATGCCTCGTAATGGCATCGCCAATTTATCTAGATTTGTTCTTTCCTTTCATATTCTTCGCTTTACTTTGGATTTTCTCCCATTAATGCACTCTCGAGGGAGTCGGATTGCCTGTGCAATACCAACCCCTCTCTCGTGCGACAACAAAAGGGACGACCCTGTTCCGATATTTTATTTGATTTTATTTTATATTTTTCTTCGTACTTTGTTGTTTTATTTTTATATCATGTATCTCCCCTCTGCTGTGTTAATTTCCTTTTGACTTCTTTCCTTGCAATTTTCGGTTTTGTTTTATTTTATTTCTCTGTTTACGCTCATTTCCATCTCTTGTGTTATCTATAATCCTTTTGAGCATTTAACCATCCAAACCATTGGGTTTGATTCAGGTTATTCTGATCATTTGGCATTTGCTCATATGATCCGATCATTATTATCTTTAATAGATTATTTTTATACCATGTCCACTACATTTTCGCTTGATCGTTGTGTTCCTTCTAGAATGTATCATTGCCAATTCTTAGATTCTCATTTGATTAATGTGTTTGTTTGTTTCATGATGTTCTGAGTTGATTCTGCTGTAATCAAGTACCATAGCGAAGGTTCATGCTGGGCTATAGCACAAATGATCAAAGATCATCAAAAGGGAAGTGAGAAGAACTAAAGGGGTGGTTGCTCCTGCTTCCAGGGAAAACCTTTTATGTCACTACATATTGGGTTATACATCAGGGGGCAACAATTGTGAATGCCCTAATCATGCTCGGCATTCCAGCTCTTTATGTCTATTCGGCTCATGCCCTATTACATGGTGCATTGACTGAACCCTGAGTTTCAATATACCTTGAGATGAGTCCCCATGTTGAGTTCTTGGAGGTTGCTATGAAAAGAAATTATCAAATGCTATCAAGGAGCTTGCGGATTTGGCTCCAAAAATGCGTTGTTGTTCACTACAGGTTCTAAAAGGAAGAACCCAGGTTCTACTCTTATTGCTCATCAGAATTCACTCCTCAAACAGATATCATCAAATGTTGTCACATCTTTATCATGTTGATGCTGCTTTCATCTCATCATATGATTGTTTGTTCTCTTAGTACTTATGTATCCTGGGCTCTGTATATTTTTCATTTGTATCCATGAACATCAGCATTTTAGTCCAAGTAAAATGAAAGTAAAGTACTTATTTAGCTGACAATTGCGACAGAAAAAGATGGCATCATTGAGATCCAAACATTTTTGGTCATTTCTGGAATCCTAGTCGATCTCTAGAACAGATCTTTTCATGCCACAAAACTCGATAAAAGGTTTGATTCAGATGACAAGAACAAAGATAATAATTTCAGGTCCTATATTGCTGCTACTGTCAAAACCTAAGGAAATGGACAAACGGTCTGTTGTCCGCTGAAGAAATAAAACAATTGTGGTTAGATCTTCTGAGTGAATTGTCAGAAACTGAGGTGCATATGTCTAGGCTTGCTGGGCAATGTCCCTCTGAGGTGCGTTGGATCCTCGTTGAATATTTGAATGACCAATGGTTAAAATTTTTCTTTTTATCAAATCTGGATTTTGAGACACCTTCCAAATTTATTTTCTTAATCTCTGAGTACTTGGGGGTTTTTAAACAGAGCGTAATCCTGATTCATTTGACCATTGAAATTGTTGAATGTTATTGCAAATTTCAGTAACTACAGAGTGTTGTTGATCGATCAGCTGGATCGACAAATTAGTTGTCTGGTAATATTTCAAGGCTTCGATGTGCAGTCACATTCCAACATTGGCTAGTGGCCAAAACCATTTGAGCTGTAGGAATTTTTAGAAATTATTTACAGCCCGTGAGTAGAGACGTTGGCAAAGATACAACTAACGGGGCAATAGCATTTGCTGTTTGTCTAGCTATAGTTAAAGTCAGGTCCTGTGGCTTTCTTCAAGTAGCTGGTGGTACTAATTCATACACAATTGACTGTTTGAAGCAAGTGGGGCCATTCCAGGAGATGTCGACCTTCGGTAAAAAAAACAAAATCTCATATGGTTATTCTGTTACATGTTATTTTCCGATATTGTCAAATGGTGTGTGTGTATGGGTGTGTGGTGACTATAACCAGGTTTTTGAATTGTCAGTGTTATTCAAGTAACCAGAAAATGTTCCCTTTGTAACTAGCTTTTGGAGGAACACAAAAAGAAAATTCATGTTTTATGAGACTGTTCTACATCTTAGAATTCTCATTTGTTACTGTTCTAGAGTTCCTGATGGTGTTTAAAATCTGTTCTTCATTTTTTATTATGCACTCCAGCTACACACCTTTGGCTTTCTGATTGTTCCTTTTTTTTAGATAATGGCTTGGTTGATAAACTTTATTTTATTATTCGACGCTAATCGTCATGGTTCGTGTTATAGATCTGTTAAAACTCTGCTTCAATGAAGATACCATCTTCCTTGTTTTACCTTTTTGGTCCTGTTGCAGTGGATCTCTGTGATCATCGCAAAATTTATCCTCTCTTGTGTATTTCTCTCCCTTCCTTCTCTTTTCTAACTTCTATTTTCCTCCTTTTTGAAGGAAGAAGAATAAAAGAGAGAAAAGAGAAAGAGAAGAGAAAAGAAAGAAAGAAAGAGAGAAGAGGAACTATTTTGCGCGGTCTCACTTGACCTAAATTTGAAAATATTTATAAATTAACTCGCCTCCGTTTTTGAAAATATTGCGGGAAAATGGAGAGACGGGATTCGCTCGTCGGTACGAGGTTCGACCGTTCCTGGTGCCTTTACCAGGGGTAATCGAACCAAGGATCGAATCTATGCCTTTTGCTTTGCCTAAATATAATCTAAGAATTTATTCTAAAGATCTAAATGCACAAAGAGTCATACTTGTGCAATGCAAGGATGTATGCTCTTTTAAAAATTGATTTAGAAATTTCCAAGTATTCTGAGATGAACTTGGTAAGGGATTGAAGAAATGTTTGAATCTAACTTAGAACTTGAGATAGATCAGAGAAGTTCTAAGTCTTTGAAGTAAATCAGAGTTGGAAAAAAAAATCTTTGATTTTTGGAAAAGAATGATTTGAAGGTGAGATAAAAGGAAAAAGAAAGGAAATTTTAAAGTCTGAAATGGACTTTGAATTTTGGACTTGGATTTAGGAGGGAAATGAATACTTGAGATGGAATTGAATTTGGATTTTTAAGTTTGGAATGGATCTGAGATAATCAAATGGTATTTAAGAATAGAAATGGATTTAGGGAGTTTAGATGAGATCTGAAAATGGAATTGGATTTGAAATCTGGAATTGGGAATGGAATTGGATGTAAAGATGAATTTAAGATCTGAGATCCGATATAAAATTGGGTTCTGGATCCTAAGATGGATTTGGATATGAAGTCTGAGATCCAAATGTAGAATTGGGTTCTGAATCCTAAGATGGATTTGGATATGAAGCCTAAGATCCAAAGTAGAGTTGAACTTTGGATCCTAAGATGGATTTGGATCTGAAGTCTAAGATCCAAAGTAAAATTGGAGTTTGGATCCTAAAGAGGAATTGGATCTGAAGTCTAAGATCCAAAATAGAGTTGGACTCTAGGTCCTAAGATGGATTTGGATCTGAAGTCTAAGATCCAAAGTAAAATTGGAGTTTGGATCCTAAAGAGGAATTGGATCTGAAATCTAAGATCCAAGGTGAAATTGGAGTCTGGACCCTAAAGAGGAATTGGATCTGAAGTCTGAGATCCAATATGAGTGTTGTATCCTGGATCCTAAAAGGGATTTGGAGTTAAATTCAGAAGATGAATCAAGAATCTCAAAGTTAAATTGAACTTTGATTTTGATTGGACTTTTGAATATAAAATGAATTTGGAATTTCAAAGTCAATTTGAATTTTGAAATCTGATTTGAATTTGAATAAAAATGACTTTGGAATTTCAAAGTTAAATTGAACTTTGAGATTGAAAATGAAATTGAATTTCAAAATGAAAAGGATGAATTGGATTTTTATAAGAATTGAAGATAGATTGAGGAAGATATTTACATCACTTGAAGTTTTGAAAAAGGAATTTTGAAAATATGATGCAGTTCTATCCTAAATGATGAATGAATTTAAAAAATTTGAAATTGAATTTTTGAAAAGCTATTCCATTCTTTAAATGAATTAAAACAAGATTAAAGATATAATACATCCTTGACTATGGTCATTAAATGTATTATATAATAATCTATATTTAAATTCAGGTGAAGAATGAAACATATTTTGTGCTTTTATAGAATTTAAAATGAAATTAACTCTCAATATACCCTGACTATGGTCATTGGTATATATTTTAAATTAATTCTAAGTTAAATTCTGATAAAAGAAGAAGATATTTAAGGAAAATATGATGAATTTTGAAAATGAATCTAGTGTGGATCCAGTGTTATTTCGTAAAAGATAAAAATACTAAGTTTTGTCCACACCCTGACTATGGCCATTGATATGGATCATCAACTTAGGATTAATTTACCTCTTATGAAATGGTGCACGTGTCATTCGTGTTTCACCAATGTGAGATTTTGAGAAATAAAAGGAAAAATGCATGAAGAATAAGTAATTCACGATATTTACAATGTTCATTCATTCTATCTAAAACATGAAATGTAAATTCGCATTTAAGATTTAACTATTACAACATATAAAATCGAATTTACGACTCCAAGTAGTGATATTTTCCATATATTCCCTGCAAAACACTCAGTTAGTATAAAAAAAAACAAAGGAGAATTTACATACATCATATTAATTTCAAAGATGCAAATTATGAGACATTCATATACCTAACTTATGCTTAATACCTCATGAAACAATGTGGATGATTTGAGGTATAGAAGGGTAGCCATTTAATACACTTATATATATATATATGCACATATGTATATATATGTCTATGTGTACACGTATATATATATATATACACTCACATACATATATATATATATATATATATATATATATATATATATATATATATATATATTAACATGTATGTAGAACAGGTGACTAGCAATGTGATGGAAGTGTGAGTGGTAAGATGAATGGCAGATGTGTTGTACTGAGATATCCATGAATGTTATGCTAAAAAAAAAAAAAAGTGACATGTGTTGAGTGTTTTGTGATGACAGGGTGAAATATGAATCATAGGTAATGCAGGGGATAAAGATGATAGTTGGACTTAAGTGGAGGGATCACAATGGTGGCACATGAAGATATATTACATAGATGCAGCAAAAAGGGGAAATTTCAGTGGGTGATGTCACTGTAAGTGAGAGTCTATGCAGGTACCTCCCAAACAGTTGGAAGGCCATCTTGGTTCACCAAACAAAGGACATCCATGACTAATGGCAACAAGTGCCATTCATATGAAATGCAGCCGGTAGACATACCTGGTGACTATTAAGCAATGATGATCTTGTTCCTTGGATCTTACTAGCAACCCAGACTCCTTTGGGATTTTGTTCACCTACATATTGTAAAAGCCATTTGATAACTCGCAGATACTGTCTTGAGCCCTAGTGCAGAAACTGCCATAGTTATCTTCTACAATTGTGGGTAATCTAAAGAAGAACTAGCAGCTTTTCAATCACTCCACCCAGGGAAAAGGGTGTTGTCATCACTATGGTGGCGCCAAGAGAGTTAACAACAGATTTTACTGGCCATTTGGAAGATAACCACTTCCAGAGCCAGACTTGAAGTATGCACTGCCAATGTTGTAGGAGGTATGAAACCACCCTTTTGCTGTTGTTTGTGAAGATGATTACAGAGGACAATTTCTGTAAGATTGAAATCCTGTGTATGGGTCAACCGCCTTTGTTTATTGGACTATAGACTTAATTTGACACTATAAAACCATCAGAGTGCAATGTGCTTAGTACCTAGCACTGCTACCAGGCTCAGGTGCATCTTGAACAGCAGATGAAGTCTCAAACTCCACAAAACCATAGCAAAATCCTTGTTGCTTATTGCTTCTCACTTGAAAACCCTCAGGCTTGATGGTTCCAAACTTTTTAAACTCATCCTCAAGTTGGACCTCAGCAGCATTCATGGGCAGGTTTCATATGTAAATAGAGCGACCATCAGCTTCTCCATCCTTATCAGAGGAATTGTTGTTAGTAGGTGCTGAAGGTTCAGATATTGGAACAGGCACAGCTTGAACAACACCTGGTCGCTCAGTGCTTGGACGTGCTACCCGCACAGTGGCAGGCACACTAACTGGAGCACTCCCTGTGTTGTTCCTCATAACCTTGACAATAGATGCATATGATTTTTTAAGAGGCTCTTCCTGAACCAAAGTAGAAGGCTCAACCATCGGTTGCAGTTCCTTTGGAGCTGCATCAACAGTCCCTCCCGCGGCATCAACTTCTTCATCCACGGAGCTTTCTTTATGGTAAGAAGTAGCAATCACTTCCTCACTGCTGTTGACATCTTCTGCTGGTAGTGTTGCAGAATCTAATGCATGCTGAACTTGAATTTTAGAGGTTTCATTCTCTGGTGTCAAGGGAGCTTTGGGAGAAGTTTCACTAATGCCATTAGTTAGTGTAGAACCATCATCATGCACTTTTGTTTCATCCAATGTCCTGAACACATCATTTAGAACATAATAGCCCTTGTCTTGGGGAGCTAGGAAGAATGACTGGGTGAATTTCCTGCTTGAGTTGTCTTCTCCCGAAAGGGATCCAGTCACTAAAACAACTACACCACCATTGAAAGAATCCTGTGAATCAATAGTCTTAATTTCTGCCTTGAAGTGATGGTAGTCCAGCGACATTATCTTCTCATTGATATCTTTTTGATTGCTCCAACTAATCATGTGGACCCATATATCAGAAATATGTAAAGAGAAAGGCATCTGCATTTTTTCCATTACGAGGTTATGTCATGGCGAACCATATTTGCAGATACAAAGAGTGAGGCTGTGCACCAAAATCATGATCAAAACCAGTCCATAGATGAAAACAACAATTCCTTTACAAGAAGAGCCATCATGATGAGAAAGGATCCAAAATGTAACAGACTAGCCCAAGCCATGAATCTGACCTGATGAATAAAAAAAAAAGAAAGAAAAAAAAATGATAGAAAGATGGTACTCCTGGCTCCCAGAACCAGAGACCATGTCGGGTATTTGATTGAGGCTATTTTAATTTGCTGAATGTAGACCCACAAACTAAAACAAATGTGGAATCACATCGATGGTGGGATAACAAACCATGGAAAAGGGGAAATGGTGTGTGTGCAGAAATACTGGATGGCCACTCAGCAATACACGGTGAACAATTTATACCAGGGATATGATGAACAAAGGCAAACATGTATTGCAATAAAAAAAAATGGAACATAAGAACATACGATGGTACAAGAATGAGCAGATATCATGAAATGTCATAGGCTAATATGCAGATACACGGTAAGGAAGGGTTGCAGATGAACTAACGTACTGATGTTCATGGGTTCAGACCATTTATCGTACGCAAGATGCAGAGCACACACGCTTGTTGATATCGGATCAGAAAATAAACGCACGATAAGATAAAATTAAGCAAATACGATATGTATAGGTAATCATATTGCTAGAACGATATGAGTCTAACAATTGCCATAAAAAAAAAAGAGTGCGGCCATCCAATTACAAGCGATATGAAATGAAAACAGAAACCAATAATGCAGAAAACTAAAAAATATACAAACGGCAAGGGGGATGTAACCCGGTGAAGGGTAATTTTTTTTTTGTTGCAAAATGTAAATCAGAGCTGCGATAAGCAGACTGATGTTACATCATATTGCTTTAGTAAAATAAAAAGGGAAGATGCTGGAAAGAAGAAATCAGAGAATGTAGAAAAAAAAAAGAAGAAGAAATGTTTGCCGGAAGAGAGAAGATGGTGGTTATTTACCTGAGTTTTTGCTGACACTATGAAGGAGAAGGAGGAAGGCAGGGGATGCGGAATCTATGAAGCAGATCGATGTTGGCTGATGGTGAAAGCTAGATGGAATCCTTCAGAAGCCCTTGCAGAAGCTCAGATGGCGCAAAATGGATGGAAAAATCGATTGAACGGATAATAATGGAAAAGAAAGAGACGGGCCATCGTGAAGGAAAATAAGAGAATGCTCTGTACAGGAAAGGGGAGGGGTGAAGACGACCTGAAAGAAGCTGAAGAAGGGGACATGCGAGGGTGAAGAGCGATGCCGAAGAAGGAAGGGCTATGTTTGTTTATGTAGGGATGAGAAGAAGGATCGAGAATGGAGATTTCGGTTGGTGATGAAGGGCTTAGATGGGTGGCTGGGCGATGGAGGTTTGTTGCAGATGGACGGAGATTGGGAGATGTAGGAGCTCGCACATCGGGAGATTTGGGCGAGAGAGGGAGGATGGAAGAGGTTCGGGCGAGAGGGGGAGGATGGAAGAGGTTCGGGCGAGAGGGGGAGAGGATCCCTCTGGAAGGAGGGTTTGCGAAAATGTGTGGAAGAGAGAAAAAGCCTCAGTTCGAGAAACCCTAACTTTGGTTAAAGGGGATTTTTCTAAAAAAATTCCAAAAAGGGTCTTTTAAAAGAAATTTTTCTAAAAACGAGTCTTAAAAAAACATTTTTTTTGTAATTTCCTTTATTTATTATTTTTTTGTTCTTTTCTCGGTATTTCTACATTTTTTTTGTATTTTTAGAATAAAAATCCTAAAATGTACGGCAAAACAAGGAAAACTAATTTTTTTTTGTATTTTTAGAATAAAAATCCTAAAATGTACGGCAAAACAAGGAAAACTAATTTTTTTTTGTATTTTTGAGAAATATTTACAAAAAGGAGGTTTTCGAGGTTATTTAGAGGAAATTTCTTCAGAAAATGGGTTTGGACCCAGGTTTTGAGAAAATGTTCGAGTTTTGACACTCAAATCGAGAAATACAACATGATGGATCCAAACAGATGTCGGATGGACTGTCCGAGCTATTTTAAAAACTATTTTTGGTATTTTCTGTAATTTTATTTTAAAAATTGGACAACGAGGCTCAGATTTGGATTTGGACAATGGATCCAGATCCGAAATCAATTTAAACATATAGAATGAATTTAATTTTAGTAAAACTTTAGAAATGAGCTGGAATTTAGATTTAAAAATGGCTCATTTTGCTCAAAAGATGAATTTAGGGGCAAGAAGGGAATATTTAAAAGATATTGAAAAATTTGGGGTGTTCACAGATGCCCCTCTTTGCTACTAAGCCGGTTGAAAGCCGAGCTTAGTGGCAAAGACAACACTCCAAATTTTGAAAATGCCCCAGTCAACAGATCTGAACTGGGTGCGGAAGAATTTATTTGAAAGACCTGGTTTCAGGCTTAATACCTTATCCTGAATGGCTTGGGGGAGCGAAATCCTCGAAAATGATAAGACTGAATAGAAGTGAGGAAATCGTGATGGGACTTTTGGATAAAGATCCCGAAATGATGAAAGATAAAAATTTAGATCAAGTCTCGTGGGCGAGACAAGGTCAACCTTTTGAATGACTCAGGTTTAGCCCTTAACCTAGATGAGACGAAGATATCTCAAGATAACCTGAATGGGGGAAAGAATATGCAAGGACCTTGATGGGACATTTTTTAGAAAATGCCTCATGAGATGAAGCTTAAGTAGGATTTTATTATAGATGGATATACAAAGTACGGATTCCTCGATGGGAAGAACCATGATGGGACTGGAGGAAAACACCTCGTCGAAACAAGACTCAGGTTTAACCCAAACCTGAAAAAGGAAAAATACCTTGAGGCACGAGGTTCAGGCTTAACCCTTAACCTGAAGGGGACGACCATACGGAATCCTCGAGTGAAGAAACCATGATGGTACTTTCAGAGTTTGGACGAACAAATCCGAAAAGGGGTTTGCGAAAGGAGGAAGGAAATGGGGTTCCCTAAAGCTTTGAAAAAGGGATGAACTTGGGTGTCTCATTGCTGAGACTGAAATTGGCTTTTGAATTTAATGACCTCTCGCAGGAAGTACAGGTTTTGACCCTTAACCTGAGTGGGAACAACCATACGGATTTCTCGAAACCGTGATGGGACAGGAGAGATACTTCAACTGAATGGAGTAACTCTTCTGGAAGATATAAACAACGCTAGGTTGCACCAAAAATGGATATCGAATATTTATTTCATTCTTTAGAATATCTAGAAAATTTTGCCAATAAGATAAATTTATAGTTGACTTCAACGCTTGAAAAATGTGTACATGTGTGCAAAGATATTCCCTTTTTTACCTAGAGTATTTCCTCCAACGAGGTTAACTTCTTGGTCTTAAGAGTCAAATTCAAAATTTTAGCGCTGATGATTTTCTTCAAGGAAGCTATCAATTTCCTTTGATATAAGAAGAGAAGAAATATTCTCAATTTCATAAAAGCAGGTAGTGAAAAGACATTGATAAAAGATATTTTGCATAAGAAAATATGATTTCTGGCAATTTAGGCAGTTTGATATCTAAGTGTTTTCTCATGATGATCTTCTTGCACTCTTTTTGAGTCATTGATCTTTTTCGGGTATTTACATCATCCTTAATTTTGGATGTTCCTGACTTTTCTCTCTCTTTCAGAAAAGGGTACGTCACAAACTCCTTCATCTTGGAGATGTTTCGATCCTTCATTTTCTCAGGGATTATATATGATGGTGGCTCAAAAAGTCTTTAGGTGATAGCAGAAATCAAATATCATTTAGGGTTTGTCGGTAGGTCCATCACATCCGCCTTCATCTCGACGGTGATCCGAACTTTCCCTGGAAGGATCCGTCACAAACTCCGTCATCTTGGAGATGTTTCAAATCTTTCTTTGGCCCCGGGGATCTGCTCGCATAATTCGTCTTCATCTCGACGACAATTGAGAGATCCCTTTTGCAGATATTTGATTGCAACTTTAAACTGGATAAGGAGATATGGATTAAGTGGATTCTTTTATGGCTCAGGATATTTCTACTGCCTAATTGCCAGAAAATAGTCTTTAAACATGCACCATAGCTATGATCAATATCGATTCGCTTCCGGCTTTTCAATGTCATCGAATATTTCTTTCGCCAATCATACCAAGGATATTTGTTTCATCCTTTTGGTTGATCAAACAGGGAAAAGATTTGAATTTTACCTCTTTTCGCAAAAAGTTTCACCTTTTTGGAAAGAAATACTGGAGGTAATCTAAGGTAATTCTTTTGTGAAATAAGAATATTGAAATCAACAAACACATTTAGCAAATTGGCAAAATTTTCATGACTTCTATGTGAAATATTTACTCAATATAGATTTTAATGCGACCCTTAGTTGCAATTTATGATTTTGGACATTTTGACCAGTAAAACTGTGACCTTTCATTTAGCGACCAGCGAAGGAGCCAGAACCTTTCATTTAACGACCAGTAAAAACTGGGACCTTTCATTTAACGACCAGGAAAGTAGCTGGAACCTTTCATTTAACGACCAACGAAGTAGCTGAGACATTTCATTTAACGACCAGCGAAGTAGCTGGGACATTTCATTTAATGACCAGTAAAAACTGGGACCTTTCATTCAATGACCAACAAAGTAGCTGGAACCTTTCATTTAGCGACCAGCGAAGTAGTTGGGACATTTCATTTAACGACCAACGAAGCAGTTGGGACATTTCATTTAACGACCAGCGAAGTAGCTGGAATATTTCATTTAATCATTTAACGACCAGCGAAGTAGCTGGGACATTTCATTTAATCATTTAACGACCAGCGAAGTAGTTGGGACATTTCATTTAATCATTTAACGACCAGCGAAGTAGCTGGGACATTTCATTTAATCATTTAGCGACCAGCGAAGTAGCTGGGACATTTCATTTAATCATTTAGCGACCAGCGAAGTAGCTGGGACATTTCATTTAATCATTTAGCGACCAACGAAGTAGCTGGGACATTTCATTTAATCATTTAGCGACCAACGAAGTAGTTGGGACATTTCATTTAATCATTTAACAACCAGCGAAGTAGCTGGGACATTTCATTTAATCATTTAGCGACCAACGAAGTAGCTAGGACGTTTTATTTAATCATTTAGCGACCAGCGAAGTAGCTGGGATATTTCATTTAATCATTTAGCGGCCAGCGAAGTAGCTGGGACATTTCATTTAATCATTTAGCGACCAGCGAAGTAGCTGGGACATTTCATTTAATCATTTAGCGACCAGCGAAGTAGCTGGGACATTTCATTTAATCATTTAACGACCAGCGAAGTAGCTGGGACATTTCATTTAATTATTTAACGACCAACGAAGTAGCTGGGACATTTCATTTAATCATTTAATGACCAGCAAAGTAGCTGAGACATTTCATTTAATCATTTAACGACCAATAAAGTAGCTGGGACATTTCATTTAATCATTTAACGACCAGCGAAGTAGCTGGGACATTTCATTTAATCATTTAACGACCAGCAAAGTAGCTGGGACATTTCATTTAATCATTTAACGACCAGCGAAGTAGCTAGGACATTTCATTTAATCATTTAACGACCAACGAAGTAGCTGGGACATTTCATTTAATGACCTGATTTAAGTTCGAAACTTTTGAAGGCAACCAGTATGAGGACTGAGTTTTGTGACTGAACTTGATCTCTAGATTTTGAAAATTTAGCAAAATAGCTAGCGCGAACACTAGGTTTTTCAACTGAGAGTCGGGAAGGAGATCGGCTTATTTAAGATATTTAGATATCGAAGCAAGAAGAATGACCCGGGTTTCAGGATTATCCCTTATCCTGAAGGGAAAATAGAATAGACATTTTTGAAGAGAATTTAGAAAAAGAATGATTTAGGTTTATCCCTTAACCTGAAGGGGAAATGGAATAGACATTTGATGAGAATTTAGGAAAAGAATGATTCAGGTTTATCCCTTAACCTGAAGGGGAAATGGAATAGAGATTTGACGAGAATTTAGGAAAAGAATGATTCAGGTTTATTCCTTAACCTGAAGGGGAAAAGAATATACATTTGATGAGAATTTAGGAAAAGAATGATTCAGGTTTACCCCTTGACCTGAAAAGAATATACATTTGATGAGAATTTAGGAAAAGAATGATTCAGGTTTATTCCTTAACCTGAAGGGGAAATGGAAGATTTTGTGACGAGATAACTTGAAACTTGAATTTAGAAGGGATATGACAAGATTTAAAATTTATGATCTATGATTCAGGTGGACTAGGTATGCGGTCCAATTTTCAGGATTTAACCTCTTTATTTTGAACGGAGGATATAGAAAGAATAAACTTTGAGAAGACAGAAGGATATAGAATTTTGAAGAAAATGTAGAACATTTGAGGAAAATTTGATTTTATTTTTGTAGAAAGAATTCTCACAGATAGCATGGTTGCCCCTATGAGTGATCTCAGGATTATCTCTTATCCGGAGAAAAGAATAGAATTTAAGAAGGTGAAGAGAAATTGATATAAATTTATAAAATCACTAAAGGTTGACAAAACTTGTATTTACAAAAAAATTGTCGTATGTAGCATTATTGCTCATACGAGGGCTTTTAGGATTTTCCCTTATCTTGAATGGGAAAAAGAATAGAATTTAAAGAGATTAAATGAAGGGAAATTGATATAAATCTAGAAAATCAACAAAAGATTGACAAAACTTGTATTTACAAAAGAATCCTCATAGGTAGCGTTATTGCTCCTACGAGGGGTTTCAGGATTATCCTTTATCCTGAATGGGAGAAAGAATAGAATTTGAAGAAAATTTAGTGAAGGCAAATTGATATAAATCTAGAAAATTAATAAAGATTAACAAAACTTGTATTTACAAAAGAATCCTCATAGGTAGCGTTGTTGCTCCTACAAGGGGTCTCAGGATTTTCCCTTATCCTGAATGGGAAAAGGAATAAAATTTAGTGAAGGCAAATTGATGTAAATTTATAAAATCAATAAAGATTGACAAAACATGTATTTACAAAAGAATCCTCATAGGTAGCGTTATTGCTCCTACGAGGGGTCTCAGGATTTTCCCTTATCCTGAATGGGAGCACCTCGGACAACGAGGGTCAGGTTTATCCCTTAACCTGAGCGGGAACACCTCGAACAACGAGGGTCAGGTTTATCCCTTAACCTGAAAGGGTACACCTCGGACAACGAGGGTCAGGTTTATCCCTTAACCTGAAAGGGTACACCTCGGACAACGAGGGTCAGGTTTATCCCTTAACCTGAAAGGGTACAAGATTGATAAAATTTAATGGAATTGAGGAAATATTGATAAACTTGATAAGATTGATATAAACTTGAATAAAATATGAATAAAATGAATGAAAAAGATATCAAAATTAATAGAAGATTTACAAGATTTGAGAAAAAAAGGAGTTGTTCTGATCCTGCCTGTATATGGGATCTTGAAAGGAAAATGTTTATTTAAAAGATAAGTGAGAAATCATTTTGGGGAAGAAAATCCACCACAAGAAGAATGATCAGCGCGAGATCTGATCCTTTAAAAAGGGAATCATCATGAGAGATCATCATGAGGTTTGATTTCAAAAATAGTGGTTTAAAACCCAAGTTTTGAAAAAGAAAACAAACACGAGAAGACAAATGGTTTTCAAAACCTAATTTGGAAAAGGAAAAATCAACATGTTAGTTTATTAAAAAGGGATTTAGATCAAAATATTTGAACTTTTTGAAAAACTTTTGCAGAAACTTTTGAGATTTTATGATTTTGAAAATCCTCATAGGCAATATCATTTCTCTCATGACGGAGGAAAACAAATTTTTGAAAATAGATGACAAGGATTTAAAAATTTTGAAAAATAGCAGGCATGATCAAAAAGATTTTGAAGAAATCAGAAAGAAAAGGCAATACACCTGGGGTTTTAAAAGAGGAAATTTTGAATATATACCTAGAGTTTTGGAAAATATATATATATATATATATATATATATATATATATATATATATATATATATATAATATCATTCAATCACAGACATACAAGCAATGATGCACAAATAGCACTCCCTAAAGCTCACTCTATATGCAATATTTGAAATGGCAAATAGGATCTTAATCTTAACTCTAAGATTTAGATCATCAGATTCCAATAAAGGTACGCCGATATACTCAAGCCGAAGCTCAAAGTACGTAGCATATAAGATATCTCTTCGGTTCTAAGGTAACAGCTTCCCAACATCCTTGAGCACCTACCGATATACCTCGGACTATGGCCCTTAGGTACGTGGTAGGGGGGTGCGAACCCAAATAAGTGGTCCAGTTGTGAGGCTCTCTCCCAAACTATGGTTCAGTGAGACAGCCCAACAACGTGAAGACCGAGACAATATAGGTAGGGAGGTTTTCAAAATATGATCAACAGGCAATAAAATCAGAAGGCTCTAATGCAAGTCCTAAAGAGATAGATTTAAATAAAGAGAAGCATACACTTGCATACATTGTTTTGCATTCAATCCTTAAAATTGAGGAGAGTTGTATTTAAGACCTAAGTTTAATGTGAACATGGATAATCACCTCAATATGGTCCTACCAAACCATACTTAGATCCTATATGCAATGATGTCAGCTTAGGACAGAGTCTAGGCTCCTAAGGTTAACATGGAAATGTAGCTGACATATGTTTAGAATAAAGACTTAGATTATATAAAAGCAAAGCAAAGGCATAATTCGACCAGACGGAGACGGGTCCCAATACGGTCGCCAAACCTGTGATCATCGCAAAATTTTTTCTCTCTTGTGTATTTCTCTCCCTTCCTTCTCTTTTCTAACCTCTATTTTCCTCCTTTTTGAAGGGAAAAGAATAAAAGAGAGAAAAGAGAAAGAGAAGAGAAAAGAAAGAAAGAAAGAGAGAAGAGGAACTATTTTGCGCGGTCTCACTTGACCTAAATTTGAAAATATTTAGAAATTAACTCGCCTCCGTTTTTTAAAATATTGCAGGAAAATGGAGAAACGGGATTCGCTCGTCGGTACCAGGTTCGACCGTTTCTGGCGCCTTTACCAGGGGTAATCGAACCAAGGATCGAATCTATGCCTTTTGCTTTGCCTAAATATAATCTAAGAATTTATTCTAAAGATCTAAATGCACAAAGAGTCATGCTTGTGCAATGCAAGGATGTATGCTCTTTTAAAAATTGATTTAGAAATTTCCAAGTATTCTGAGATGAACTTGGTAAGGGATTGAAGAAATGTTTGAATCTAACTTAGAACTTGAGATAGATCAGAGAAGTTCTAAGTCTTTGAAGTAAATCAGAGTTGGAAAAAAAAATCTTTGATTTTTGGAAAAGAATGATTTGAAGGTGAGATAAAAGGAAAAAGAAAGGAAATTTTAAAGTCTGAAATGGACTTTGAATTTTGGACTTGGATTTAGGAGGGAAATGAATACTTGAGATGGAATTGAATTTGGATTTTTAAGTTTGGAATGGATCTGAGATAATCAAATGGTATTTAAGAATAGAAATGGATTTAGGGAGTTTAGATGAGATCTAAAAATGGAATTGGATTTGAAATCTGGAATTGGGAATGGAATTGGATGTAAAGATGCATTTAAGATCTGAGATCTAAGATCCGATATAAAATTGGGTTCTGGATCCTAAGATGGATTTGGATCTGAAGTCTGAGATCCAAATGTAGAATTGGGTTCTGAATCCTAAGATGGATTTGGATCTGAAGCCTAAGATCCAAAGTAGAGTTGAACTCTGGATCCTAAGATGAATTTGGATCTGAAGTCTAAGATCCAAAGTAAAATTGGAGTTTGGATCCTAAAGAGGAATTGGATCTGAAGTCTAAGATCCAAAATAGAGTTGGACTCTGGGTCCTAAGATGGATTTGGATCTGAAGTCTAAGATCCAAAGTAAAATTGGAGTTTGGATCCTAAAGAGGAATTGGATCTGAAGTCTAAGATCCAAGGTGAAATTGGAGTCTGGACCCTAAAGAGGAATTGGATCTGAAGTCTGAGATCCAATATGAGTGTTGTATCCTGGATCCTAAAAGGGATTTGGAGTTAAATTCAGAAGATGAATCAAGAATCTCAAAGTTAAATTGAACTTTGATTTTGATTGGAGTTTTGAATATAAAATGAATTTGGAATTTCAAAGTCAATTTGAATTTTGAAATCTGATTTGAATTTGAATAAAAATGACTTTGGAATTTCAAAGTTAAATTGAACTTTGAGATTGAAAATGAAATTGAATTTGAAAATGAAAAGGATGAATTGGATTTTTATAAGAATTGAAGATAGATTGAGGAAGATATTTATATCACTTGAAGTTTTGAAAAAGGAATTTTGAAAATATGATGCAGTTCTATCCTAAATGATGAATGAATTTAAAGAATTTGAAATTGAATTTTTGAAAAGCTATTCCATTCTTTAAATGAATTAAAACAAGATTGAAGATATAATATATCCTTGACTAGGGTCATTGAATGTATTATATAATAATCTATATTTAAATTCTGGTGAAGAATGAAACATATTTTGTGCTTTTATAGAATTTAAAATGAAATTAACTCTCAATATACCATGACTATGGTCATTGGTATATATTTTGAATTAATTCTAAGTTAAATTCTGATAAAAGAAGAAGATATTTAAGGAAAATATGATGAATTTTGAAAATGGATCCAGTGTTATTTCGTAAAAGATAAAAATACTAAGTTTTGTCCACACCCTGATTATGGCCATTGATATGGATCATCAACTTAGGATTAATTTACCTCTTATGAAATGGTGCACGTGTCATTCGTGTTTCACCAATGTGAGATTTTGAGAAATAAAAGGAAAAATGCATGAAGAATAAGTAATTCACGATATTTACAATGTTCATTCATCCTATCTAAAATATGAAATGTAAATTCTCATTTAAGATTTAACTATTACAACATATAAAATCGAATTTACGACTCCAAGTAGTGATATTTTCCATATATTCCCTGCAAAACACTCAGTTAGTATAAAAAAAAACAAAGGAGAATTTACATACATCATATTAATTTCAAAGATGCAAATTATGAGACATTCATATACCTAACTTATGCTTAATACCTCATGAAACAATGTGGATGATCTGAGGTATAGAAGGGTAGCCATTTAATACACTTATATATATATGCACATATGTATATATATGTCTATGTGTACACGTATATATATATATACACTCACATACATACATATATATATATATATATATATATATATATATATATATATATTAACATGTATGTAGAACAGGTGACTAGCAATGTGATGGAAGTGTGAGTGGTAAGATGAATGGCAGATGTGTTGTACTGAGATATCCATGAATGTTATGCTAAAAAAAAAAAGTGACATGTGTTGAGTGTTTTGTGATGACAGGGTGAAATATGAATCATAGGTAATGCAGGGGATAAAGATGATAGTTGGACTTAAGTGGAGGGATCACAATGGTGGCACATGAAGATATATTACATAGATGCAGCAAAAAGGGGAAATTTCAGTGGGTGATGTCACTGTAAGTGAGAGTCTATGCGGGTACTTCCCAAACAGTTGGAAGGCCATCTTGGTTCCCCAAACAAAGGACATCCATGACTAATGGCAACAAGTGCCATTCATATGAAATGCAGCCGGTAGACATACCTGGTGACTATTAAGCAATGACGATCTTGTTCCTTGGATCTTACTAGCAACCCAGACTCCTTTGGGATTTTGTTCACCTACATATTGTAAAAGCCATTTGATAACTCGCAGATACTGTCTTGAGCCCTAGTGCAGAAACTGCCATAGTTATCTTCTACAATTGTGGGTAATCTAAAGAAGAACTAGCAGCTTTTCAATCACTCCACCCAGGGAAAAGGGTGTTGTCATCCCTATGGTGGCGCCAAGAGAGTTAACAACAGATTTTACTGGCCATTTGGAAGATAACCACTTCCAGAGCCAGACTTGAAGTATGGACTGCCAATGTTGTAGGAGGTATGAAACCACCTTTTTGCTGTTGTTTGTGAAGATGATTACAGAGGACGATTTCTGTAAGATTGAAATCCTGTGTATGGGTCAACCGCCTTTGTTTATTGGACTATAGACTTAATTTGACACTATAAACCATCAGAGTGCAATGTGCTTAGTACCCAGCACTGCTACCAGGCTCAGGTGCATCTTGAACAGCAGATGAAGTCTCAAACTCCACAAAACCATAGCAAAATCCTTGTTGCTTATTGCTTCTCACTTGAATACCCTCAGGCTTGATGGTTCCAAACTTTTTATACTCATCCTCAAGTTGGACCTCAGCAGCATTCATGGGCAGGTTTCGTATGTAAATAGAGCGACCATCAGCTTCTCCATCCTTATCAGAGGAATTGTTGTTAGTAGGTGCTGAAGGTTCAGATATTGGAATAGGCACAGCTTGAACAACAGCTGGTCGCTCAGTGCTTGGACGTGCTACCCGCACAGTGGCAGGCACACTAACTGGAGCACTCCCTGTGTTGTTCCTCATAACCTTGACAATAGATGCATATGATTTTTTAAGAGGCTCTTCCTGAACCAAAGTAGAAGGCTCAACCATCGGTTGCAGTTCCTTTGGAGCTGCATCAACAGTCCCTCCCGCGGCATCAACTTCTTCATCCACGGAGCTTTCTTCATGGTAAGAAGTAGCAATCACTTCCTCACTGCTGTTGACATCTTCTGCTGGTAGTGTTGCAGAATCTAATGCATGCTGAACTTGAATTTTAGAGGTTTCATTCTCTGGTGTCAAGGGAGCTTTGGGAGAAGTTTCACTAATGCCATTAGTTAGTGTAGAACCATCATCATGCACTTCTGTTTCATCCAATGGCCTGAACACATCATTTAGAACATAATAGCCCTTGTCTTGAGGAGCTAGGAAGAATGACTGGGTGAATTTCCTACTTGAGTTGTCTTCTCCCGAAAGGGATCCAGTCACTAAAACAACTACACCACCATTGAAAGAATCCTGTGAATCAATAGTCTTAATTTCTGCCTTGAAGTGATGGTAGTCCAACGACATTATCTTCTCATTGATATCTTATTGATTGCTCCAACTAATCATGTGGACCCATATATCAGAAATATGTAAAGAGAAAGGCATCTGCATTTTTTCCATTACGAGGTTATGTCATGGCGAACCATGTTTGCAGATACAAAGAGTGTGGCTGTGCACCAAAATCATTATCAAAACCAGTCCATAGATGAAAACAACAATTCCTTTACAAGAAGAGCCATCATGATGAGAAAGGATCCAAAATGTAACAGACTAGCCCAAGCCATGAATCTGACCTGATGAATAAAAAAAAAAGAAAGAAAAAAAAAATGATAGAAAGATGGTACTCCTGGCTCCCAGAACCAGAGACCATGTCGGGTATTTGATTGAGGCTATTTTAATTTGCTGAATGTAGACCCACAAACTAAAACAAATGTGGAATCACATCGATGGTGGGATAATAAACCATGGAAAAGGGGAAATGGTGTGTGTGCAGAAATACTGGATGGCCACTCAGCAATACACGGTGAACAATTTATACCAGGGATATGATGAACAAAGGCAAACATGTATTGCAATAAAAAAAAATGGAACATAAGAACATACGATGGTACAAGAATGAGTAGATATCATGAAATGTCATAGGCTAATATGCAGATACACGGTAAGGAAGGGTTGCAGATGAACTAACGTACTGATGTTCATGGGTTCAGACGATTTATCGGACGCAAGATGCAGAGCACACACGCTTGTTGATATCGGATCAGAAAATAAATGCACGATAAGATAAAATTAAGCAAATCCGATATGTATAGGTAATCATATTGCTAGAACGATATGAGTCTAACAATTGCCATAAAAAAAAAGAGTGCGGCCATCCAATTACAAGCGATATGAAATGAAAACAGAAACCAATAATGCAGAAAACTGAAAAATATACAAACGGCAAGGGGGATGTAACCCGGTGAAGGGTAATTTTTTTTTGTTGCAAAATGTAAATCAGAGCTGCAATAAGCAGACTGATGTTACATCATATTGCTTTAGTAAAATAAAAAGGGAAGATGCTGGAAAGAAGAAATGAGAGAATGTAGAAGAAAAAAAAGAAGAAGAAATGTTTGCCGGAAGAGAGAAGATGGTGGTTATTTACATGAGTTTTTGCCGACACTCTGAAGGAGAAGGAGGAAGGCAGGGGATGCAGAATCTTTGAAGCAGATTGATGCTGGCTGATGGTGAAAGCTAGATGGAATCCTTCAGAAGCCCTTGCAGAAGCTCAGATGGCGCAAAATGGATGGAAAAATCGATTGAACGGATAATAATGGAAAGGTAGGAGACGGGCCATCGTGAAGGAAAATAAGAGAATGCTCTGTACAGGAAAGGGGAGGGGTGAAGACGACCTGAAAGAAGCTGAAGAAGGGGACATGTGGGGGTGAAGAGCGATGCCGAAGAAGGAAGTGCTATGTTTGTTTATGTAGGGATGAGAAGAAGGATCGAGAATGGAGATTTCGGTTGGCGATGAAGGGCTTAGATGGGTGGCTGGGCGATGGAGGATGAAAATGGAGGTTTGTTGCAGATGGACGGAGATTGGGAGATGTAGGAGCTCGCACATGGGGAGATTTGGGCGAGAGAGGGAGGATGGAAGAGGTTCGGGCGAGAGGGGGAGGATGGAAGAGGTTCGGGCGAGAGGGGGAGAGGATCCCTCTGGAAGGAGGGTTTGCGAAAATGTGTGGAAGAGAGAAAAAGCCTCAGTTCGAGAAACCCTAACTTTGGTTAAAGGGGATTTTTCTAAAAAAAATCCAAAAAGGGTCTTTTAAAATAAATTTTTCTAAAAACGGGTCTTAAAAAAACATTTTTTTTGTAATTTCCTTCATTTATTATTTTTTTTGTTCTTTTCTCGGTATTTCTACATTTTTTTTGTATTTTTAGAATAAAAATCCTAAAATGTACGACAAAACAAGGAAAACTATTTTTTTTTTGTATTTTTGAGAAATATTTACAAAAAGGAGGTTTTTGAGGTTATTTAGAAGAAATTTCTTCAGAAAATGGGTTTGGACCCAGGTTTTGAGAAAATGTTCGAGTTTTGACACTCGAATCGAAAAATACAACATGATGGATCCAAACGGATGTCGGATGGACTGTCCGAGCTATTTGAAAAACAATTTTTGGTATTTTCTGTAATTTTATTTTAAAAGTTGGACAACGAGGCTCAGATTTGTATCTGGACAATGGATCCAGATCCGAAATCGATTTAAACATATAGAATGAATTTAATTTTAGTAAAACTTGAGAAATGAGCTGGAATTTAGATTTAAAAATGGCTCATTTTGCTCAAAAGATGAATTTAGGGGCAAGAAGGGAATATTTAAAAGATTTTGAAAAATTTGGGGTGTTCACAGATGCCCCTCTTTGCTACTAAGCCGATTGAAAGCCGAGCTTAGTGGCAAAGACAACACTCCAAATTTTGAAAATGCCCCAGTCAACAGATCTGAACTGGGTGTGGAAGAATTTATTTGAAAGACATGGTTTCAGGCTTAATACCTTATCCTGAATGGCTTGGGGGAGCGAAATCCTCGAAAATGATAAGACTGAATAGAAGTGAGGAAATCGTGATGGGACTTTTGGATGAAGATCCCGAAATGATGAAAGATAAGAATTTAGATCAAGTCTCGTGGGTGAGACAAGGTCAACCTTTTGAATGACTCAGGTTTAGCCCTTAACCTGGATGGGACGAAAATATCTCAAGATAACCTGAATGGGGGAAAGAATATGCAAGGACCTTGATGGGACATTTTTGAGAAAACGCCTCATGAGATGAAGCTTAAGTAGGATTTTATTATGGATGGATATACAAAGTACGGATTCCTCGATGGGAAGAACCATGATGGGACTGGAGGAAAACACCTCGTCGAAACAAGACTCAGGTTTAACCCAAACCTGAAAAAGGAAAAATACCTCGAGGCACGAGGTTCAGGCTTAACCCTTAACCTGAAGGGGACGACCATACGGAATCCTCGAGTGAAGAAACCATGATGGGACTTTTGGAGTTTGGACGAACAAATCCGAAAAGGGGTTTGCGAAAGGAGGAAGGAAATGGGGTTCCCTAAAGCTTTGAAAAAGGGATGAACTTGGGTGTCTCATTGCTGAGACTGAAATCGGCTTTTGAATTTAATGACCTCTCGCAGGAAGTACAGGTTTTGACCCTTAACCTGAGTGGGAACAACCGTACGGATTTCTCGAAACCGTGATGGGACATGAGAGATACTTCAACTGAATGGGGTAACTCTTCTGGAAGATATAAACAACGCTAGGTTGCACCAAAAATGGATATCGAATATTTATTTCATTCTTTAGAATATCTAGAAAATTTTGCCAATAAGATAAATTTATAGTTGACTTCAACGCTTGAAAAATGTGTACATGTGTGCAAAGATATTCCCTTTTTTACCTAGAGTATTTCCTCCAACGAGGTTAACTTCTTGGTCTTAAGAGTCAAATTCAAAATTTTAGTGCTGATGATTTTCTTTAAGGAAGTTATCAATTTCCTTTGATATAAGAAGAGAAGAAATATTCTCAATTTCATAAAAGCAGGTAGTGAAAAGACATTGATAAAAGATATTTTGCATAAGAAAAGATGATTTCTTGCAAGTTAGGCAGTTTGATATCTGAGTGTTTTCTCATGATGATCTTCTTGCATTCTTTTTGAGTCATTGAGCTTTTTCGGGTATTTACATCATCCTTCATTTTGGATGTTCCTGACTTTTCTCTGTCTTTCAGGGAAGGGTACGTCACAAACTCCTTCATCTTGGAGATGTTCCGATCCTTCATTTTCTCAGGGATTATATATGATGGTGGCTCAAAAGGTCTTTAGGTGATAGCAGAAATTAAATATCATTTAGGGTTTGTCGGTAGGTCCATCACATCCGCCTTCATCTCGACGGTGATCCGAATTTTCCATGGAAGGATCCGTCACAAACTCCGTCATCTTGGAGATGTTTCAAATCTTTCTTCGGCCCCGGGGATCTGCTCGCATAATTCGCCTTCATCTCGATGACAATTGAGAGATCCCTTTTGCAGATATTTGATTGCAACTTTAAACTGGATAAGGAGATATGGATTAAGTGGATTGTTTTATGGCTCAGGATATTTCTACTGCCTAATTGCAAGAAAATCGTCTTTAAACATGCACTATAGCTATGATCAATATCGATTCGCTTTCGGCTTTTCAATGTCATCGAATATTTCTTTTGCCAATCATACCAAGGATATTTGTTTCATCCTTTTGGTTGATCAAACAGGGAAAAGATTTGAATTTTACCTCTTTTTCGCAAAAAGTTTCAACTTTTTGGAAAGAAATACTGGAGGTAATCTAAGGTAATTCTTTTTTGTAATAAGAATATTGAAATCAACAAACACTTTTAGCAAATTGGCAATTTTTTCATGACTTCTATGTGAAATATTTACTCAATATTGATTTTAATGCGACCCTTAGTTGCAATTTATGATTTTGGACATTCTGACCAGTAAAACTGTGACCTTTCATTTAGCGACCAGCGAAGGAGCCGGAACCTTTCATTTAATGACCAGTAAATACTGGGACCTTTCATTTAACGACCAGCAAAGTAGCTGGAACCTTTTATTTAACGACCAACGAAGTAGCTGAGACATTTCATTTAACGACCAGCGAAGTAGCTGGGACATTTCATTTAATGACCAATAAAAAATGGGACCTTTCATTTAACGACCAGCGAAGTAGCTGGAACCTTTCATTTAGCGACCAGCAAAGTAGCTGGGACATTTCATTTAACGACCAACGAAGTAGTTGGGACATTTCATTTAACGACCAGCGAAGTAGCTGGAACATTTCATTTAATCATTTAACGACCAGCGAAGTAGCTGGGACATTTCATTTAATCATTTAACGACCAGCGAAGTAGCTTGGACATTTCATTTAATCATTTAACGACCAACGAAGTAGCTGGGACATTTCATTTAATCATTTAGCGACCAGCGAAGTAGCTGGGACATTTCATTTAATCATTTAGCGACCAGCAAAGTAGCTGGGATATTTCATTTAATCATTTAGCGACCAGCGAAGTAGATGGGACATTTCATTTAATCATTTAGCGACCAACGAAGTAGCTGGGACATTTCATTTAATCATTTAACAACCAGCGAAGTAGCTGGGACATTTCATTTAATCATTTAGCGACCAACGAAGTAGCTAGGACGTTTCATTTAATCATTTAGCGACCAACGAAGTAGCTGGGACATTTCATTTAATCATTTAGCGACCAGCGAAGTAGCTGGGACATTTCATTTAATCATTTAGCGACCAGCGAAGTAGCTGGGACATTTCGTTTAATCATTTAGCGACCAGCGAAGTAGCTGGGACATTTCATTTAATCATTTAACGACCAGCGAAGTAGCTGGGACATTTCATTTAATCATTTAACGACCAATGAAGTAGCTGGGACATTTCATTTAATCATTTAACGACCAGCAAAGTAGCTGGGACATTTCATTTAATCATATAACGACCAATGAAGTAGCTGGGACATTTCATTTAATCATTTAACGACCAGCGAAGTAGCTGGGACATTTCATTTAATCATTTAACGACCAGCGAAGTAGCTGGGACATTTTATTTAATCATTTAACGACCAACGAAGTAGCTGGCACATTTCATTTAATCATTTAACGACCAACGAAGTAGCTGGGACATTTCATTTGATGACCTGATTTAAGTTCGAAACTTTTGAAGGCAACCAGTATGAGGACTGAGTTTTGTGACTGAACTTGATCTCTAGATTTTGAAAATTTAGCAAAATAGCTAGCGCGAACACTAGGTTTTTCAACTGAGAGTCGGGAAGGAGATCGGCCTATTTAAGATATTTAGAGATCGAAGCAAGAAAAATGACCGGGGTTTCAGGATTATCCCTTATCCTGAAGGGAAAATAGAATAGACATTTTTGAAGAGAATTTAGAAAA
This sequence comes from Nuphar pumila, assembly GCF_984573655.1. Lineage (NCBI taxonomy): Eukaryota > Viridiplantae > Streptophyta > Magnoliopsida > Nymphaeales > Nymphaeaceae > Nuphar > Nuphar pumila. The sequence goes on from NC_143258.1 coordinate 55,144,138, forward strand.
AGAATGATTCAGGTTTATCCCTTAACCTGAAGGGGAAATGGAATAGACATTTGATGAGAATTTAGGAAAAGAATGATTCAGGTTTATCCCTTAACCTGAAGGGGAAATGGAATAGAGATTTGACGAGAATTTAGGAAAAGAATGATTCAGGTTTATTCCTTAACCTGAAGGGGAAAAGAATATACATTTGATGAGAATTTAGGAAAAGAATGATTCAGGTTTACCCCTTGACCTGAAAAGAATATACATTTGATGAGAATTTAGGAAAAGAATGATTCAGGTTTATTCCTTAACCTTAAGGGGAAATGGAAGATTTTGTGACGAGATAACTTGAAACTGGAATTTAGAAGGGATATGACAAGATTTAAAATTTATGATCTATGATTCAGGTGGACCAGGTATGCGGTCCAATTTTCAGGATTTAACCTCTTTATTTTGAACGGGGGATATAGAAAGAATAAACTTTGAGAAGACAGAAGGATATAGAATTTTGAAGAAAATGTAGAACATTTGAGGAAAATTTGATTTTATTTTTGTAAAAAGAATTCTCACAGATAGCATGGTTGCCCCTATGAGTGATCTCAGGATTATCTCTTATCCGGAGAAAAGAATAGAATTTAAGAAGGTGAAGAGAAATTGATATAAATTTATAAAATCACTAAAGGTTGACAAAACTTGTATTTACAAAAAAATTCTCGTATGTAGCATTATTGCTCCCACTAGGGGTTTCAGGATTTTCCCTTATCCTGAATGGGAAAAAAAATAGAATTTAAAGATATTAAATGAAGGGAAATTGATATAAATCTAGAAAATCAACAAAAGATTGACAAAACTTGTATTTACAAAAGAATCCTCATAGGTTTATTGCTCCTACGAGGGGTTTCAGGATTATCCCTTATCCTGAATGGGAGAAAGAATAGAATTTGAAGAAAATTTAGTGAAGGCAAATTGATATAAATCTAGAAAATTAATAAAGATTAACAAAACTTGTATTTACAAAAGAATCCTCATAGGTAGCGTTGTTGCTCCTACAAGGGGTCTCAGGATTTTCCCTTATCCTGAATGGGAAAAGGAATAAAATTTAGTGAAGGCAAATTGATGTAAATCTATAAAATCAATAAAGATTGACAAAACATGTATTTACAAAAGAATCCTCATAGGTAGCGTTATTGCTCCTACGAGGGGTCTCAGGATTTTCCCTTATCCTGAATGGGAGCACCTCGGACAACGAGGGTTAGGTTTATCCCTTAACCTGAGCGGGAACACCTCGAACAACGAGGGTCAGGTTTATCCCTTAACCTGAAAGGGTACACCTCGGACAACGAGGGTCAGGTTTATCCCTTAACCTGAAAGGGTACAAGATTGATAAAATTTAATGGAATTGAGGAAATATTGATAAAGATGATAAAAACTTGATAAGATTGATATAAACTTGAATAAAATATGAATAAAATGAATGAAAAAGATATCAAAATTAACAGAAGATTTACAAGATTCGAGAAAAATAAGAGTTTTTCCGATCCTGCCTGTATATGGGATCTTGAAAGAAAAATGTTTATTTAAAAGATAAGTGAGAAATCATTTTGGGGAAGAAAATCCACCACAAGAAGAATGATCAGCGCGAGATCTGATCCTTTAAAAAGGGAATCATCATGAGAGATCATCATGAGGTTTGATTTCGAAAATAGTGGTTTAAAACCCAAGTTTTGAAAAAGAAAACAAACACGAGAAGACAAATGGTTTTCAAAACCTAATTTGAAAAAGAAAAAATCAACATGTTAGTTTATTAAAAAGGGATTTAGATCAAAATATTTGAACTTTTTGAAAAACTTTTGCATAAACTTTTGAGATTTTATGATTTTGAAAATCCTCATAGGCAATATCATTTCTCTCATGACGGAGGAAAACAAATTTTTGAAAATAGATGACAAGGATTTAAAAATTTTGAAAAATAGCAGGCAGGATCAAAAAGATTTTGAAGAAATCAGAAAGAAAAGGCAATACTCCTGGGGTTTTAAAAGAGGAAATTTTGAATATATACCCAGAGTTTTGGAAAATATAAGGAAGATATATATATATATATATAATATCATTCAATCACAGACATACAAGCAAGGATGCACAAATAGCACTCCCTAAAGCTGACTCTATATGCAATATTTGAAATGGCAAATAGGATCTTAATCTTAACTCTAAGATTTAGATCATCTGATTCCAATCAAGGTACGCCGATATACTCAAGCCGAAGCTCAAAGTACGTGGCATATAAGATATCTCTTCGGTTCTAAGGTAACGGCTTCCCAACATCCTTGAGCACCTACCGATATACCTCGGACTATGGCCCTTAGGTACGTGGTAGGGGGGCGCGAACCCAAATAAGTGGTCCAGTTGTGAGGCTCTCTCCCAAACTATGGTTCAGTGAGACAGCCCAGCAACGTGAAGACTGGGACAATATAGGTAGGGAGGTTTTCAAAATATGATCAACATGCAATAAAATCAGAAGGCTCTAATGCAAGTCCTAAAGAGATAGATTTAAATAAAGGGAAGCATACACTTGCATACATTGTTTTGCATTCAATCCTTAAAATTGAGGAGAGTTGTATTTAAGACCTAAGTCTAATGTGAACATGGATAATCTCCTCAATATGGTCCTACCAAACCATACTTAGATCATATATGCAATGATGTCAGCTTAGGACAGAGTCTAGGCTCCTATGGTTAACATGGAAATGTAGCTGACATATGTTTAGAATAAAGACTTAGATTATATAAAAGCAAAGCAAAGGCATAATTCGACCAGACGGAGACGGGTCCCATCACGGTCTCCAAACCTGTGATCATCGCAAAATTTTTCCTCTCTTGTGTATTTCTCTCCCTTCCTTCTCTTTTCTAACCTCTATTTTCTTCCTTTTTGAAGGGAGAAGAATAAAAGAGAGAAAAGAGAAAGAGAAGAGAAAAGAAAGAAAGAAAGAGAGAAGAGGAACTATTTTGCGCGGTCTCACTTGACCTAAATTTGAAAATATTTAGAAATTAACTCGTCTCCGTTTTTTAAAATATTGCGGGAAAATGGAGAGACGGGATTCGCTCGTCGGTACGAGGTTCGACCGTTCCTGGTGCCTTTATCAGGGGTAATCGAACCAAGGATCGAATCTTTGCCTTTTGCTTTGCCTAAATATAATCTAAGAATTTATTCTAAAGATCTAAATTCACAAAGAGTCATACTTGTGCAATGCAAGGATGTATGCTCTTTTAAAAATTGATTTAGAAATTTCCAAGTATTCTGAGATGAACTTGGTAAGGGAATGAAGAAATGCATGAATCTAACTTAGAACTTGAGATAGATCAGAGAAGTTCTAAGTCTTTGAAGTAAATCAGAGTTGGAAAAATAAATCTTTGATTTTTGGAAAAGAATGATTTGAAGGTGAGATAAAAGGAAAAAGAAAGGAAATTTTAAAGTCTGAAATGGACTTTGAATTTTGGACTTGGATTTAGGAGGGAAATGAATACTTGAGATTGAATTGAATTTGGATTTTTAAGTTTGGAATGGATCTGAGATAATCAAATGGTATTTAAGAATAGAAATGGATTTAGGGAGTTTAGATGAGATCTGAAAATGGAATTGGATTTGAAATCTATAATCGGGAATGGAATTGGATCTAAAGATGAATTTAAGATCTGAGATCCGATATAAAATTGGGTTCTGGATCCTAAGATGGATTTGGATATGAAGTCTGAGATCCAAATGTAGAATTGGGTTCTGAATCCTAAGATGGATTTGGATATGAAGCCTAAGATCCAAAGTAGAGTTGAACTCTGGATCCTAAGATGGATTTGGATCTGAAGTCTAAGATCCAAAGTAAAATTGGAGTTTGGATCCTAAAGAGGAATTGGATCTGAAGTCTAAGATCCAAAATAGAGTTGGACTCTGGGTCCTAAGATGGATTTGGATCTGAAGTCTAAGATCCAAAGTAAAATTGGAGTTTGGATCCTAAAGAGGAATTGGATCTGAAGTCTAAGATCCAAGGTGAAATTGGAGTCTGGACCCTAAAGAGGAATTGGATCTGAAGTCTGAGATCCAATATGAGTGTTGTATCCTGGATCCTAAAAGGGATTTGGAGTTAAATTCAGAAGATGAATCAAGAATCTCAAAGTTAAATTGAACTTTGATTTTGATTGGACTTTTGAATATAAAATGAATTTGGAATTTCAAAGTCAATTTGAATTTTGAAATCTGATTTGAATTTGAATAAAAATGACTTTGAAATCTCAAAGTTAAATTGAACTTTGAGATTGAAAATGAAATTGAATTTGAAAATGAAAAGGATGAATTGGATTTTTATAAGAATTGAAGATAGATTGAGGAAGATATTTACATCACTTGAAGTTTTGAAAAAGGAATTTTGAAAATATGATGCAGTTCTATCCAAAATGATGAATGAATTTAAAGAATTTGAAATTGAATTTTTGAAAAGCTATTCCATTCTTTAAATGAATTAAAACAAGATTGAAGATATAATACATCCTTGACTATGGTCATTGAATGTATTATATAATAATCTATATTTAAATTCAGGTGAAGAATGAAACATATTTTGTGCTTTTATAGAATTTAAAATGAAATTAACTCTCAATATACCCTGACTATGGTCATTGGTATATATTTTAAATTAATTCTAAGTTAAATTCTGATAAAAGAAGAAGATATTTAAGGAAAATATGATGAATTTTGAAAATGGATCCAGTGTTATTTCATAAAAGATAAAAATACTAAGTTTTGTGCACACCCTGACTATGGCCATTGATATGGATCATCAACTTAGGATTAATTTACCTCTTATGAAATGGTGCACGTGTCATTCGTGTTTCACCAATGTGAGATTTTGAGAAATAAAAGGAAAAATGCATGAAGAATAAGTAATTCACGATATTTACAATGTTCATTCATCCTATCTAAAACATGAAATGTAAATTCTCATTTAAGATTTAACTATTACAACATATAAAATTGAATTTACGACTCCAAGTAGTGATATTTTCCATATATTCCCTGCAAAACACTCAGTTAGTATAAAAAAAAATAGAGGAGAATTTACATACATCATATTAATTTCAAAGATGCAAATTATGAGACATTCATATACCTAACTTATGCTTAATACCTCATGAAACAATGTGGATGATCTGAGGTATAGAAGGGTAGCCATTTAATACACTTATATATATATGCACATATGTATATATATGTCTATGTGTACACGTATATATATATATATATACACTCACATACATATATATATATATATATATATATATATATATATATATATATATATATATATTAACATGTATGTAGAACAGGTGACTAGCAATGTGATGGAAGTGTGAGTGGTAAGATGAATGGCAGATGTGTTGTACTGAGATATCCATGAATGTTATGCTAAAAAAAAAAGTGACATGTGTTGAGTGTTTTGTGATGACAGGGTGAAATATGAATCATAGGTAATGCAGGGGATAAAGATGATAGTTGGACTTAAGTGGAGGGATCACAATGGTGGCACATGAAGATATATTACATAGATGCAACAAAAAGGGGAAATTTCAGTGGGTGGTCACTGTAAGTGAGAGTCTATGCAGGTACCACCCAAACAGTTGGAAGGCCATCTTGGTTCCCCAAACAAAGGACATCCATGACTAATGGCAACAAGTGCCATTCATATGAAATGCAGCCGGTAGACATACCTGGTGACTATTAAGCAATGACAATCTTGTTCCTTGGATCTTACTAGCAACCCAGACTCCTTTGGGATTTTGTTCACCTACATATTGTAAAAGCCATTTGATAACTCGCAGATACTGTCTTGAGCCCTAGTGCAGAAACTGCCATAGTTATCTTCTACAATTGTGGGTAATCTAAAGAAGAACTAGCAGCTTTTCAATCACTCCACCCAGGGAAAAGGGTGTTGTCATCCCTATGGTGGTGCCAAGAGAGTTAACAACAGATTTTACTGGCCATTTGGAAGATAACCACTTCCAGAGCCAGACTTGAAGTATGGACTGCCAATGTTGTAGGAGGTATGAAACCACCTTTTTGTTGTTGTTTGTGAAGATGATTACAGAGGACGATTTCTGTAAGATTGAAATCCTGTGTATGGGTCAACCGCCTTTGTTTATTGGACTATAGACTTAATTTGACACTATAAAACCATCAGAGTGCAATGTGCTTAGTACCCAGCACTGCTACCAGGCTCAGGTGCATCTTGAACAGTAGATGAAGTCTCAAACTCCACAAAACCATAGCAAAATCCTTGTTGCTTATTGCTTCTCACTTGAATACCCTCAGGCTTGATGGTTCTAAACTTTTTAAACTCATCCTCAAGTTGGACCTCAACAGCATTCATGGGCAGGTTTCGTATGTAAATAGAGCGACCATCAGCTTCTCCATCCTTATCAGAGGAATTGTTGTTAGTAGGTGCTGAAGGTTCAGATATTGGAACAGGCACAGCTTGAACAACAGCTGGTCGCTCAGTGCTTGGACGTGCTACCCGCACAGTGGCAGGCACACTAACTGGAGCACTCCCTGTGTTGTTCCTCATAACCTTGACAATAGATGCATATGATTTTTTAACAGGCTCTTCCTGAACCAAAGTAGAAGGCTCAACCATCGGTTGCAGTTCCTTTGGAGCTGCATCAACAGTCCCTCCCGCGGCATCAACTTCTTCATCCACGGAGCTTTCTTCATGGTAAGAAGTAGCAATCACTTCCTCACCGCTGTTGACATCTTCTGTTGGTAGTGTTGCAGAATCTAATGCATGCTGAACTTGAATTTCAGAGGTTTCATTCTCTGGTGTCAAGGGAGCTTTGGGAGAAGTTTCACTAATGCCATTAGTTAGTGTAGAACCATCATCATGCACTTCTGTTTCATCCAATGGCCTGAACACATCATTTAGAACATAATAGCCTTTGTCTTGAGGAGCTAGGAAGAATGACTGGGTGAATTTCCTGCTTGAGTTGTCTTCTCCCGAAAGGGATCCAGTCACTAAAACAACTACACCACCATTGAAAGAATCCTGTGAATCAATAGTCTTAATTTCTGCCTTGAAGTGATGGTAGTCCAACGACATTATCTTCTCATTGATATCTTATTGATTGCTCCAACTAATCATGTGGACCCATATATCAGAAATATGTAAAGAGAAAGGCATCTGCATTTTTTCCATTACGAGGTTATGTCATGGCGAACCATGTTTGCAGATACAAAGAGTGAGGCTGTGCACCAAAATCATGATCAAAACCAGTCCATAGATGAAAACAACAATTCCTTTACAAGAAGAGCCATCATGATGAGAAAGGATCCAAAATGTAACAGACTAGCCCAAGCCATGAATCTGACCTGATGAATAAAAAAAAAAAGAAAGAAAAAAAAATGATAGAAAGATGGTACTCCTGGCTCCCAGAACCAGAGACCATGTCGGGTATTTGATTGAGGCTATTTTAATTTGCTGAATATAGACCCACAAACTAAAACAAATGTGGAATCACATCGATGGTGGGATAACAAACCATGGAAAAAGGGAAATGGTGTGTGTGCAGAAATACTGGATGGCCACTCAACAATACACGGTGAACAATTTATACCAGGGATATGATGAACAAAGGCAAACATGTATTGCAATAAAAAAAAATGGAACATAAGAACATACGATGGTACAAGAATGAGCAGATATCATGAAATGTCATAGGCTAATATGCAGATACACGGTAAGGAAGGGTTGCAGATGAACTAACGTACTGATGTTCATGGGTTCAGACGATTTATCGGAAGCAAGATGCAGAGCACACACGCTTGTTGATATCGGATCAGAAAATAAACGCACGATAAGATAAAATTAAGCAAATACGATATATATAGGTAATCATATTGCTAGAACGATATGAGTCTAAGAATTGCCATAAAAAAAAAAAGAGTGCGGCCATCCAATTACAAGCGATATGAAATGAAAACAGAAACCAATAATGCAGAAAACTGAAAAATATACAAACGGCAAGGGGGATGTAACCCGGTGAAGGGTAATTTTTTTTTGTTGCAAAATGTAAATCAGAGCTGCGATAAGCAGACTGATGTTACATCATATTGCTTTAGTAAAAAAAAAAGGGAAGATGCTGGAAAGAAGAAATCAGAGAATGTAGAAAAAAAAAAAGAAGAAGAAATGTTTGCCGGAAGAGAGAAGATGGTGGTTATTTACCTGAGTTTTTGCCGACACTCTGAAGGAGAAGGAGGAAGGCAGGGGATGCGGAATTTATGAAGCAGATCGATGTTGGCTGATGGTGAAAGCTAGATGGAATCCTTCAGAAGCCCTTGCAAAAGCTCAGATGGCGCAAAATGGATGGAAAAATCGATTGAACGGATAATAATGGAAAGGTAGGAGACGGGCCATTGTGAAGGAAAATAAGAGAATGCTCTGTACAGGAAAGGGGAGGGGTGAAGACGACCTGAAAGAAGCTGAAGAAGGGGACATGCGGGAGTGAAGAGCGATGCCGAAGAAGGAAGGGCTATGTTTGTTTATGTAGGGATAAGAAGAAGGATCGAGAATGGAGATTTCGGTTGGCGATGAAGGGCTTAGATGGGTGGCTGGGCGATGGAGGATGAAAATGGAGGTTTGTTGCAGATGGACGGAGATTGGGAGATGGAGGAGCTCGCACATGGGGAGATTTGGGCAAGAGAGGGAGGATGGAAGAGGTTCGGGCGAGAGGGGGAGGATGGAAGAGGTTCGGGCGAGAGGGGGAGAGGATCCCTCTGGAAGGAGGGTTTGTGAAAATGTGTTGAAGAGAGAAAAAGCCTCAGTTCGAGAAACCCTAACTTTGGTTAAAGGGGATTTTTCTAAAAAAATTCCAAAAAGGGTCTTTTAAAATAAATTTTTCTAAAAACGAGTCTTAAAAAAACATTTTTTTGTAATTTCCTTCATTTATTATTTTTGTTGTTCTTTTCTTGGTATTTCTACATTTTTTTTGTATTTTTAGAATAAAAATCCTAAACTGTACGGCAAAACAAGGAAAACTAATTTTTTTTTGTATTTTTGAGAAATATTTACAAAAAGGAGGTTTTCGAGGTTATTTAGAGGAAATTTCTTCAGAAAATGGGTTTGGACCCAGGTTTTGAGAAAATGTTCGAGTTTTGACACTCGAATCGAGAAATACAACATGATGGATTCAAACAGATGTCGGATGGACTGTCCGAGCTATTTTAAAAACTATTTTTGGTATTTTCTGTAATTTTATTTTAAAAGTTAGACAACGAGGCTCAGATTTGGATCTGGACAATGGATCCAGATCTGAAATCAATTTAAACATATAGAATGAATTTAATTTTAGTAAAACTTGAGAAATGAGCTGGAATTTAGATTTAAAAATGGCTCATTTTGCTCAAAAGATGAAGTTAGGGGCAAGAAGGAAATATTTAAAAGATTTTGAAAAATTTCGGGTGTTCACAATCTCTCAATATGGTTTTAACAACATCATGTGTCGTATATGCTTGTTAGTGGATCTTCCATTTGGTTGAAGTATATATGAATGGGAAAATTCTGTGGTAGCGTCAGTTTGATGCAAATTCCTTCCCCCCCCCCCCCCCCCCCCAAAGTTGTCGTGGGACACTTAAACAGCAGGAAATGTGATAAAGCCTGTGTAGATATCATATATTCAGGTCTACTGTAATATCATAGAGCTAACGAGGGCAATGTTTCCTCACAAAAGCCATGCTTATCTTCATCTATGTTCAAAAGGTTAGGCGTAATGAAATTTCAAACCAGAGTATTGGCGCAGCAAAGTCATTCCATCTCTCAACAGTAGCCAACCTAAGGTTCCCAGAATCTCTAGAAATTGACAAATCCAGAGGATAGTGATGGTCACATCGCATGGGTTGAAGGTATGTCCCTTTTTCCCGCCTCTATCACATCCTCTTTTCAGCCACTTCCTGCGCCTACAACAGCCACCACAGTGTTCCATCCCAGCACCAAGGTATGTATATTTTTCCATTTTAACCTATAGGTATAGTAAGATCCATACACTTACAACACTCCACCTTTTTATCACTTGCATGTTCCCTTACACAAATTTTTGCACCCTTGCCATTTGTGATAACACACCACGTTCAGCACTTTCAATATATCCCCACTCGTAAACATTCATGTTGTTATTCAAATGCATTTTGCTGAGTATTTCTCAGTTTTGTATATTAACAATGTATTTAAATTCTTTGGCTATGAAATTTGTTTTCATTAGTGGGTTAGCAATGTATTTACACTTATTAAATTGCTGAAATTCTCCAATTTAGCAGTGCATCTTGCTAGTCACTAATTATTCTCAGTTGTATTTTTGGTCATGCCCCTTTTGCTAATCATTGTACCCATCGTGTTTGGGCATGATAATAATACATGGCCACCATATTCTTTCCTTTCTATGGTGGTCCATCAAGAACCACCATAGTTGCTACATGTTTCATGGTGGTTCACCATGAACCACCATGGTCCACTTTCATTTTATAACAATTTGTCAAAAACTATTACAATAGTTATCTTTTGCAATGGTTCACAAAGAACCTCTGTAATCCTTCTTGACTATAATAGTTCATTAACTATAGTAGTTTTTCTTTCACAGTGGTTCACAATGGACCACTAGATCCCTTCTTTCCTATGGTGGATCATCATAAACTACCATATTTCATCTTGGACCATCCTAGTTCTTGACTTCACCCATTTGTATATGCCTTTCTCATTCATCATAAATATAGCATCTGGTATTAGAATCAACACATTCATATACAATTTTTCTCTCAACAAAGTGTTTTCTCTTGCGTTATGCTAACTCGTTTCTTTGCAGGGAAGTTATGGAAAATCATCTCGGATTAGAGAACTTGTTTCAAAATTCAGTTTCAAAGATTGTGATAGTTAGATATAATGAGAATTCTTTACATTTCCTGCTTTTAGGTAGAATGAATGAGCATTGTAAACATCATGAATTGCTTGTTTTCATGCATTTTTTTTCTTTATTTCTCAAATTCTCACAAATGGCAACACGAATGGCACATGCACCATTTCGTAAGAGGTAATTAATCCTAAGTTGATGATTTACATCAATGGCCATAGTCAGGATGTAAACAAAACTTAGTATTTTTATCTTTTATAAAATAACACTGGATCCACACTGGATCATCATATTTTCTTGAAATATTTTCCTCTTTTATCAGAATTTAATTTAAAATTAATTCAATATATATACCAATGGCCATAGTCAAGGTATATTGAGAGTTGATTTCATTTTAATTTCTATAAAAGCACCAAAATGTATTTTATTATTCACTTGAATTTAAATGTGGTTATTATATAATACCTTCAATGACCATAGTCAGGGATGTATTATATCTTCAATCTCATTTTTAATTCATTTAAAGAATGGAATAGCTTTTCAAAATCCAATTTCAAAATTATTCAAATTCATTCATCCTTTAGGATAGAATTGCATCATATTTTCAAAATTCCCTTTTCAAAATTCCAAGTGATTCTTTCCCTTCATTTCTCAGATCAAAACTCATTTATAGATTCAAGATCCAATCTCATTTTCAAGATTTAAATTCAATTTCAAAGTTCAAATTAACTTTAAAATTTCAAATTCGTGTTGTATTCAAACTTCAATTTTTAAATCAAAAATCCAAACTTCAAAGTTCAATTTAACTTTAAAGTCATCTTCTACTTCAAAAGATCAAGTTCATTTTCTTATCTTTAAAATCAAAAATCAAAGTTTGAGATTGATTCTGAATCTCAAAACTTGACCCTTCTTAAAATTTTAAATTCAAATCTGGGTTTTCAAAACCCAGATCCATCTTTAAAAGTCCTATTTGGACTTTTCAGAATCCAAATAAAAAATTAGGCCCTAAATCCCAACTTGGGTCCAGATTCCCAAGCATAATCTCCACTTTTGGGATCTCAGACCTCAGATCCAAAATCTATTTTAGGATCCAGAATTCAACTCCATCTTGGATCTCAGATTCAGATCCAAAATCCATTTTAGGATCCAGAACCGAGTTCCACTTTGATCTCAGACTTCAGATCCAAATTCCATCTTGGATTCCAAATCTTGGATCCAATTCCATTTAAAATTTCAGAATCCAATTTCATCTTGGATCCCAGATCTCAGATAGAATTCCCATTTAGGATTCTAAATTCAGAATTCAATTTTAAATCTCAACTCTATTTAGAATTCAGACTTTGGATTCAAATTCCACCTTGAATTCCAGATTTTAAATCAACTTCTACCCTCAATTCCAAATTCTTAAATTCAATTCCATTTCATCCTAAATTTCAAATCCAATTCCCATTTTTGGATTCTAAATCCAGAATTCAATTTTGATCTCAATTTAAAATCCAGACTTAGGATTCAAATTCTATCTTGAATTTCAACTTTCAAATCAATCCCATTTCTCAATTCTATTTAGATTTCCCATATTTCATTTTGATTTCAAACTTCAAAATTAGAATTCAATTCCATTTCATCTTTATGCAGATTCAAAATCCATTTATGACTTTGAATTTTCCTTTCTTCTTCCTTCATCTCAACTTAAAAAAAACATTCCTTCTAAAGTCTAGATTTATCTTTCAAAAGCTCTGATTATTGCAAAACTTGGAACTTCAAAAATCTTAAGTTCTAAAGTTAAAAGTCATTTCTTTACTCTATGATCATGCATATAATTCAGGGTTTATTAACATTTAAATATGCATGATTTTATAAAATAATGTTTCAAAAACCCAATTTTATGTTAGTTTTCGAGTAAATGTGCTAAAATGATTTAAAAATAGAAAATGCATGAAAAATAGTTTTATTTTTACATTTTTATACATATTTTAGTTTTTGTTATAAGTAGTTTAGTTTTAGTTTGCAATTAAAAATGAAATAAAAAAAATAATATAGAAAAATATTTTTTCATTTTAAGTGTTTGTTTTGTTTAGAAAAAAAAAATTTAGAATAGTTTTTTTAGTTCTTCATAAATAAGTTTTGTTTTTAAATCTTTGAAAATTTTATATAGTTTTTGATTTTTGAAAATTGCAAAAATAAACACAAACCGGTTCACCCGGTTTGCTTTTAAAAAAATAAATAAATAAACAAACCGGCTTGAACCGGTTTGCATCTGTTTCAAACCGGTTCGTTACTTTTTAAAAACCCCAAACTCAGAAAAAATGGGCGTCTCCCCTGTACGCCTGAACCTTGCCCTCTTTCCCTTCTTTCCCTCTCTTTCCCTCCTTTCTCCTTCTCCTCCACCAACATCGGCCCCTTCTTACCTCTTTCTTCCTCTTCTACCTATTTTTCTCATCTTCCTCAACAGGTGGTGGTGATGGATCCTCATTCCGGCGATGGTGCACGGTGGATGACCAACTTCTTTTCTAACCATTCCAGGTGTGATTCACGGTAAGTCTGGTTCTTCTCTTCTGATATCTTCTTCTTCTTCTTCTTATCCCGATTTTTCCTCTTATTTTCTTCTTCTTCTTTATTTCTTCTTCATCCTATTTCTTCTTTCTTCTTCTCCTTCAGATTTTCTTCTTCTTCTTTTTCCAATCTGATCTCCATCTTCTATTTCTTCTTCTTCTTCTTCTTCCTCCGATTTTCAGTTTTTCTTCTTCTTCTTCCGATTTCTTCTTAATCTTCTTCTCTTCTTCTTCTTCTTTTTCAGCTTTGTTAATGTTTTTTCTTCAGCTATATTGATTATGAAAAACAGAATAAAAAAAATTTAAAACAAAAGAAAAAAAAAAAAACCGATAGTTATGTTTCATATTTTTTTCCTTTTTCTGTTCATTTTCTGATTTGTATTTTGTTAAGTAGTTACTTAGATCTGTATTTTAGTTTCATAAGTAGTTCATTATTTGTTATTGAATTCTATTTTTCATTCATCACATAGAGTAGATTTCTGTTTGAATTTCCTGTTTTTAAATTTTTGTTTGAAGCATAGCATGTTCTTATTTTCCTGAATGTTGTAATTTTCTGTTTTTCTTGCTTTTACATTCATTATATGCTTTCGTTAAATTCATTTTTCAAGTTTTCCATTTCATATTTTTCCTGAATTGTTAGTAATGTTACAGTATTTTTCATTGCATTAAGTTCCTGTTTGTTTTTTTTTTTATATGTCTTGCATTGCATTAACATTCGGTTTTATTGTTCACTTGTTAAATTTCTGTTTCATTTACTTTCTTTTTTGAAATTCATGTCCTGATTTTCCTATTTTTCTCATATTTTGTTTTCTGAAATTTTTAAGTTTCTTTACCTTCATTCAGCAAATTCCTGTTTTACAAATCCTTGAATTCATGTTTTAGTCATTTAGTAATTTTCTATTTTCGGTTTTTTTTCTAATTTCCTGTTTTGTTTTTACATTCAGCTTTTGTTAAGTAATCATTAGTTATTAGTTAAGTAATTGTTAGTTAATTGTTTTCTAATTAGTTAATTGGTTAGTAGATTTAATTAGAATTAGTTTTTCGATTGTAATTAGTCATTTAGATGTCTTTTATCATTTCTTTCATGTTCTAGCTCTGGTACTGCTCGTGTTCATTTGAACTGTGCAGGATAGCACAGACTGGAGCGGAAGCGATTACGTGACACGAAGTACGAAGAGTAGAAGATTCTTTTTACTTTTCAGTTTAGAATTAGGCATTTAATTGGGTTTGTAAATATTGCACTTTACGCCCTCTGCGAAGGGTATTCATTTGTTGTAATAGTTAGTTGTTTTTACCTTTTCTGAACATTTTTACATTTCAATAATTTGGCAATAAAGAATAGTTTAGATTTGTGTACTTGAATACGAAATATTCCCGTTCCCTGAGTTCGACTCGGTCTCATCCACTAGTGAGAACCGGTTTTTATTATTTGATGTCTCGTTTTCACATGTTTTACATTTAAAAATCTTTTCAAAATTTACAACGATTGCAAAAAGACATCACTCTATTATCAGATTCATCTCAGAAATACTTGGAGAAATTTCCAAAATCATTTTCGAAAGAGCATACATCCTTGCATTTGCACAAGCATGATTCTTTGTGCATTTAGACTTAGGATAAATTCTTAGATAATATTTTAGCAAAGCAAAAGGCATGAATTCGACCCTTGGTTCGATTACCTCTGATAAAGGCACTAGGAACGGTCGATCCTCGTACTGACGAGCGGATCCCGTCTCTCAGTTTTCCCGTAAATGTTTCATAATGGAGGCGAGTCATTTTCTCAAATATTTCTAAAATTAAGGTCAAGTGAGACCCCGCAAAAGAATTCCTCTCTCTCTTCTCTTTCTTTTCTTTTCTCTTCTCTCTTCTTTTCTGTCTTTTATTTTCTCCCTTCAAAAAGGAGGGAATAAAGTATAGAAATGAAAAAGAGAAGGAAGAGAAAAAAACCATGCGAGAGAAAAAAATTTGCGATGATCACAGATTTAAAACTGTGATCATCGCAAAATTTTTCCTCTCTTTGTGGTTTCTCTCTCTTCCTTCTCTTTTCCTTTTCTAACCTCTATTTTCCTCCTTTTTGAAGGGAGAAGAATAAAAGACAGAAAAGAAAGAGAGAAGAGAAAAGAATGGAAGAGAAGAAGAGGAACTCTTTTGCGGGGTCTCACTTGACCTTAATTTGAAAATATTTAGAAAATTAACTCACCTTCGTTTTGAAATATATTGCGGGAAAATGGAGAGACGGGATTCGCTTGTCGGTACAAGGTTCGACCATTCCTGGCGCCTTTACCATGGGTAATCGAACCAAGGATCAAATTTATGCCTTATGCTTTGCCTAAATATTATCTAAGAATTTATCCTAAGTCTAAATGCACAAAGAATCATGCTTGTGCAATGCAAAGATGTATGCTCTTTTGAAAAAAATGTTTTTTTGAAAATTTCCAAGTATTCTGAGATAGACTTGATAATGAAGTGAAGAAATGATTTCTGAATGATTAAATCTAACTTAGAACTTGAGAGAGAAGTTCTGAGTCTTTGAAATAATCAGAGTGGGAAGAATAGATCTTTGAATTTTGAAAAAGGATGATTTAAAGCTGAGGTAAAAGGGAAAGAAAGGAGATTTTCAAAGTTTTAGAAGATGGACTTTGAACTTAGATTTAGGAGAAGAGATAAAATTTGAAATGGAATTGAATTTAAGATTTGAAATTAGGATGGATTTGAAAAATCCAAATGGCATAGAAATGGATTTAGGAAGTTCAGATGAGATCTGAAAATGAAATTAGATTTGAAATCTGGAAATGAAATGGAATTGGATTTGAAAGTTGGAATTGAAAATAGAATTTGATTTGAAATCTGGAATTCAAATCCGAAATTTGGATCTCAAGATGGATTTAGATCTGAACTCTGAGGTCCAAAGTAGAATTGGATTCTGGATCCTAAAAATGGAGTCGGATTTGAAGTCTGAGATCCAAAGTGGAATTGGATTTTGGATCCTAAAGTGAAATTGGATCTAAAGTCTGAGATCCAAAGTAGAATTGAATTATGGATCCTAAAGTGAAATTAGGTCTGAAGTCTGAGATCCAAAGTAGAATCGGATTCTAGATCCTAAAATGGATTTGGATCTGAAGTCTGAGATCCAATGTGGCATTGGATTCTGGATCCTAAAAAAATGGATTGAGATTGAATTCTAACTTTGGATCTTGGACTTTGAAAGTCCAAATGGGACTTTGAAGATGGATATGAGTTTTTGAAAACCCAGATTGAATTTAAAACTTAGAAAAAGACTTGAATCTTGAGATTCAGAACCAATCTCAAGAGGATTATGAGGATAAGAAAATAAACTTGATTTTGAACTTGAAATGAGAAGATGAATCAGAAGTTTCAAAGTTAGATTGAACTTTGAAAATGGAATTTTGAGATATTGAATTTGAATTTGAATTTGAATCTTGACAATGAATTTTGGAAAATTGAATTTTGAGTATACAAATGAATTTTAAAGTCAAACTGGACTTTGAATTTAAAGTTTGAATTGGGAATCAAGAGATGAATCAGAAATTTCAAAGTTTAAATTGGACTTTGAAATTTGATTTGAATTAGAATTTGAATTTTGGATATACAAATAAATTTCAAAGTCAAATTGGACTTTGAATTTAAAGTTAGAATCTAAAAATGATTTTTGGATTTACAAGAGTTGAAAATTGATTTGAGAAGTGAAAAAGATATCTGAAGGAAATCACTTGGATTTATAAAAAAGAATTTTGAAAATATGATGCAATTCTATCCTAAATGATAAATGAATTTAAAGATTTTTTAAATTGGGTTTTGAAAACCATATTTCATTCTTTACATGAATTGAAATAAGATTGAAGATATAATACATCCCTGACTATGGTCATTGAATGTATCATATAATAATCTATATTTAAATTCAGGTGAAGAATAAAATATATTTTGGGCTTTTATAGAGTTTAAAATGAAATTAACTTTCAATATACCCTGACTATGGCCATTGGTATATATTTTGAGCCAATTTTAAGTTAAACTCAAATAAAAGAAAGAAATATTTGAAAATATAATGATTTTTGAAAAGGATCCAGTGTGGACCCAGTGTTGTTTTATAAAAGATAAAAAAAATCTTAAGTTTTGTTTACATCCTGACTATGGCCATTTATGTAAATCATCAACTTAGGATTAATTACCTCTTACGAAATGGTGCACGTACCATTCGTGTTCTCATTTGTGAGATTTTGAAAAATAAAGGTAAAAAGCATGAAAATAAGTAATTTATGATATTTACAATGCTCATTCATTCTATCTAAAAGTTGGAAATGTAAATTTTCATTGATATCTAACTATTACAATCATTGAAAGGAGATTTGGGATGATTGACTTCTAATCTAAGGGAGAAATCAACATTTTCCATATATCCCCTGCAAAACGGAGTTAGAAACCCTATATACATATAATAAAGTCTAATCCAATGAGCAATATATATATATATATATATATATATATATATATATATATATATATATATATAATGCATCATATTACTAATAGATATAGGGGATGCAAGAATATGATGAAATGAGAGATGGAAAATATAATGAGATAAGAAATACAAGAATGAAAAATGTAAGAATGAAATGAATTTAAGAAATACAAGGTGTAATATGAAGATGTTATGAAGCCAAATGAGAAACCTCTAATAGGATCCTCAATCATAAATTCTTTTGAGCTATGTAAATGGTCAAATTACAACTGGACATGCATTCAGAAAATTGAAATCAAATGGTCATGAAACAAGAAATGCATGAATATACAATGCATACATTATTTCTACACTCAACTTTGCAGATCCATACCTCTCAAATTATAAAATATTCTCCAACAAAATTTAATATATGGACTTACTATATATCATTGAATGTATATACAGGATGTGGTCTTGAAATCATGAATGGGCTTTGATATATTCAAATAAGAACGTAGCTCGAAATCAAAACTGCATACCTTTTTGCCTACAGCTCAAGCAAGCTGTGATCGACCTCTACCTTATGCCTTGCAACGCATGGAACTCGATTTTTGGTTTGTTCTCCTCTATAGCTTTGAAATATTCATGAGCAGGGCACATGTAGCCAGGCATCATTACAGGGTTTCTGATGATGAACAAAACCATCATCTTTGCTATTTTAGCACATCAACCTCAATAGGTCCCTTAAGCTTTGAGGCAAGCAAAATTTCTGATGTGGGTGTTGAGTGAATAAGGTTGGGTCGACAAAGAGGCAACTGATGCTAATGTTGTAAAGGAGATGGTTGATCACTTGAGGTAGCAGCTTCAACAGTGCTCCCACCTCTGCTAATCTCTGACCCATGGTAATCAATCATATAGGTCTGATTGTTTTTTGGAATGCAGTCCCTGTCCGTGAACACATCTCATTTCATCCTCTACATGCCCATTCATGGACTGTATCTTTATTTCTGGCAACCAGAGGTTATCTTCTGCTTTGTTTTGTCCTAAGAAACTCTTCAGGATACTGTTTCCACATTGCAGAGTAAACAACTTTCTTCATGTGTCAGAATCTCAGGCATCTATAAGTTCTGAGCAAAACATATGTCTTTAAACATCAAAAGCTTTGGAATAGTCAAATCGACACGAGTCTGAATGGTAAAGCTGAAAGGGGATCTACAACACTAATTCCTGCTAGATGCATCGTTTTTCCTTCTTAGCAGACTTTAGCGATTACAGCGAGATTGAAGAAGGGCAGGACTTCTGTGGTGATCCTTGTTTCTCAGATCCTATAAACAAATGTTTGTCAATTTGCAGGAAACTTTGGATTTAAATATAGTTTTGCCAGCATAGCGAGATGGGAAATCTCGGTTTGGGATATGAAACCTATCCTAAGGTTACTGAGATACAAAAAAAAAATGAAATGGAATATGGTGGCATGGAAGGCAGACCTTCTATCTCACGATTCAAAATAAGAGTAAGTTGACAAATCATGGTAAGCACCTAGGGAATGAATTATTTCTCAAATAAACCACCAAAACTTACATGGAATTAATTGTTTCTACTAACCTGCACATGAGTAAGCAAACCTGCAATAGATAAGAGATGCGTTTTTTTTATTTTCTTTGAGGGTGAGGCAGTTAGCCAATCATATGCCCTTTGAGTTATGAGCAAACCATCTCTAATTATGCCCGGATCAGATCAGATGCATATATCACTCCAGAAGTCAAGCTGACGCATGCCCATTGTCAACAACATCTGATCGAGATGTACACTAACCGCTTGAAGAACAAAGTGGGAACTAATATGATCCAGATATAGGACATTTAAGAGATGCAACTGCAACCATCTCTGCTATATCCGGCTGAGTAAATGCTGATAAAGCCATTACAGTTCCTTGTCAATGCCCAACAAAGAAAATTTTAGAACTTATCAACATAATCAGTCACAATTGAAAGTTTATACAGATCCAGTTCCTCCCAACTCCAATCCCAGAACTCCTTGTTACTTCCAAAAATGGAAATATGACTATGGCTTCCAACGCATACCACATACGTTTCCAGCCCACACATCAAAACCAGAATCAACAGGGATAAACCCCAAGGACTCCTCAACAAAATTTTCAAAACATCCCCACCCTGATAGTGGCTTGCACGTATAATCTTCAATAATTCTGGTACTTCTAAGGCCTGCCCAAAAAAAACAACTGCAATAGAAAAGATTCAAAAACCATGCTACCATGCTACAGGTGACTTTAGAACATCTAAAGGTAAAGATAAGCTACAACTGTAAGAACAGGTAAAGTGTTGGAAATGATAATGCTCGAGAATAAGAGATTATGTTAGCTTGAGTTACAGAATACAAACAAACATTTTAATCAACTGGTCCATGATAACAATTCTGCATCACATCACTGCCTTTTGTAGAGCTTAGCAGCGGAGCACAATCCATTATAACAGACGAACCACCAATGTGTGCCTTTTGTCCAGCTCCTTGAAAAGCAGAATCCAAGTCCCTCATCGAAACCGACATGGTCATGTTTGGTTTGTACGAGGTACTATTGCTCAAATTATTCTTACAAATAGAACCTGAAGTGCCCAATTTCACAGAACCAATTTGTACATTTGCTCCAAGTTGTATGTTCAAAGGCGCATATGCATTCACCGAAGAGTCTACATGCCCAAACTGATGTGGCTTTGCTATATCAAGGCAAAATGAGAGACAAAACCAACATATAATCCAATTACTGTCTAAATAAAATTATAAGCAGAATCGACAACCCATCCAGTTAATTAAACCACGTATCAGAACAATATAATCCATAATTCATATTATAGATCAAGTTCGAAAAAAGATCATATCATAAACCAAAGGAGAACATGTTATTTAATTTAGAACCCTTATTTGCTAGACAGATTCCAACTAGCCAATCTGCGTGATAAGCAGAACTAACATGATCTTGTTCCTATTACGGGATCAGATTCAAGAGGAATGAAGAAAAGAAAAGAAGGGGAAAAAAAAAGCAAAAACACCTCCAATAACTCGCCATCCGAAAATCAAGGAAGAAAAAAAAAAAAGAAACAAGAAAGCCTCCAAACCTAGAGGCAGTTTGTACTATTCTGGATGAGATTCAACACCAAAACACCCAAAATCCTTGCTATTGAGGCCTCTGAAATGCATACGTTTCCGAATCAAGCAAAGGTAGTCGCCATACTAACTCAGAACATGGTGGTGGAAACCAAACCTATGTGAAGAGAAGAAAAAAATGCAAACCCACTGGCATAGACAGTGGATTTCGGGCATTCAAATAAATCTGATATAACCTGGAATATAAAACCAAAATGAAAATACTCCCGTATGAAGGAATGGAGGAGGGTTAAAACAGGGAATCAAAACGAAATTAAAATCGAAAAATCAAGCAAGAATCAGAGAAACTGGAAATAAAACAGGAATCAAGGAAAAAAAAAAAGAACAGATCGTAACACAAACAGAAATTGAAAAAAAATAATAAAAAGAAAGAAAGAAAGAAAAATTTGTTGGAACACATTCGTTCCTATTAATCTTGCATATACGCAGGTCAGTTTTGCAATAAACAAAATGACACCACGATGGTTGCGTTAAGGTGAAAAAAAAAATGAAGGAGACGACACTTACCTTGGCCCTTCATTGCAGGACTAACCTGTATTGCTAGGGCTGAACGAATACATGGTGGAAAAATAAAGCAAGAAGGAAAAATAAGAGAGAGGAGAAGAGTGAATGAAGAAGAGTCGTATACACAGGAGGATGGAGGGGTGAAAAGCGATCCTGAAGATGAAGGAAGGTGCGGGGGTGAGAAGCGGTCCGCTGGGGTTTCCTCCTTTGCTGATTTTAAAGAGGAGGGTCGAAGAATCGGGAAGGCTGAGAGAGAGAGCGAGAGAGGGAGGGTGGCACTGTTCTCGCCATCTCCCCTCTTGTGAAGGGTTCTCAATGAGAAAACCCTAAAGGGGATTTTCAATGAACCCCCTTTACTTTTAAGATTTTTCTAAAAAGGGGGCTCCTTTCGAGAGTTTTCTAAAGGTGGTTCTTCATAAAAAACAATTTTCAAAAGGGTTTTTTTAGAAAAAGGGTATTTTAAAAAAGGAGGTTTTTCTAAACTATATTTTTTTTCTTTTTATTTTATTATTTTTTTGTTCTTTTCTTTATTTTCTATATATATATATTTGATATTTTTAGAATAAAACCCTAAAAACTAAGAAATTTAAACTAATTTTACAAAATTTCAAAATATTTACAGAAGAAAGGCGTTTTCTGAAAAATCAAGGTTATTTTGGGATTTTTTTTTCAAAAAATGGGTTTGGGTCCAGGTTTTGAGAAAATGTTCAAGTTTTAAAACTCGTTTTGAGAAATACAACACGATGGACCCAAATGGATGTCAGATGGACTGCCCGAGCTATTTAAAAACTATTTTTGGTATTTTCTGTAATTTTAATTTAAAAGTTGGACAATAAGACTCAGATTTGGATCTGAACAATGGATCCGGATCCGAAATCAATTTAAACATATAAAATGAATTTAATTTCAGTAAAACTTGAGAAATGTATTGGAATTTAGATTTAAAAGTGACTCAATTGCTCAGAAAATGAAATCAGGGGCAAAAAGGGGATATTTAAAAGATTTTGAAAAATTTGGGGTGTTCACAGATGCCCCTCGTTGCTACTTAAGCCGGTTAAAAGCCGAGCTTAGTGGCAAAGAAAAACACTCCAAATTTTGAAAAATGCCCCAGTTTAGCAAACTTGAATTGGGTGTGGAAGAATTTATTTTGAAAGACATGGTTTTCATGCTTAAAACCTTATCCTGAGTGGCTTGGGGGAGACAAAATCCTCGACAATGATATGACTGAATGATAGAGATGAAGAAATCGTGATGGGACTTTTGGGTAAAGATCCCAGAAATGGTTAAAGATAAGAATTTTGATTAAGTCTCGTGGGTGAGACAAGATCAACTTTTGGAATGACTCAGGTTTAGCCCTTAACCTGGATGGGACAAAGATGTTTCAAGATAACCTGAATGGGGAAAGGAATATAAGCGAACCTCGATGGGACATTTTTGAGAAAATGCCTTGCGAGATGAAACTCGAGTATGATCCTTTCTTGGATGGATATACAAAGCATGGATCCCTCGATGGGAAGGACCACGATGGGACTGGAGGAAAACATCTCGTCGAAACGAGGGAAACTTATTGGAACGAGATTTATGTTTAACCGAAACCTGAAAAAGGAAGATACCTCGATGGGCGAGGTTCAGGCTTAACCCTTAACCTGAAGGGGACGACCAAATGGAATCCTCGAATGAAGAAACCATGATGGGACCTTCGGAGTTTGGATGAACAAATCCGAAAGGGGTTTGCGAAAGGAGGATATTGGGGTTCCCTAAAGCTTAGAAAAGGGATGATCTTGGGTGTCTCATTGCAGAGACTGAAATAGCTTTTGAATTTAATGAACTTTCGCAGAAAGTATAGGTTTTGACCCTTAACCTTAGTGGGAGCTAATTTGAATTTGAAACTCAACAACAACAAATTTGAATTTGACTCTTGATTCTACAGAGTTATCCCAATTGGAGCTAATACTCTAGGTAGAAAGAGGTGATATTTTCACATATATGCACAATTCAATCATTTTTTAATCAACTACAATTTTGACATCTTATTGGCAATATTTTCTTGTTATCCCAAAATGAAGTAAGAACTTGATGTTCGTTTTGACGTATCCTGACGTCATCCCTCCTTAGGACTGAAAAGTCCTTTCCTTCTGTCTAATCTGAGCGCTCTCAGATTTGCACGCTTCCCTGTATTCCCCACTGTCCCACCATAGACAGTTTTTCACTCAGGATAAGGGTTAAACCTGAACTTTTTGTAAAAGGACTGTTATTGTCAAAAGCTATTTTCAGTCTCAGCAATGAGGCGCCCAAGAACAACCCCTTTTCAAGCTTTAGGGACCCCCATTTTCATCCTTTTGCAAACCCCTCTTGGACTTATTGTGCAAAGTCTAGAGGTCCCATCAAAGTTTCCTCGCTCCTCAAGGATTCTGTATCCATTCAGGTTAAGGATTTAAACTTGTTACCTCGCTCCTCGAGGTACCACTCAAACCTTCTGCGAGAGGTCGTCTGTTTTTAGAAAGCTGATTTAGTCTTAGCAATGAGACGCCTCAGATCATCCCCTTTCCAAGCTTTAGAGAATCCCTTATTTTTCTCCTCTCGCAAAGCCCCTTTCGGATTTGTTCGTCCAAGTTCCGAAGGTCCCATCATGGTTTCTTCATTCGAGGATTCCGTATGGTCGTCCCTTTCAGGTTAAGGGATAAACTTGAGCTTCATTCTACGAGGTACCTTCCATTCAGGTTTGGGTTAAACTTGAACCTTGTTTCGACGAGGTAATCCTCCCGTCCCATCACGGTCGCCAAATCTGTGATCATCGCAAAAATTTTCCTCTCGCGTGGTTTCTCTCTCTTCCTTCTCTTTTTTCTTTCTATCCTTTATTCCCTCCTTTTTGAAGGGAGAAAATAAAAGACAGAAAAGAAGAGAGAAGAGAAAAGAAAAAAAAGAGAAGAGAGAGAGAAATTCTTTTGCGGGGTCTCACTTGACCTTAATTTTGGAAATATTTGAGAAAATGACTCGCCTTGGTTTTGAAACATTTGCGGGAAAACTGGGAGACGGGATCCGCTCGTCGGTACGAGGTTCGACCATTCCTGGCGCCTTTACCAGAGGTAATCGAACCAAGGGTCAAATTCATGCCTTTTGCTTTGCTAAAATATTATCTAAGAATTTATCCTAAGTCTAAATGCACAAAGAATCATGCTTGTGCAAATGCAAGGATATATGCTCTTTCGAAAATGATTTTGGAAATTTCTCCAAGTATTTCTGAGATGAATCTTATAATAGAGTGAAGAAATGACTTTTAACTTTAGAACTTAAGATTTTTGAAGTTCCAAGTTTTGGAATAATCAGAGCTTTTGAAAGATAAATCTGGACTTTAGAAGGAATGTTTTTTTTAAGTTGAGATGAAGGAAGAAGAAAGGAAAATTCAAAGTCATAAATGGACTTTGAATCAGCATAGAGATGAAATGGAATTGAATTCTAATTTTGAAGTTTGAAATCAAAATGAAATATGGGAAATCTAAATAGAATTGAGAAATGGGATTGATTTGAAAGTTGAAATTCAAGATAGAATTTGAATCATAAGTCTGGATTTTAAATTGAGATCAAAATTGAATTCTGGATTTAGAATCCGAAAATGGGAATTGGATTTGAAATTTGGGATGAAATGGAATTGGATTTAAGAATTTGGAATTGAGGGTAGAAGTTGATTTGAAATCTGGAATTCAAGGTGGAATTTGAATCCAAAGTCTGGATTCTAAATAGAGTTGAGATTTAAAATTGAATTCTGGATTTAGAATCCGAAATGGGAATTGGATCTCAGATCTGGGATCCAAGGTGAAATTGGATTCTGAAATTTTAAATGGAATTGGATCCAAGATTTGGAATCCAAGATTTGGAATCCAAGATTTGGAATCCAAGATGGAATTTGGATCTGAAGTCTGAGATCAAAGTGGAACTGGGTTCTGGATCCTAAAATGGATTTTGGATCTGAATTTGAGATCCAAGATGGAGTTCAATTCTGGATCCTAAAATAGATTTTGGATCTGAGGTCTGAGATCCAAAAAGTGGAGATTATGCATGGGAATCTAGACCCAAGTTGGGATTTAGGGCCTAATTTTGGATTTGGATTCTGAAAAGTCCAAATAGGACTTTTAAAGATGGATCTAGGTTTTGAAAACCCAGATTTGAATTTAAAATTTTAAGAAGGGTCATGTTTTGAGATTCAGAATCAATCTCAAACTTTGATTTTTGATTTTGAAGATAAGAAAATGAACTTGATCTTTTGAAGCAGAAGATGACTTCAAAGTTACATTGAACTTTGAAGTTGGGATTTTTTATTTAAAAATTGAAGTTTGAATACAACACGAATTTAAAATTTCAAAGTTAATTTGAACTTTGAAATCGAATTTAAATCTTGAAAATGAGATAGGATCTTGAATCTATAAATGAGTTTTGATCTGAGAAATGAAGGGAAAGAATCACTTGGAATTTTGAAAAAGGAATTTTGAAAATATGATGCAATTCTATCCTAAATGATGAATGAATTTGAATAATTTTGAAATTGGATTTTGAAAAGCTATTCCATTCTTTAAATGAATTAAAAATGAGATTGAAGATATAATACATCCCTGACTATGGTCATTGAAGGTATTATATAATAACCACATTTAAATTCAAGTGAATAATAAAATACATTTTGGTGCTTTTATAGAAATTAAAATGAAATCAACTCTCAATATACCCTGACTATGGACATTGGTATATATATTGAATTAATTTTAAATTAAATTATGATAAAAGAGGAAAACATTTCAAGAAAATATGATGATTTTTTGAAAAGGATCCAGTGTGGATTCAGTGTTATTTCATAAAAGATAAAAAATACTAAGTTTTGTTCACATCCTGACTATGGCCATTGATGGAAATCATCAACTTAGGATTAATTACCTCTTACAAAATGGTGCACGTGCCATTCGTGTTGCCATTTATGAGAATTTGAGAAATAAAGGAAAAAAATGCATGAAAACAAGCAATTCATGATGTTTACAATGCTCATTTATTCTACCTAAAAGCATGAAATGTAAATAATTCTCATTATATCTAACTATTACAATCTTTAAAACTGAATTTTGAAACAAGTTCTCTAATCCGAGATGATTTTCCATAACTTCCCTGCAAAGAAACGAGTTAGCATAACGCAAGAGAAAACACTTTGTTGAGAGTAAAATTGTATATGAATGTGTTGATTCTAATACCAGATGCTATATTTATGCTGAATGAGAAAGGCATATACAAATGGGTGAAGTCAAGAACCAGGATGGTCCAAGATGAAATATGGTAGTTTATGATGATCCACCATAGGAAAGAAGGGATCTAGTGGTCCATTGTGAACCACTGTGAAAGAAAAACTACTATAGTAGTTCTTAATGAACTATTATAGTCAAGAAGGATTAGAGAGGTTCTTTGTGAACCATTGCAAAAGATAACTACTGTAGTAGTTTTTGACAAATTGTTATAAAATGAAAGGGGACCATAGTGGTTCATGGTGAACCACCATGAAACTATGGTGGTTCTTGATGGACCACCATAGAAAAGAAAGAATATGGTGGCCATGTATTATTATCATGCCCAAACGCGATAGGTACAATGATTAGCAAAAGGGGCATGACCAAAAACACAACTGAGAATAATTAGTGACTAGCAAGATGCACTGCTAAATTGGAGAATTTCAGCAATTTAATAAGTGTAAATACATTGCTAACCCACTAATGAAAACAAATTTCATAGCCAACGAATTTAAATACATTGTTAATATACAAAACTGAGAAATACTCAGCAAAATGCATTTGAATAACAGCATGAATGTTGACAAGTGGGGATATATTGAAAGTGCTGAATGTGGTGTGTTATCACAAATGGCAAGGGTGCAGAAATTTGTGTAAGGGAACATGCAAGTGATAAAAAGGTGGAGTGCTGTAAGTGTATGGATCTTACTATACCTATAGGTTAAAATGGAAAAATATACATACCTTGGTGCTGGGATGGAACACTGTGGTGGCTGTTGTAGGCGCAGGAAGTGGCTGAAAAGAGGATGTGATAGAGGCGGGAAAAAGGGACATACCTTCAACCCATGCGATGTGACCATCACTATCCTCTGGATTTGTCAATTTCTAGAGATTCTGGGAACCTTAGGTTGGCTACTGCTGAGAGATGGAATGACTTTGCTGCGCCAATACTCTGGTTTGAAATTTCATTGCGCCTAACCTTTTGAACAGAGATGAAGATAAGTGTGGCTTTTGTGAGGAAACATTGCCCACGTTAGCTCTCTGATATTACAACAGACCTGAATATATGATATCTACACAGGCTTTATCACATTTCCTACTGTTTAAGTGTCCCACGGCAACTTTGTGGGGGGGGGGGGGGGGGATGGAATATGCATCAAACTGACGCTACCACAGAATTTTCCCATTCATATATACTCCAACCAAATGGAAGATCCACTAACAAGCATATACGACACATGATGTTGTTAAAACCATATTGAGAGATCCACTGCAACAGGACCAAAAAGGTAAAACAAGGAAGATGGTATCTTCATTGAAGCAGAGTTTTCACAGACCTATAACACGAACCATGACGATTAGCGCCGAATAATAAAATAAAGTTTGTCAACCAAGCCATTATCTAAAAAAAAGGAACAATCAGAAAGCCAAAGGTGTGTAGCTGGAGTGAATAATAAAAAATGAAGAACAGATTTTGAACACCATCAGGAACTCTAGAACAGTAACAAATGAGAATTCTAAGATGTAGAACAGTCTCATAAAACATGAATTTTCTTTTTGTGTTCCTCCAAAAGCTAGTTACAAAGGGAAAATTTTCTGGTTACTTGAACAACACTGACAATTCAAAAACCTGGTTATAGTCACCACACACCCATACACACACACCATCTGACAATATCAGAAAATAGCATGTAACAAAATAACCATATGAGAATTTCTTTTCTTTTTTTTTTTACCGAAGGTCGACATCTCCTGGAACGGCCCCACTTGCTTCAAATAGTCAATTGTGTATGAATTAGTACCACCAGCTACTTGAAGAAAGCCACGGGACCTGACTTTAACTGTAGCTAGACAAACAACAAATGCTATTGCCCCCTTAGTTGTATCTTTGCCAACGTCTCTACTCACGGGCTGGAAATAATTTCTAAAAATTCCTGCAGCTGAAATGGTTTTGGCCACTAGCCAATGCTGGAATATGACTGCACATCGAAGCCTTGAAATATTACCAGACAACTAATTTTTCGATCCAGCTGATCAATCAACAACACTCTGTAGTTACTGAAATTTGCAATAACATTCAACAATTTCAATGGTCAAATGAATCAGGATTATGCTCTGTTTAAAAACCCCCAAGTACTCAGAGAGTAAGAAAATAAATTTCGCAGGTGTCTCAAAATCCAGATTTGATAAAAAGAAAATTTTTAACCATTGGTCATTCAAATATTCAGCAAGGATCCAACGCACCTCAGAGGGACATTTCTCAGCAAGCCTAGACATATCCAATTCAGTTTCTGACAATTCACTCAGAAGATCTAACCACAATTGTTTTATTTCTTCAGCGGACAACAGACCGTTTGTCCATTTCCTTAGGTTTTTACAGTAGCAGCAATATAGGACCTGAAATTATTATCTCTGTTCTTGTCATCTGAATCAAACCTTTTATCGAGTTTTGTGGCATGAAAAGATTTGTTCTAGAGATCGACTAGGATTCCAGAAATGACCAAAAACGTTTGGATCTCAATGATGCCATCTTTTTCTGTCGCAATTGTCAGCTAAACAAGTACTTTATTTTCATTTTACTTGGACTAAAATGCTGATGTTCATGGATGCAAATGAAAAATATACAGGGCGCAGGATACATAAGTACTAAGAGAACAAACAATCATATGATGAGATGAAAGCAGCATCAACATGATAAAGATGTGACAACATTTGATGATATCTGTTTGAGGAGTGAATTCTGATGAGCAATAAGAGTAGAACTTGGGTTCTTCCTTTTAGAACCTGTAGTGAACAGCAACGCATTTGTTGGAGCCAAATCCGCAAGCTCCTTGATAGCATCTGATAATTTCTTTTCATAGCAACCTCCAAGAACTCGACATGGGGACTCATCTCAAGGTATATTGAAACTCAGGGTTCAGTCAATGCACCATGTAATAGAGCATGAGCCGAATAGACATAAAGAGCTGGAATGCCAGGCATGATTAGGGCATTCACATTGGTTGCCCCCTGATGTATAACCCAATATGTAGTGACATAAAAGGTTTTCCCTGGAAGCAGGAGCAACCACCCCTTTAGTTCTTCTCACTTCCCTTTTGATGATCTTTGATCATTTGTGCTATAGCCCAGCATGAACCTTCGCTATGGTACTTGATTACAACAGAATCAACTCAGAACATCGTGAAACAAACAAATACGTTGATCAAATGAGAATCTAAGAATTGGCAATGATACATTCCAGAAGGAACACAACGATCAAGCGAAAATGCAATAGATATGGTATAAAAATAATCTATTAAAGATAATAATGATCGGATCATATGAGCAAATGCCAAATGATCAGAATAACCTGAATCAAACGCAATGGTCTGGATGGTTAAATGCTCAAAAGGAGTATAGATAACACAAGAGATGGAAATGAGCGTAAACAGAGAAATAAAAAAAAAAACCGAAAATTGGAGGGAAAGAAGTCAAAAGGAAATTAACACAGCAGAGGGGAGATACATGATATAAAAATAAAACAACAAAGTACGAAGGAAAATATAAAATAAAATCAAATAAAATATCGGAACAGGGTCGTCCCTTTTGTTGTCGCACGAGAGAGGGGTTGGTATTGCACAGGCAATCTGACCCCCTTGAGAGTGCATTAATGGGAGAAAATCCAGAGTAAAGCAGAGAATATGAAAGGAAAGAACAAATATAGATAAATCGGCGATGCCATTACGAGGCATCGTCGATCATAGATACATAGGAAAAAGGTTTTAACGGGAAAAAAAAATCTATATAAATGAACACTAGGAATCAAAACTGTATTATAATAAAGGAGGTAATACAGGAAATCAGGTTTAAAATTCAGAGAAATTCATGGTTGAAAGATGAAAAAAAGAGAGGGGTTTCTTACCTTGGTGGTGCCTCTGTGGTAAGGTCGACTTACCTTAGTCGATTGATAAAACCAGGAGAAGCGGCAAAAAGGAGAAAATGAAGAAAACGGAATTGTAAAGGGGATGATTGAAGAAGCGATCGATTGAGAGGAAGGAGAAGAAAACCAGGGGTGAAGACGATGAAGGAAATCTTTGGAGGAAAGAGAGGGGTGCGGGGGTGGAAACGGATCAGAGAGAATGAAGAAGGATACTGGGGTGAAGAAGCGATCCTGAAGATGAAGGAAGGTGCGGGGGTGAGAAGCGGTGGATTGAAGAGGCCCATGTGTGCTTCTCTTAAAGGGAGAGGTGAAGGATTTGGTTGGGGGATGAGTGGCTGGAGATGAAGTTGTTGGTGATGGGTGGTGGCTGGAGTCTTCGAGAAGGGGGTTTCGCAGATGGGGGTTTCGGGCCAGAGAGAAGGGAGAAGGCGGTGGTGAGAGGGTTTCAGTGAGAGAAAAAAAAACCTTCGTAACCTTAAAAAATCGAAAAAGGGGTTAACAAAATTTTTTCAAAAAGACGGTCTTTTTAAAGATTTTGGCAAAAAAAACTGGTTTTAAAAAGATTATTTTCAAAAAGAGTTTTTTTTCAAAATCCGATTTTTGTTTCTTTTCTCATATTTTTATTTTTTTGTTCTTTTCTTTATTTTCTGCATTTTTTTGTATTTTTTTAGAATGAAATTAAAAACTAAAGAGTTTAAAAGAATTTCAAAAAAATATTTACAAAGGAAAGGTTTTTTGAGCAATTTTGGAAAAAAATGGGTTTGGACCCGAATTTTGAGAAAATATTCGAGTTTTAAACCTCGAATCGAGGAATATAACACGGCGGATCCAAACGGATACCGGGCGAAGTGTCTGAGCTTTTCAAAAGTTATTTTGGTAATTTTGAGAATTTAATTAAAAATTGGATAACAATGCTCAGATTTAGTTTCTGATATCGGATCCGGATCCGAAATCGAGTCCGATATATAAAACGAATTTAATTTCAGTAAAGCTTTGGGAAATGTACTGGAATTTAGGTTTGAAAGTGACTCAATTGCTCATAAAATGAAATCAGGGGCAAAAAGGGGATATTTAAAAGATTTTAAAAAATTTGGAGTGTTCACAACAGTGATCTTGTTAATCTTGCACACGAGGAGTTGGTATTGCTACAAGCAAACCAGCATACTCAATGGTGCATCAAAGGGGCACAACCAGAGAAATATGCAGAGACAATGAAATGGAATAAGAAGAGGAAACAGAGTGTAGCAATATAAAGAAACATTGGCAGAGAACTAGAAGTGAGGGAGGTACTTACCAGCTTCTTGCAGAGGAGATGCTTTGGGGAAGAATCGTCCTGCAGTGCCTTGCAGAGGAGAAACCTCAGAAAGGAAAGGGGAAGGAGGAGGTCAGAGTGACGATGGGAAAACTCGATCGAATGAATCATGGATGGTTATGCTGATAATGGGATGTCCTTCAACGAGTCCCCTATGCTCCTTTTTATAAGGAACGAAAGAGGGATCGAGAAGGGAGCGATATGGTTGGACATTGACGGAGGAGAGAGAGGCAGCCCATCGGAGGGTCCTCCGACTTCCTTCCTGCGGTCTCTCCTTTGCAACGAGAGACCGTTGGAAAATTTATTGTCTTGATCCTTCTAATTTTTTGAAAATTTTCAAAACAGTGTCATTTTCGCAAAGTTTTGTTAAAAGTATGATTTTCAACAAAACAAGTTTCCAAAGGAGGCTTGAAAGCCATTTTTTTTGGATTTTCTACATTTTTTTTTGCAATAAAACTCTAAAAACTTTGGGAAAATAAGAGATTTAAAACTATATATATATATTTATTATTATTATTTTTAAGAAATATTTACAAAAGAGGGAGGGGTTTCTGAGAATTTGGGTTTGAGTTTTAGAAATTTCTTTATAAAACGGGTTTGGATCCAGGTTTTGAGAAAATATTCGAGTTTTGAACCTCAAATCGAGAAATACAGAGCAGTGGATCCAAATGGATATCGGATGGATTGTCTGAGCCTTTCAGAAATTATTTTGATATTTTAGAAATTTAAATCTTAAAAATTGTCTAACGGGGCTCAGAATCGGATTTTGACACTAGAATCGAATCTAAAATCAAGTCAGATATATGAAATGGATTTGATTCCAGTAAAATCCGAGAAATAAACTGGAATTTTATCTCACAATTGACTCAATTACTTAGAAACTGGGGCTAGGGGCAAAAAGGGAATATTTATAAAATTTTTAAAAAATTAGGGTGTTCACATTTACCGCAAACGAGACGTAAGCATGATGTGATTTGAGTAGTCATGGACAGACTCACCAAGTCTGCCCATTTCTTGCCTATCAGGATCAGTCAATCCCTTGAGAGTCTAGCTAACTTGTATGTGAACCTTGCTAAATATTTTTGGGCAGAAGCTGTTAGTACTGCATGCTATATATCAAATAGAGTTCTTATTAGGCCCTTATTAAATAAAACTCCTTATGAATTATTCTATGACAGAACTCCAAGCATAGACTACTTTAAAGTCTTTGAGTGTAAATGCTTTATCCTTAACACAAAAGATAGCCTTGATAAATTTGATGCTAAATCTGTTGAAGGCATATTCTTAGGATATTCAAGTCATAGTAAAGCATACAGAGTATTTAATAAGAGTTCAAATACTATTGAAGAATCTATGCATGTCAGTTTTTGTGAATCTATTAATCAATCTGTTCATAAGCAGACTAACGATGATGATGTTGAAAGTACAAATTTATTCTTAGATAACACAGCTAAACCCAATGAAGATGATTTTCAAAGAACATTTGCCAAAATTAGAGATCATCCTCAAAAGCAGATTTTGGGAGACCTGATCAAGGGGGTTCAAACTAGAGCTCAGCTAGAACGGGTTGCAAACATGACATTCATTTCTCAACTTGAACCAAAGAAGATTGATGAAGCCATTATCAATGAGTTCTGGATGCTGGCCATGACTGAAGAACTGAATCAATTTCATAGAAACAATGTTTGGGATCTTGTACCAAGACCAAAAGATCATCAGATCATTGGGACAAGATGAATCTTCAGAAACAAGCTAGATGAAACATGTAATGTTATAAGAAATAAGGCAAGACTAGTAGCTCAAGGATACAACCAGGAGGAAGGTATTGATTTTGATGAAATATTTGCTCCTGTTGCTAGACTTGAATCTATTAGAATGTTTTTAGCATATGCAAACTATATGGATTTCAAACTATGTCAAATGGATGTTTAAAGTGCATTTCTAAATGGTTTTATAAATGAAGAAGTATGTGTAAAACAACCTCCAGACTTTGAAAATGAACAATTTCCAGATCATGTTTTCAAACTAAAACGTGCCTTATATGGACTAAAACAAGCACCTCGTGCTTGGTATGACAGACTTAAAACTTTTTTATTAAAACTGGTTTTTCTGTAGGCAAAGCAGATTCTACTCTATTTGTAAAAATAGTGAATAATCATACCTTAATCGTTCAAATTTATGTGGACGATATCATCTTTGGATCTACTGACAGCACTCTCTGTGAAGATTTTTCTAAGTCCATGCAGAAAGGATTTGTAATGAGTATGATGGGAGAACTCCCCTACTTTCTTGGACTGCATATTAAGCAAACCAAAGTTGAAGTTCAGTACAACTTTTCACCCTCAGACGGATGGACAATCCGAACGGATGATTCAGACGCTAGAAGACAGGTTGTGAGCCTGTATGCTCGACTAGAAGGGCGAATGGGATTCACACTTGCGTTTGGTTGAATTTGCATAGAATAACAATTACCACACTAGTATCAGGATGGCCCTGTATGAAGTGTATGGGAGACCTTGCCGATCACCATCTTATTGGGATGATATCAGCGACAGATCTATAGAATCACCGATTGTTCTTCAGCACTACACTCAATAGGTGCAGAAGATCCGAGAATGCTTGAAGACAGCGCAGGATAGACAGAAAAGTTATGCCGACAAGAGACGATACGAGTTATCATTTGAGGTTGGTGACATGGTTTTTGTCAGAGTTTCACTGACCAAAAATGTGTTTCATTTCGATAAGAGAGGAAAGTTGAGTCCCAGATACATTGGATCATTTGAGATTTTGGCAAGGATCGGTGAAGTGGCATATCATGTCAAGCTACCTCAACAGTATGCCCACATTCACAATGTTTTTCACGTGTCGATGCTAAGAAAGTACATTCTGGACCCATCACACATCATTCGTTATGAAGATGTGGAAGTGCAGGAAGATCTGACTTTGACAGAACGGCCTATTGAGATAGTGGATCGACGAGATCAGGTTTTGCGTACCAAGACTATTCCGCTAGTTAAAGTACATTGGCAGCACCATGGCATCGAAAAATGCACATGAGAACCAGAAGCGAGTATGAGAGAGAAATATCCAAAACTTTTTGTAACCTAATATGGGTGATTTCGCAGACGAAAACCTTTTTATGGAGGGGAGGATGTAAGGTCCATGATTAATTTTGAGGTAATGTTACGCGAATTGTGTTATGATTGAGAATTTCTTGGCGATATTTGTAAGTTTTCGTATTTAAACCTACGTGGAGATACGAGTCAAAATCGCGTAAGTTTACATTAAATAACAATTGAGGGAAATCTATAACGAATTAACCTCCAAAATTTTTAGGGCAAGTTTATAATACTTATACCTTCATTGTCCCCAAATTTGAGGCCCAAACGATGAAAAAACCCTATGAGTGCATGTGATTTATGGGAGATCGCTTAGAGACTTAGCGAGGGCCTAAACGAGACCCATTTTGTTCGTAGAGGAGATTTCTTCTCTTGGGTAAGCTTTGAAATGCTATTTACATTAACAATATAAAATAAAAATAAATATACATGATGGAAAATATTTAAAATCCATTTAATACTGAAATCGGTGAAAAAAATAATTTCTCTTGTTAGTCAAGGGTCGACCAAGGCCATAGTCGTCCACTTAGGATGGCCTTGGGACAACCTTGGCCATGATACCAGCTGGTCACGTTGACCAGCTGGATGGATGGCAGTCTCGTAAGAGACTAAAAGCAAATTCCAAGGGAGGGCCATGATTGGCCCTACTCAAATCAATCAAAAAAAATATCTAATAAAAAGATAAAAGAGGGAATGATATGGCGTGAAAAGAGGAGGGGTCGACTTTTCCCCTTGGGAGTTGCGTGGACTTGAGAGGAGTCCCTTGCCTTGGGATTCAAGGAAATCCCAAGGGCTCTTCCCAAGGTTGGAGGGTCATTATGAGGTTTGAAGTGCCTCATTGGATGCATGGGGCGGCAACCCCATGGCATTTTTGAAAACTTTGGGAGGATCTTCAAATCCTCAATGGCGTGTGGTGGAGCTGGGTGACAATGGGAATTCGTGACCGACTCCCAGCCCCACATCTTTGAGAGTGAATCTCCACCATCCATCTCAACCAATCCCCTTTAAGAGCCTTTTAAAAAATCGAGAGCCCCAAAAGGGGCAATTTTTCTAAGACTCTCTCTCTCTCTCTCTCTCTCTCTCTCTCTCCCATACCTTCTCTTCTCTTTCTCCCAGCCGTGGGTGTGGTTCAGCCTTGTTGGAGGACACCATTGTAGCCGTGACCTCCTTCTTCATCCAATATTCGAAGGTGAAGGCTCAACACGATTTACATGTTGTATTAGTATATCATGAAACCGAGGAGGCATGGCAATATGTATGCATGCTCCATCGGTGGATTAGCTGGTTAAGTTTTCATTTAACACCATGTTTCTATTTCCTTTCGTTGGCTTGTGTTGTTTCCCATTCTGCTACATTTTTTTTTAGCCGTTACCATTGCTGAAACTTTTTTTTCTTGTTGTTGCCCTTCTCTCTCATTGCTGGGCATGGTGGCTTGCTCCAGAATGTGTTTGCCTTGCTGGGTACTCTCTGGACCAAGCTGGGCTCTTCCAGATGTACCCAGTCCTTTGGCACCCCCTTGGAGTGCAGGACATGTTGCGGGTGGTGAACCGCAGCCACTTTCCTTTTCAAGTATTTTTGGTGTGCTGGGTTCAGACCCAATCCCAAGTGCTTGGGACTGGCATAACGTGGACACCATGACCTGGGTCACAGTGTGACCAGGGTCCACATGGGAAAAGGGCCCATGGCCATTCAGTTTTATTATTTTTTTTTGGTTCATTGGTGCTTGGCGCGTCGGGTCACTCGAGGCCATGGGCACCCGAGTTGGCCAAGTTTTGGGGGACTAGGGTCATAGACCCGTGTGACTGGTCTAAACCAAGGGTTCAGACCAGAACTCTGTCAGCTCTCCTTGGGTCCGGTCCCAGGGACCAGACCCAAGCCCCTCTCGGTTTTTCTCAGCATCGAC
Organism: Nuphar pumila; assembly: GCF_984573655.1. NCBI lineage: Eukaryota > Viridiplantae > Streptophyta > Magnoliopsida > Nymphaeales > Nymphaeaceae > Nuphar > Nuphar pumila. The sequence goes on from NC_143258.1 coordinate 55,181,279, forward strand.
CCCAAGGCAGCCGCCTAGTGGCGAGCTGTTGTTGTGCTTCGCGGCTGGTCGCTGCACCTCGTTGGAGAATGGTCTGAACCGTGAGTTCAGACCCCCCCTTTAGCAGCAGCGTGGTTTGGTCCAAAGAACAAGACCTATGGCAGGTCTTTTCCCCCTCCCACTTGTCTTGGCGTCATGAACTTCTACCGGACGACTTGCGGTTTTGGGTAGCCGATTCGGGCTCACCCAGTTGGTTGAAGGGTCTGGTCTGAACCATGAGTTCAGACAAGAATCCTTACCAGATCATGCGGTCTGGTCCGGAGGACCAGACCAGCATGATTGTAACACCCCTTTCAGCAGTCTTTGCAACGGGTTACCGGGTGCCATTTGCATTCGGTTCCCTTGCTATTTTGGTGTTTTGTTTAGTGGCTGTCACCGTAGGTAACTATGTGGCCAGATTTGGCCGTTGAGTGCAGCCATACCATAGTCTTGGTCTGGCCCACATGACCAGACCCGCACACCTACCCATTGTCGTGTAGCTGCCATAGGCTACCGGGTGCCATTGCACAAGGATCCCTTGCAGTTTTGGTACCCGTTGGCTTGTTGTCACCATCGGTGACCAGCTGACCTTAGTCGAGACCCTTGAGCTTAGCCGAACCACAGTTTCGGTCTAGCCCGAATGGCCAGACCCGAACACCTCTTATTTTGCATCATTTCAATCGTTGAGGGCCCCAAGTATGGGTTTTGGTTGCAAGCAATCGGCTAGCATGTGCACTGGTGCACATGTACCTATACATGTGTAATATGTATACATATATATATGTATATACATGTAAGTTTAGATATGTATATATATGTATATATATATATATAGTAGGGTCGGGTGATTCAGTGCGACTATCTATGGGAAACCAAATGGACAAGTGGCACCCTCGTGCTTTGTCTAAGTGTTCCGCAGTTACTTTACACTCCAATGTGAGTACGAGTCATATAAGAGTTTTACCTTGCGACCATCCAGTCGGATGGCCCAAAATTCTTGTCGATAGGTCCGTAGCAGACCTCACACTTTCCTCGATTTTTGTTTCAATTGACTAGTTGTGTATGAGGGAAACCATTGTTGCTAACCCCACATGTTTAGAGCCTGCGTGGTTTCAAGTCACGGACATTGTCCGATGTTGTGCTTTGGGTCCGCGGGCGCGGCACCTCAAACCGTGGAAAAGCCAATGTAATACCCATTAGAGTGATTATTTCCAGAATTCGCTCTTGACACGTAAGTGTGTCGCACTTCTTGAAGAAAATACTTACACCTTGGTAAATGCTAATGTTATTCCCATAAGTTGGGAATATCCTGAATTCCTCCCGTGACACATAAGTATGTTAAATTAAGTAGCCTGGCAAGGTATAAGCATATGGTTGTCGTTCGCGTCACCTTTACATCTTTTCCTCCTACAAGAGCAACGATCCACCTTGGAATGCGAATGCAATTCCCATACGTATGGGAATATCAAAAAATTCAATCTCAACACATAAGTGCACCAAATCGCGAGTCTTCTCTATAAGGGTGGTCTCATGTTACGTAAAATGCCAATTCAAGATCTTTGAAGTTCTGATTGGTTTGAGATTATGATGAAAAACTTGTGACAATTGCTTCAGTAGGTTGTGTTTGAAATGATAATTACATTCTTAAACTCTTGCATGTCTCTTGAAATTGACAAATTGTACACTCACATGCACATTATCTTATTTCTCAGATATGCAATTAAATAATGCCTCTGTTCTTTATGTTTGTGCAATTGACAAAAAAGCATGTGGTATCTAATTACACTATGCACGTAGCACATCCTGACACTCATATTGAGTAGTGCATACCCTGACTGGTACATTGCTTGAGGCTTTGATGAGTGCACAAAGTGCACCTACTTCATGAAATGAAAGGGCTGAAACATAAGTTCAAAGACCATAGGATATGAATAAACATTATTTTTGTTGGACTCGGTTGGAGTCGCTGGGCGAGGGCCCTTCTGTCGTGAGTTAGAAACATTTGGCCATGGCAAAGCAACTATTCGAACTGATAAAGTGGTGTGCACAAGCATACAAAACATGTATCTTTAATGTAAGCGAACTCATCTCGCAAAGTGGGTCTACAACCCGAAAATGACTTGCAAAGGAGGTCTATGATATGGATACACAGAGTATTGTCGAACAACACTTGAATCTCGTGAATCTCGTAACTATACAATGAGGGATGAGTACCTCAAAAGGTGTGCAATAGTCAAGTGTCATGAACACGTAGGAGAAGACACATTGTTCGAATCATCGAACCAAAGCCTCCGGATAATCTAATCTCATGCAATCCAATACCCACACGGTTATAGTGAATCTCATCACACACAAGTGTTCACATGCTTTACATTTGACGAACTACACATAACGGAGAGTGCTAACTCCGATGCGTTTAGCATAACAATACACGCATAACAAAATACATATTTAACTATTTACTATTGCTATCAAGGCGGCGACAGAGACAATTGTTGTAAACGAATAAAGTGGCAACTATGTCATGCAATAAGGAAGGTACGGCTAGTCAACTAGCTATCTTGTGCTAAGGACTATAAAACTACAAGGAACGAAGTTCGAACACTTACTGCACCAAAGCCGCAGCAACAACAACTCAATCTGGCTACACAAAAGCCAAACTCTGGCCTAAAAACCCATGACATCATTCAACTAGAATGCAGCCGAAGTGTTGTAATCGCACAACTCGGGTATGAAGTTTTCAAAACACCACAAAGGTGATACTGCTATGCGAGTCCAAGTGAGCTCACGTGTGACTATACCCTAAATTAGAAAAGAAATAATATGGTGTTAAGATCGCTTTCACGAGCGATGTGCTCCTGTTAGCCATGTGAGGTTGAGCACATGGATGGGCAGGCTAAGTCCTCGTTTGCGTACCCCGCGAGACCACGAGGTATAAAATCCTCGTCAGGAGGTGTGACTGAAAAAATGAGCTTAAGAAAGATAAGCCTGCTTCGCCCCATTCACAAAATGGTTCACCTTAGAGAGGGTGGATGGTACAACCCTGAGTGACTTGTCGTTACTACAACATGTGTTTTGACAGAAGTTGTAGCGTCCTTTGACCTCCAGTCACTCAGAGTCAGGGAGGTCGAGGTTGCCTTTTTAGGACCTCACTACTATAGTAGTACGGATTGCAATCCTTACCTATGTGAGAGTTTCTCTCAGTTGCGTGGTACTCGCAGGAGGTTCACTCGGTCTGTAGCATCCCCGGTTACCACATTAGAAATTAAATAACAAACGTTGGGTGCATGTCTCATAGAATGCGAGGTTCCTTTGTGTACCCGAAGGAGTAATAAGAAGAACTTAAAGACTAACCAATCACAACTGACATATTGCAGTTGGTACTTTACTTGTTCAACAGTTGTTTAAGTTTTGGTTATGTTCCTTTACTGCTATTAGTTACTTGTTCTGCAGTTACTTCAGTTCTGTTACCTGTTTCACTTAGTTAGCACTTGTCACATATGCACTTACCTGACACTGACACATATACTTGTTATTTCACGTTACTGCTTCCTATTTTTCCTCATAGATATGAGATATATATCATTGTTGTTTCTTCACCACCTCGCAAGAGGACTGACCCCATTTTATGGGGATGCAGGTGACAAATAGGTATTGTGTTAATGCGACGGCACACGGTGGAGGCTTGGGGACCCATACTTAGCTGCAGATCTTGTTCATGTTGGTTTTGGGTTTTGTTGGGATACATTCCCTATTTTTGGAGACTTGTTGTATTGTCACATTTTGTAACTCTTAAATTGTCGGGTTGTAAACCCCTTTATACTTGTGATTGTACCTTTATTTACGTTGATAGTCACTTACGTTGTACTTACCTGTGGCCGTCAAGACTTACGGCTTTGCTACCTTCTTTACACTTTGTTTCCGCTGTTTTCAGTATAACGTTTAAAAGAAAAAATCTTAGAAAATCTGAGTTTTTTCAAAGGTCGGGGTTTGCGGCACCACAGAATGTCATGCTCATATAAGGACAACTCCTCGAGCTTCGCTTAGTTGTGCGGATACATCACGGGTCTTTGCCTAGTCGGTCCAGTCGTATACCGATCATGACACCTTCACAAAGGCTATGCAGGACTTGACTCAACAACGTCCATCCACTCATGCATTCATGCATTGCTGAACCTAGAGTTAATGCATTGTTTTTATATTTAACCTCTTCCACCATTGGTACACGGGCGAAGCATTGTCCGTACATCAACTCAACATTCTGGGGTTGATTATTCCATGTATTTTAGATACCCCAGAGGCCTGTTGACCCTATCTATAGTAGGGCGGTGTATTTCAATCGGGAGAACCCTACTAGACCCATATTCGGATGCATTCTCTACTTGCAGTAGTTGGGTTCAATCCTTAGATCTTAAGGATAACCACGACCTCAAAACTCATGAGTGACTGAGGCCATCGTAGACTCTATTAGGTCCAAAGTCAATACGTGTCACTCAAGGTTGTACCATAATTGTCATTCCATAGTGAGCATAATTCTTAAAGGGGTCTGTCAGTCTTACGATTACTTGGTCAGATATTGCATGCCATTTTAGGCAGCTCATGCCTCAGCACTATGGAGATATGTACCCGACCCCATTCAGTATGCCCCAATCACGGTCATCAACCGAGGCAGATACCCCTAACACGATCATCAACCCTGTGGTATATGTGACCTTAAGTTTTATTCATATGCATGCTTAACTCTGCTCTCGACACTGCTGCCATCATGAGCATCTCACCTCTTTTGGGTGAAAACAACACACTCTGGCTTTGCGGCCCTTATGAGTCTGGTTGCATAATAGTTCTCAATGAGCATGCATATGACGCGATCTCAACGAATCAGCTACACAACAAGCTCATAACCTAGTCAAGGCGCAACCACTACTCTGGTGCAACGACCCTTACGAGTAAGCTTTCCTTACAAGTATCAGGGAGATGAGTCATTCTGGCATCGTTCCAACAACGAGCATCGTTGTGCCGTTTAACCAGTTCTGGCAGCTCTTCTGCCAACCATTTTGCCAGCACCTCTCCTGCTCCAACAGCAGGAGTGCGATGATGCTTTCTACGTTGTAGAAAGTGTTCAATGAACTTGGTAGCAACTCCTCTGTATGATGGAGTAACCTACTATGTTCTTTCTGAGCTATTTCTAGCTAATTCAAAATTTTCAGCAGCACTTCCTCTCTTTGATGGAGAAAGTGTGTATTTCTTTTAACCATTTCAGCGACATCTCCCCTCTTTGGCAGGGAAATTGCTACGCTTAACTCGGGGATGGATGCACACCGCCGTGCTTACCCCGCATCAATCAAGGTTGATTGTAACCTTCAGCCATAGCCAGGCCATACACAATTGAGTCTTTATGAAGAAGAGGCTTTATACAAAAGCGAAGCCTTTCCAATAGGGACTTCATTCGTCAAGCAAAATATTGAACGAGAAGCGGTAAGGGTATCACATCGGCGATTTGGAGTTGATCTCTATTTGAATGCTCATTTACGCACCATATATGTAATATAAGTAGAAGCCTGTGCTTTATATGGCAGCGTCATAAAGAAAATACATATACTTATTGTTCGGGGTGTATAACCGAACAAAATATTTTACATATATTTGTAGAAAGCAGGAGCCTTGGCGTCATTCAACGTGACAGCGCAAGTAAATGCATAATCAAAAGTGCAGAATCAGAAATTGCAGAAAGCAGGGAGCCTTGGCATCATACGACGCCACGGTAAATGGTAAATTACATGAGCATTGACGATATAAGACGCGACAGCCATTTTCAGACGATATACACCAAGATTCGTATCTAATGATAGTTATAAGGCAAGCGAGTGAACACCGAAGTGTCCTAGAGGGATCAACCAGAAACTAGGGTGAGATACCATTTTTAAGAACACATATATTGCACATTCAAACATATATATCTAATGATAGTTACGAGGCAAGCGCGTAAACACCGAAGTATCCTAGAGAGCTTAACCGAGAACTAGGATCATATACTTCTTTAGAAAGTAAATGCTATATACAAACAAGCAAATACTTGAGAGAGATGGATCAATGAAGCGAACTTACTTCAAATCGTTGAAGAAACGACTCCAAAATGCTCCAATTGCTTTGAACGAGGTTCAATCCTACCTTTCAAACAATCAAACTAGGTCAGATGAGGTCGACCTAGTTGAGATAGAGGTATAGCAGGTCAAGCTGCTAAACCTAAGTGGTTTGAACTAAAGTGGGTTCGGTACAAGTCAATTGGGTTCAGCAGGTTCAGACTTAACCCAAGTAGGTTGGGTCTCGTTTAGAAAATCAAACCAAAATCTGGGACCAAAAAGGACTTTGACTTTGACTTCAAACCCAACTAGGTTCAAGTCAAGTCAAATAGGTTTAGACCAGGTCAGGTGAGCTAGGACCAAGTCAGGCAGGCTAAGACCAGATCAGGTAGGCTCAGGTTTGGTCACGCAGGCTCAGACCCACTAAGAAGGCTAGGCTAGGTAGGAGAGGTTTAGGAGAGAGAAAGAAGAGGCAAAGGGAGGGGGGGGGAATTTTTTCAAAAGGGGGTCACCTCCTTTTATAGGCAAGGTTGTTGAGCCCCTAAGCAACCTCATCTTTCTGGATTTTTTTAGAAAAAGCTAGAAAAATTCAGAGCCTTATTTTCCCTTGTTGCCCTTTCTTTCTAAAGAATTCCAAGAGGTTCCTTTTGGTGCGGGACCCACATGGAAATTACATGGGATATTTTGTGGGTCCCACCAGATATTTTCTGAGGAATATTTTTGTGGGTCCAACCAACATTTCCGTGGGTCCTGCAAAAATTTTGGGTTTTCGGTGATTTTTTTCTGAAAAATTCTTAGTACGTCATTCTATTTGTATTGACGTAACTAAGAAAGTTGGCTTGTGAAAATCTCTTGATTTCGTTTAGGTAGGAAGTTATAACTTTCAGAGTGTTTGAGCATATATTCGTGAAGATACGAATACCCTAAGTATATCTGGCTCGCAAGAATAAGTTTGATTCACATTTTGAGTATAAATGTTATTTTCACCTGGAAATGCCTCATGAATTTTATTCAGAAGTTATTTGAAAAATTACGGGTCCTACATAATTACCCCCTTAAAAGAATTTTGTCCGCGAAATTCAGTTAAGAGTACAAAGCAAAGAGTTGAGGATACTTATTGATCATGCATATATTTTAGGGATATTTCATATAAAAATATGCATGATTTCATGAGAAAATGATTTAAAAACCCAATTTTATGTTAGTTTTGAGTAAATGTGCTAAAATAATATAAGAATAGAAACTGCATGAAAAATAGTGTTATTTTACATTTTAATTCATATTTTAGTGTTTGACATAATTGAAGTAGTTTAGTTTTTGAAAATCATAAAAAAATTAGAGTTAAAATAGACTTAGTTTTACAATTTCTAAAACATAGTCATTTTGAGTTGTATTGCAAATAACTTTTTGAAGAGAGTTGAAATGAAATTTTAAAAAGATGGACTTATGGACAAAACTTCAAAATTATAAATATGATACGTAGGGGGAATTTCAAATTGCCTTCTATTTCTTGCCTAAGCCCTCTCTTCTTCCCCTTCTTCTCCACCTCTTCTTACCTCTTCCTCTCCTTCTCCCTATTTTCCTCTCTTTTTCTCATCCTCTTTCCGATGGAGAATTCCAACAACAACTGAAGCAAGAGAGAGGATTCCACCTCTCTCCTAACCCTTCCAGTTAGTATGAAGATCTTCTTCTTTCTCTTCTTCTAATTCTCTTTTTTTCCCTCTTTGAATTGTTGTTTTCATGTTTAGAATTCAAATTCCATTAAAGAAAAATAAGAAAAACATGTTGATTTAGATTTAGAAATTTCCAGTTTGTAAAAAATCTCAAAATCTGTGAATCATTTAAGTGTTTTTACTGTATTTGAATTTTTTTAGTTTACTGTATTAGGAATTTTATTTTTTTACTGTATTAGCATCAACCCATCAGAAAAACAAAAATCTAATCAAATTAGATTCATATTTTGCTCTGTTTGTAAAACATTAGATCAAGCATCGAAAATTTGGATATATATGCAATTGTTTCCGGCAATTATTCTTTTTCAAAAGATCATTTGAGTAAAATTGCTGGCATTGATCGGATATTCATTGAATCCGATCAATGATTCTGATAGTGAAAATGATGAAGGCTTTGATTCTACTAGCGATTTGAGTTCTGTTACTAAGTTTGATTGCTGAAAATAGTGTTTGATTCGGTGGAGTTCAACTTCTTATCATCATCTTCAGCAAAAATGTGATCCGACATCTAGTTGCCAGAATTTTCTATTCCGGATCGTGAAATCCTGTCATAATTGGCACCCGACAGAGGGATGATGTTGTGTATTTGATAATAGTGAAACATCTGCTGAAATCCAGAAATCTGAGCAATGATTTTATTGTTTCAGGTAAAAATTTGAGATTCCGGCAGAGTCAAGTGATCAGACATTGAATGTTCTGTTTATCTCCGATGAATATTGTGTTCATTTGAATCCGGTGAATGTAATCTGAATCATTTTTTTTACTGGATCCATCGGCAATTGAAAGTTACTTTGGCCGTGTGTTTTTTTTTTCTGATCTCCGCGGTGAATGTCAATCTTTATCATTTTTTCTGTCATGATTTTCCTAGAAGTCCCCTAATATTTGACAGAATTTTCTGTCATAATTTGCCATAGAGTGCAGTTAACGATTTGCTGTTGATTTTTGGAATTAATTTGCCGTGAATAATCTATCGGGATTTGAGTTTAACTCCGGCGTATCTATTTGAACTCCGACATGTATTTGGAATGCTGAAATCCCTCTTTCTTTACCGTGAGGATAGATCATCTCCTCTGCAGAAATGTCTTCAGTTGGAGTCTCTTATTTCAGTATAATCATGATTTTGTTTTGTGAATCTTCTGTCACGATTTGCGTTTGAAGCCGATTAATGTTAATCGGAATCACAACTTATTCCTGTGAATGTTGAGTTTTGGTAATGCGTGTACCTGATTTCTGGTAAATAGAACTGAGTTAACTAAAGTTTTTTTTTCCTGTCTCTCTTAATCAAAGTTAACCACATTATCAGTAGGTATTCGATCAAAGTTAATCAAAGTTAGTAGGCACCTCATAGTTGCCGTGAAATTGCAATCTGGCAATAGAAGTTCGGTTATTAGTAATGTGTTGTGGATCGGTATAACTGGATATCTATATCCAGTTTGGCTTAAGCTACTATCTCTATTGCTGTTAATACTTTCCGGAATCAATTGGCTTCCTGGTGTGATTTCCAGCTGATTGGATAAATGTGAGTCACTGATTGTTGATCCTTATATTTTCACTGATTGTTACTTACTGATTTTTACTGAATTTTACTGTTAATTTTCAATAAGATTCATTGCATGTTTTCATTAAGTGTTAACTAGAGCAAATTTGAGTTTCACTGAGAATTGTTGAGAATTGATTGTTGATGCTTTGTTTTAAAGAGTATTAATTCATTAGCTTGTAGTTCTTTAGTTTAATATACCAATAGTTAATTGTTAGTTCATTAATAGTTAGTAATTAGATTAATCAATTATTTAGTAGTAGATTTGATTAGCATCTTTGTAATAGTTAGCATTTTATTTCGTGTCAATTAGTAGTTAGTAATCATTTTTTAATTAGAGGTGTCATTTAGATTTTATAATTTTTTTTTAGTATAGTTTTATTCTTTTTTTGTGTACTGCTCGTGTTCTTTTGATTTGTGCAGGATTGCACAGGAGTGGAGCTAAAGTGCATCTGTGACATGAAGATAGAAGATATTTTTTCTTTTATTTTAGAATTTAGGCATTTAATTGGGTTTGTAAATATCGCTTTTTACGCCCTCTGCGAAGGGTATTCATTTGTTGTAATAGTTAGTTGTTTTTCCTTTTCTCGTATATTTTACATTTCATAATACGACAATAAAGAATAGTTTTGATTTGTTTGCTTGAATACAAAATATTCCTGTTCTCTGAGTTCGACCCGGTCTCATCCACTACTGAGAACCGGTTTTTATTATTTGATGTCTGGTTTTCACATATTTTACATATAAAAATCTTTTCAAATTACAATGATTTCAAAGAAGACATCAAATTTTTGGCGTTGTTGCCGGGGAACGACGTAATATTAGTATTCACTTTATTGCCTAGTGTTTGTGTTTGATTTAGGTTTAGAACCACGTATGTGCATATCTTAGAGACGAGCTTACTTTTCTGCATAGTCCACCTACTAGGATCCCCTTATAGGTGATTGTGTACGATTGGTACCGTACACATAGATTTCATATTTTTTTGCATAATCTCTGTTATGTGTAACTGCATGGTGTTTGTTTAGTTTTTGTTGTTTTTAGTCTACTTGCTTTGTGGTTTGTGTGATTTGTCCGCTTAGTGCGTTAGTTAGGTTGAAAACCCAAAGTTAGGACGTGTGCTACACCGGTTTACTCCAAGGTGTACGCAATGGCTGACGATCATCATTTGATCCGTTCTTTGAGGGAGTACTTCATGCCAAATACGTATACTCCCGCCTCCTGCATCACGAGACCTGATGTAGGAGCGAGCCATTTTGAGATTAAGGCCAGTGTGATTCAAATGCTACCTTCGTTTTATGGCCTTAGCAATGAGGACCCATATCGTCATCTCGATGAATTCCTTAAGATTTGATCGACAGTGCGAATCAATAACTTTGAAGATGACGCTATGAGGTTGACTTTGTTTCCGTTCTCTCTCAAAGATAAAGCCAAGCACTGGCTAAAATCTCTTGAGACGGTTCGTATTACTACTTGGGAATGAATGCAGCGCAAATTCCTCAAAAAGTACTTCCTAATTGGTAAAATGAATCAGTTTCGTAAAGCTATAACCAGTTTTTCTCAAATTGAGGGAGAACAGTTTCACAAGTCGTGGGAGAGATTGAAAGATCTTCTCCGTAAGTGTCCCCATCACCAGGTGCCTCGTTGGCAATTGGTGCAGTATTTTGATGACGGGCTTACCGAGAAGCACCGTCAAATGGTTGATTCATCGTGTGGGGGCACTTTTATGCTCAAGAGAGAGGATGAGGCATGGTCTCTATTTGAGACCTTGAGTGAAAACACGATGCATCATGCTTTGTCTTCACGGCTCGATAGGACTACATCTGTGTCTAGTGGTCCTAGGAAAGTAGGGATTTCCGAAGCAGGGTCTGAGTTAGAATTGCGTACCAAGGTTGACCAGTTGACTAGGAAGTTATATCAACTCCTAGCCAATTCTTTGCGAAGTCCAGTAGGAAGAGTGTGCGAGCAATGTGCTAGCCCTGCACATTGTGTTTCAAATTGTCTGGCAGCTCCGTTATATCCTGAATTCGTTCAGGAGTAGGTGAATGCTGCCCAAGGTTTTACTAGGACCGAGCATGATTCATTTGCACCACCATATAACCCAGGTTGGCAAAACCAGTTCATTTCCCCATCCTATCAGCCCTCCCAGACACAGTATAGACACAATAACCCTTCACAAGGTTACTCGCATCCCATTTTTTCACAGGTTCATCCCCAGTCTAGTCTACCTTCTCTTCAAGAGCCCATTCCAAGTTCATCATTTCAGGAGAAGATGTTAGAAGTCTTTTCTGACATCAAGGCCACTCTTTGCTCCCATACACAGTCAATAGCCAAGCTAGAGACTCAAATGGGACAGTTAGCTCAGACATTGAGTAGACAAAGCCAGGGGAACCTTCATAGTCAGTCTGTTGTCACATCTAAGGGAGAGGAGCCCATGTCATTTGACTTGCAACCCACAAATTCACACCCTGTGCAAGTCAAATCTGTTACATCCCTTCAGTATGGGAAGGCGTGTCACTCCACTCGAGAATCGACTCATGAGCCCCATATCATTTCTACTGACGAGTCGATCTCCAAGATACCTCAGCAGAAGGGGCCAGGCACACAGCATGCATTATCATCACATATTCATAAAGCCCCATTCTCTCAGCTTTTAGGATCACCGATTGTTTTTAGTAAGCAAGAGGTACAGATGCAGAAGGTGCTTGACCAAGTCAAGCCAGATCATATTCACCACTTGTCTCAAGTTGCATTCATTGATACTTGGTCGGTCCTAGACTCTCATTTCTTGACTAGTCTCTTAGATGAGACTAATCTCCGTTACATTTAGAGGTAGACGGGATGGCAACACAGTGCGCAGTGTCACAGATGACACTCTTTTCTTTATAGAGCCCGATTGAGCCTGACTTCATATCCATTGATCTCATGGATGATGAAGGTTTTTCCAAGGATCCGTCTGGTTGGGGACGTCAAACTTAGCGCTTTATGGGAGGCAACCCATATTTTGTACAGTATTATATTCGCTTTTAGGATTTGTAGATTTTCTTTGGTTTTATTTTTCATTTTCTATGAGTTTTATGTTTTGTCATGTATACATTGCATTCATTAGATTCATAGAACATGCATTTTTAATTCATGTCAGGTTATTCTACTCTTTTCCCTCATTTATTTCATCTCATGTGCATTCACTTAGTTTCATATAAGCATGGGGGAGTGCCACTGGGACAGTGTCATTCAAGCATGGGGGAGGGTGTAGTTTGCACACCTTGATATTTTTGTTCATGTTCTTGCACATGTTTACACATCTCTCATAAAAAGTAGGTTTTTAAAGAAAGAGTTTGAACTTATATGAGTGTTATTTCAAATATGATGTTTTTAGAGGATTTTTAAGCCCCACAAAATTTTTTTCTGACATGGATCTAAAAATTATGGTTGCTTATGCGGATTTCGATGAAATGATGATAAATACATGTTAGAATTTATTTTGAATCATAAATATGAATATGCACAATTGTATTTTTGAAAAACTAAGCAAATGAACAAAAGCGTAAAAAAGAGCTCAAAAGCGAAAAAAAGAAGCATGTGTTAGGTTGTTTGGATAATTCCACAATCCTTAGTAGATGGGACTTAGATGTAAGTTGAAACTTTTGGATTCTATTTCGAAAAGGAGAGTGGAAAACTTCGTGATCCTAAGTAGCTGAGAACAGATACAAGTTGAAATGTTTGACTCTCACGTTGCAAAGGTGAATAAAGGAAGTCACTTTTATGTCTTAGTTGATATCTTTTGGTATGTATTGAAAAAGTATAGAAGATATTGACATTGCACAAGGCATAAAAGTAGACCACACGCAAGCTATAAGAGAAGAATAAGTGCGCAAAAAGAAAAAGCGTGAAAAAAAAAAAGAGAGAAAAGCGCTTAAAAAGAAAGAAAAGTTCAGTGCTTAGAAGTGATTGAGAAAACCTGTGCAGAAAACATATGAGTGAGGATAAGTAAATGATAACTTGTTTTTATTGGATTTTCTAAGAATAAAACATAAATAATTGTGATATTTAGAAAAGTGAAAGAAATTCTTTTTCTGTGGTGGTATATAAAAGACTCTAATTATGTCTTGATTTTTTTTGTAACATGAAATATTTGTGAAAACAAAGTCTTTAATTACCTACTGCTTATGAGGATGTGTAATATTATGCATACATGACAGAGATGTTTGTGGGTAGCATCACTGCAAACCCTCACGAGACCTTACTCGTCCACTGGGGTAACCCAGGGGTTGAAAGGGCTTGTTGCATGAGCTAAATGCAACCGTGATTCCTACGAAAGTGAGTTAGTTGATAGTTTTGATTTCGTGCATTTTTCTAGTTTGCTCAAGGACTAGCAAAACATAAGCATGGGGGTATTTGATCATGCATATATTTTAGGGATATTTCATATAAAAATATGCATGATTTCATGAGAAAATGATTTAAAAACCCAATTTTATGTTAGTTTTGAGTAAATGTGCTAAAATAATATAAGAATAGAAAATGCATGAAAAATAGAGTTATTTTACATTTTAATTCATCTTTTAGTGTTTGACATAATTCAAGTAGTTTAGTTTTTGAAAATCATAAAAAAATTAGAGTTAAAATAGACTTAGTTTTACAATTTCTAAAACATAGTCATTTTGAGTTGTATTGCAAATAACTTTTTGAAGAGAGTTGAAATACAATTTTAAAAAGAAGATGGACTTATGGACAAAACTTCAAAATTATAAATATGATACGTAGGGGGAATGTCAAATTGTCTTCTCTTTCTTGCCTAAGCCCTCTCTTCTTCCCCTTCTTCTCCACCTCTTCTTACCTCTTCTTCTCCTTCTCCCTATTTTCCCCTCTTTTTCTCATCCTCTTTCCGGTGGAGAATTCCAACAACGGCTGAAGCAAGAGAGAGGATTCCACCTCTCTCCTAACCCTTCCAGTTACATATGAAGTTCTTCTTCTTCTTATCCTCTTCTTTCTCTTCTTCTAATTCTCTTTTTTTTCTTCTTTGAATTGTTGTTTTCATGTTTAGAATTCAAATTCCATTAGAGAAAAATAAGAAAAACATGTTGATTTAGATTTAGAAATTTCCAGTTTGTAAAAATTCTCAAAATTTGTGAATCGTTTTAAGTGTTTTTACTGTATTAGGAATTTTATTCTTTTACTGTATTAGCATCAACTCATCAGAAAAACAAAAATCTGATAAAATTAGATTCATATTTTGCTCTGTTTGTAATACATTAGATCAAGCATCGAAAATCTGGATATATCTGCAATTCTTTCCGGCAATTTTTCTTTTTTCAAAAGATCATTTGAGTAAAATTGCTGGCATTGATCAGATATTCATTGAATCCGATCAATGATTCTGATAGTGTAAATGATGAAGGCTTTGATTCTACCAGCGATTTGAGTTCTGTTACTAAGTTTGATTGCTGAAAATAGTGTTTGATTCAGTGGAGTTCAACTTCTTATCATCATCTTCAACAAAAATGTGATCCGACATCTAGTTGCCAGAATTTTCTATTTTGGATCATGAAATCCTGTCACGATTTGCATCCGACAGAGGAATGATGCTGTGTATTTGATAATAGTGAAACATCTGCTGAAATCCAAAAATCTGAGCAATGATTTTACTGTTTCTGGTAAAAATTTGAGATTCCGGTAGATTTCAATTTGAGATTCCGGTAGATTTCAATTTGAGATTCTGGCAGAGTCAAGTGAACAAATTTGAAATTCCGGCAGAGTCAGGTGAACAGACATTGAATGTTATGTTTATCTCCGATGAATATTGTGTTCATTTGAATCCGGTGAATGTAATCTGAATCATTTTTTTTACTGGATCCATCGGCAATTGAAAGTTACTCTGGCTGTGTGTGTTTTTTTTTCTGATCTCCGGCGGTGAATGTCAATCTGAATCATGTTTTCTGTCATGATTTTCCCAGAAGTCCCCTATATTTGACAGAATTTTCTGTCATGATTTGCCATGGAGTGCAGTTAACGATTTGCTATTGATTTTTGGAATTAATTTGCCGTGAATACTCTATCGGGATTTGAGTTTAACTCCGGCATATCTGTTTGTACTCCAACATGTATTTGGAATGCGAAAATCCGTCTTTCTTTACTGTGAGGATAGATCAACTCCTCTGCAGAAATGTCTTTAGCTGGAGTCTCTTATTTCAGTATAATAGTGATTTTGTTTTGTGAATCTTCTGTCACGATTTGTGTTTGAAGCCGATTAATGTTAATCGGAATCACAGCTTATTCCGGTGAATGCTGAGTTTTGGTAATGCATGTACCTGATTTCTGGTAAATAGAACTGAGTTAACGAAAGTTTTTTTCCTGTCTCTCTTGATCAAAGTTAACCACATAATCAGTAGGTATTCGATCAAAGTTAATCAAAGTTAGTAGGCACATCATATTTGCCGTGAAATTGCAATCTGGCAATAGAAGTTCGGTTATTGGTAATGTGTTGTGGATCGGTATAAATGGATATCTGGATCCAGTTTGGCTTAAGCTACTATCTCTATTGCTGTTAATACTTTCCGGAATCAATTGGCTTCCTGGTGTGATTTCCAGCTGATTGGATTAATGTGAGTCACTGATTGTTGATCCTTATATTTTCACCGATTGTTACTTACTGATTTTTACCGAATTTCACTGTTAATTTTCAATGAGCTTCATTGCATGTTTTCATTAAGTGTTAACTAGAGCAAATTTGAGTTTCACTGAGAATTGTTGAGAATTGATTGTTGATGCTTCGTTTTAAAGAGTATTAATTCATTAGCTTGTAGTTGTTTAGTTTAATATACCAATAGTTAATTGTTAGTTCATTAATATTTAGTAATTAGATTAATCAATTAGTTAGTAGTAGATTTGATTAGCATCTTTGTAATAGTTAGCATTTTATTTCATGTCAATTAGTAGTTAGTAATCATTTTTTAATTAGAGGTGTCATTTAGATTTTATAATTTTTTTTTAGTATAGTTTTATTCTTTTATTGTGTACTGCTCGTGTTCTTTTGATTTGTGCAGGATCGCACAGGAGTGGAGCTAAAGTGCATCTGTGACACGAAGTACATGAAGATAGAAGATATTTTTTTCTTTTATTTTAGAATTTAGGCATTTAATTGGGTTTGTAAATATCGCTTTTTACGCCCTCTGCGAAGGGTATTCATTTGTTGTAATAGTTAGTTGTTTTTCCTTTTCTCATACATTTTACATTTCATAATACGACAATAAAGAATAGTTTAGATTTGTTTGCTTGAATATAAAATATTCCCGTTCCCTGAGTTCGACCCGGTCTCATCCACTAGTGAGAACCGGTTTTTATTATTTGATGTCTGGTTTTCACATGTTTTACATATAAAAATCTTTTCAAAATTGCAACGATTTCAAAGAAGACATCACTTATCCCGCATATCGGATTCGGGCTCCCTAGCGCAATCATCGATCCCATGATGTTTCCATTTCACCTTCACAAGTGGAATGACCTTCATTCTGAACACTTGTTTTTTACGGTCCACGATTTTAACAGGTCTTTCTTCCATCATCATATCTTCTTGAATGTTGATATCTTCATGTTGGATGGCGTGGGAAGGGTCGTGAATATATTTCCTAAGCATTGACACATGAAATACATTGTGTATCTGTGTATACTGTGGTGGCAATGCTACTCGGTAGGCAGTCTCTCTGATCCAGTTGAAAACCTTGAAGTAACCGATGAATATGGGGCTAAGCTTCCCCTTCTTTCCAAAATGAAACACACTCTTGGTTGGGGATACCTTGACGAAAACCTTGTCTCCAACCGAGAAAGTGAGCTCCCTACGTTATTGTTCTGCGTAGCTCTTTTGTCGACTCTAAGCAGTCAGTAGCTTCTTTCTGATCATATAGACCTGCTCAGTATAGTGTTGCAACACAATGGGCGAGTCCAAGGTTCGCTCACCCACTTCACCCCAAGGGATTGGTGATCGACAGGGTCATCCGTACAAGGCTTCATATGGTGTCATCCCAATTGTAATGCCCCAGAATCCGAACTTGAAAGATCCTTTAGATTTTTAGAGTAATTTTTTTTTTGAAAACACATTGAGCAAGGCGAAAAAACATAAGAAAAAAATAAGTGAAAACTTTGGGCGGGTTACAGAGGAAACAACAAGGAGAAATATTTTATTAATACTGTTTACAAAATGATACAACATTTTCCTTTACAAAAGACAACTGCCAAGATCTTTAATGTTCTAGAGTGTGGGTTTAGTCCTCCACTGCACATCGAGCTCCATCGCACCACGAGAAGCAGACCAGCACCTGTATCCCCATAAAACGGGGTTAGTACTCTTGCGAGCTGGTGAGATAAACCAATCATAATATACCAGTTGTGAAAATCGGAAGCAAAGCTATCATGCAACACATAACATTATCATTCATTCACCCTGATTTCACAGGTATAACATAAGCAAGTATAGAGACAGTAAGTAAAACTGAAAACATAGCAACAAGTGATAACTACTAGTAATAACATGCTTTTAAAACATAAGTCAAGGCGATTAAGCGAATTATGCAAGCAAAGCATAGGTGTGTATAAACATACATGTGCATCCTGCGACAAGTACGAGAACTAGCAATGTAACAATACAAAGCAATGTGCTTCATGATGAGACAGTTAGAAACATTTAGCCAAGGTAAGGCGTCTCTAGAAACAAATCATGAGATGTGTAAAAGAATATAAACTATGTATCTCTAACATAAGTGAGCTTGACTCATGAGGTGGGGCCATCGCCCACACAAAACTCACCAAGGAGTTGCAATATTCACGAAGTCTCATAAGACCATTATAACCATACCAAGAGCCTCTAGTCCCCTTGTACAAACGAGATGCGTCGATTGCCCAAAATGATTCGTGTGTCCACAATAACAATTACGAAAGTATGCTAGCATTCATTTGTGCACTTGCCTTTGTGCTATGAGTTAATTCATCGTATCACTGGAAACACTACGACACTTAAACCCATGATGATGTGCCAATGTGCAAGTGAAGTGCGATAAGAATAACACTACATTCGCATCAATGCGAGCAAGATGTTACAATTCAACAACGTGATAAGCTTCTTATTCATGCAATAATTCTTTTATCATTCTTTACGCATTTGATAAGACGTCATTTGCAAAGACTATGTATAGTACATACATTCTATCTCATAAAAGTGGAAATGTGTGCAAGAGTGCAAAACTACACTACGCGAATATACATGTTGCCCTCCATTTATATATTTTGCTTTGATATCTGTGTACCTCATTCCACATCGCTACAAGTCAATCATTAATAGGATTCGATAGGGCTGCAAAAATCTGCTGCCTAAGCTCATATGCAGCTCAAAAGGCTGCAGCCTTGCTGAACAAGAAACGACAACAGGCCCAGCTGCAGAGCGACAACAAATGGTCTGTGGCGGGGACCCGAACCACTTGGACTAAGTGGGCTTGGTCCAGGGGAAAACCATGACCCCTTGGCAGGCTTGAACCGGGAGTGGTTCAGGGAGTGCCAGCTCTGCAACTAAGCATGGCCCAGTTGTAGTGAGGGGAAGCCCTGTTGCAGCACAAGCCTCGAGCACAGGTGCGGGTGTGGCTGCGACAGACTGAAATGCCTCGGCACCCTTGGTGCTGGCAATCCACAAAGATCGAAAGGGGGAGGGGCAGCACTGGGTGCCCACAACCCTGCTACAGGGTGTGGCAGGGCCCCGCAGCCCAGCAAACATGCTGGACCCAAAACCAAAAGAGGAAAAGGAGGAGTGCAGTTGGGCTGAGCCAACCCGCTGCACCCAACCCCAAACCCGCACCATACTGCCAGGGCTAACCTATCTCGGTTAGGGTCCCTATGATAGGCCCAAACCAGATTTTGGTCCAGACCATGTCAGGTCAAAGCAAACCAGACCCACAGCCACCCAGGTTGGGGACTACCGTTGTAATACCCAAAATTTTTAATGATTTATAAATTCTGAAGAAAATTCAAGTTTTAATTTTTATTTATTCTGAATATGAATTATAGTGTTAAAACCCTTATTTTTATGGTTAGTATTGTTCAAAGTAAAGATCTGAATATATATTTAAAATCCTGATAAAATTTTGTTGAGGCTTGTTCAAAAATCAGAATTCAGGGACATTCTAGTCATTAATCAAATTGTCAAAGGGTAGCTTAGTAATTTGCCAATTCAGTGGCATTTTTCGGTAAAATACCCAACTATATAAGGTCAAAATAGTAATCTTTCTTTTAGGATATTTTCAGGGAATTAATAAAATTGTCAGGGACGAAAATGGTAATTTACCATTTTCAATGGCAGGCTATGTAATTTATTGAACTACAGAAGGACACTCAAGTAATTCTAAATCTCCTATGGCATTTCTGAAAGATGGAATTGAGCCAAGGTTAACTTGGGTATTAAAAAGTAGCAAATTGAATAAAATATATTAATTTATAATATTTTAATCTCAGACCATGGTTTTAGAAAAACCACTGGCCCAAAACCATGGACAGGCCATGGTTTTCCAAAACCATGGGAGGACAAGTGTCACTCCTCAGTGAGGAGGTGACACTAAGCCTCTCTCTCTCTTTGACACTTGTCAGAAGAATGACAAGTGTCATTCAAAAATTAATTTTTTATTTACTTTGGTGACAAATGTCACCAAAGTGGGCCCCACAAGGGGGGGGCGACCTCCCTTCTCTCTCCTATAAATACCCCTCACCCCCTCTCTCTCTACTCAAGTTCAAAACCCTCCCTTCTCTCTCTAAGTTCTCTCTCTCCTACTTTCTCTCTCTACCTTTGATTTTCTCTCTCTAACTTTTAAACCAAAACCTCCGTAGAATCTCAGATTTTTCTGAGAAACCTCTTCTAGCCCTTTTCCTCTTTCTTTTAGTAAAGTCCGTTCTTCTGCAAGAAGCTCCGTCAGATCAGAAACAGCCTCAGAAGCACTACCTGCAGGAGTTCTGCTAAACTTAGCAGAAAAGTCAGATTTGGATAGCGGAAGCGCTGCTCAAATCAACTAAACAAGGTTAGTATTCAAGAACCATCTTCTGAATTCAAATTCTCCTTCTAAACCCCAATTCTACTTTGTGTGGATTTAAATTTTGACAATTTTGTCAAAATTTAATCCAACCCAGCCTCTACGCAAGGGAAGTTCTGTTCAAATTTTTTTAAATATTTTTAAGTATTCCAAACTACTTTAGCAGTAGTTCTGGCAAAATTTTATAAAAGACTTTTGAAAAAATTAAGTTTTTATAGCAGGAGTTCTGTCAAAATGATTTAAAGATTTTTGAAAAAAGTAGAATTAGTATAGCAGTAATTCTGACCAAATTTTTAAATAATTTCTAAAGATTAATTATTTTAATCAGAATTTTGGCAAAAGCTTTTCAGATAGTTTAGAAATTTTTAGTAGAAGATATATCAAAATTTTTATAATTATTTCAAAAAAAAAAATTTGATTTTTATAAAAGAAATTTTGTTAAAATTTTTCAAAAATCCTTTTAAATATTTAAATCAAAATTTTTGAAAAACCTTTATAAAAATATTTGTGACGCAAAGTCATGTTCGAATTCTTACAACTCGAATTCAAGTTCA
Organism: Nuphar pumila; assembly: GCF_984573655.1. Classification (NCBI taxonomy): domain Eukaryota; kingdom Viridiplantae; phylum Streptophyta; class Magnoliopsida; order Nymphaeales; family Nymphaeaceae; genus Nuphar; species Nuphar pumila. Next base: position 55,202,264 of record NC_143258.1, read on the forward strand.
AACCTTTTTTCGAACATTTGAGTTATTACAGAGGAAACTCTGTGAAAATTCTTATAAAAGTTTTAAAGTCAATTACAAATAAATTTTTTTTAGATTTTTAATAATTTCTTCAAAAGATACTTCTTTAAATCATAGGGCAAATACTACTCAAAATTTGATATAAAAATATTAACTAATATAATGAATTCTATCAGATTAAATCAAAGCACGAGCGCTTTATCCTATCGAAATCCAAGTAAGTTATTCTATCAAAATCTTATAATTTTATATTAGACATGCTTTTGATTCATGTTTTTGATTCATGCATGATTATCTAAATTTGATTTATGATCAAATGCATATTTCAATATCTGCATATTTCAATCTCAAATCTTATGATTTTAAATCGAATACTATGGTTAAGACATTGATAAATAGAAGAATTTTGTATAGCATGTTGATTTTTGAAAGATTTTATTGCTGCATGAGTCATGTCTATACAAACTTAATTCTCGCCTTCACAGGCGAATGCTCGTTATGATAGAGCAAAATTCTGGATGGACTGGATACATATGAACCGTGTTTATTTGAAAGGAATGATTTGGCTATTGAGCCTAGTTTTTGAAAAGATGAAAAGTCCTATAAAAGAATCCTTCAAGCCCATCTAGGTTTAGCCTACCCTGGAAGGGGTAGTGGTACAACCAGGAGTGACATTGTGAAGATGATAATTGTTGGGAGCGATAGATTCCCTGGACCTCCTGTCACTCGGGTTGAGGAGGTCGAGACAACGGGTCTCAAGGCTGCCGCATGCCAGTGGATGCATCCAACTCTCCTTGTTTGCTCGCCATTGCTGAGAATCTTCCCGGTCGTTGACCGCTCGCATGGGAGCCCGTTTCACTCAGGTATCCGGGTAATCCACAATAGAATAATATACCCCTGGAATACTTAGTTTGAGATCGGAGTACTCTCCACCGTACCAGGAGGGCGTTAATATCGAAACAATGACCTCTTTCTTTCACAGAATTTGATCTGAGATTATGCATTATTTTAAATTGTTTTTAATTGCCTTATTTTGCATAATTGTTCTTGAATAAATGCATTTTGATTTGTAAATTATTGAAATCATGCTTAATATTTGAATTGTATGGTTTTGATTAATGACTTACTTGGCTATCATAAGTCTAACCCTGTTTTATGGGGATTTCAGGTTCAAATATGGAATAGGAAATCTTACAATGGATGTTGGACAAGTGTGGCATCGAAGAATCCAGATTCCCAAGATCCTGAGATTAATTTAGGATTTATTTTAAATTTAATCCTAAATGTTTTTCATTTTTGAACCTTGTGAAAAGACTATGTATATAATGTTGATATAAATTATTGTTGTTTTTGTTGTTAATTGGAATGTGACGTGCCTGAGGTTTAGGAAACCGAAAAAAAAAAAAAAAAATTTATTTCCGCTGTTTAAAAAAAAAAAAAAAAAAAAAAAAAATCTGCATTTTTAAAGGTTTTAAAACCCCGGGGCGTTACAGTTGGTATCAGAGCAGAGTTTCGGGAAATCTGGTTCGAGATCCACCTTGTTCATACATTACACTGTAAGTATGTACTTTAGATTTTTATTTTATTATTATTGTTAAATCATTATTCTTCTTATAGATGACTCCTCAAGATCTGGTCAATATCATTAAAGAACTTGTCAAGGATGTTCAAAAGCTAGAAGAATCACAGACAGTACAAAAACGGCTGGTGGATAATTTAGAAAATCAAGTTCTAAGTCTCACAAAAGAAAAAGAAAACTTAGAAAAATGTCATAGGTGTTTACAGACCCATTTATCACAACATTGCCACTGGAATTGGAAGAATGTTTATTTTGTGGAAAAGTTGGGCATATAGAAAAAGAATGCCAAGTGAAGACGGGTTGCATTAAAAGACAGCAAGCTGCTGAAAACCTACCAGATCAACAATCCCGTGTGGATATTCTTGCTCCTCCTCCTCCAATGGAACCTATTGTCATTTCATCCGACTCAACCATAATACCTGCTCCTGCACCCACTTTAACTCCTTTGGACTTTGTATTTTCACTCCAACCTCCTGATCCTATATATACCCCAAGGGAACCTACGGATGACCTTAGCTTATATTTAGGAAATCCAGATAAACAAGTTTATAATATAGATCTAAATATTGCAGGGCCTTCTCATCCACCAGAGCGGATTTGAAACAAGAGGAATTATTTGGGAAAATTCCTCAAGCTTCCATAGGATATCTTTTGTTTACTTTTGTTAAATATGTAAATTCTTGTAAATATGGGTTTTGATGTATATATATGTTCATATGAATAAATGTTCTTTCTACTTTAATCTAAGTCTGATCATTATTTATCAAGGATGCCTCGTCAAACATCAAAGAAGCAACCCAAGGAGCAGAATGGTCAACAAGAATTCATTATGGAAACATTAAATAATTTGGCAGCTGTTATAAGAGATCAGAATCAGAATAGGCAAGACTCAGCTACATCTTCAAAATCCTATCAAAACCATAATGAAGTATCTTATGAGAAGTTTCTCAAATTAGATCCACCTACATTTTCAGGAAAGATGGATCCAGAAGCTGCTGAGGTTTGGATCCGAGAAATAGAAAAGATTTTTCGTGTTCTGACCGTACCTGAAGATCGTAAGGTGAACTATGCAGCATACAGATTAAAAGGAGATGCAGAAAGATGGTGGGCATCCACCTTAGAAATTAAATTTAGCAATGGATCCGTTACTTGGGAGCAATTTGTTGAAGTTTTCTATGCTGCATATTTCCCCAAGCATGAAAGAAGCCGTAAAATGAGGGAATTCCTTGAATTACTACAAGGAGGACTCTCTTTATCTGAATACATTACTAAATTCAGAAATTTAGAGAAGTATTGCCCAAATGTCTATAATACGGAAGACGAGAGGGCAATGAAATTTACTAGAGGATTGAAACTAGTTCTACGAACCAAAGTCCTCACTAGTAGGCCAGAAACTTTAGACAAGGCGGTGGAAATAGCTACATTGATACAAGAAGATTGGGAAGAAATACAGAAGAATCAATCTGGCAGAACGGTTTCTCAATTCAGAGGCCAAAGGAGTTGGCCTAAAAGAAATTTTGAAGAAAGAAGGTTCATCCCTCCAGCAAAGAGGCCACGACAGCAGTTTCAAGTCAATCAACCACAATTACCAGCTACACAACTACCAGCTAGATCGTGTCAGAATTGCTATCGATCCCATCCAGGACAACCCTGCCCCCGAACAACTGGTGGTTGTTTATATTGTGGTAAGTCTGGCCATTTCATTAAAGACTGCTATAAAAAGGAAATGGATGAACATGCTCGAGGCCTTATTAGACCTCGCCCTCAGCAACAACCCCAGTATCCGTACCAGCAACAACAACAACAGCAGCAACAACAACAACAACAACGACCGCAGAATAAAAAAGTACCAGGTCGCGTTTATACCGCCAATGTTGATCAACTACCTAAGGGTGACCTGATTCAAGGTACTTTATCTATAGCTGGACATGCTGCTTTTACTCTATTTGATTGCGGTTCAACTCATTCTTTTATTTCCAAGAAGTTTACTACTTTACTTAATATGCCTATCAAGTCTTTGAACTGTGCTCTGGAAGTGGTCAACCCAGTAGGATGTAAATCTTTTTGTGGGTTATACTTGCCGAATCTAGAAGTATATATTGAAGGACAGAATTTACCTGCTGACCCAATTCTATTAGACATGTCAGATTTTGATATTATATTGGGTATGGATTGGCTACATCAACATCATGCAAGAATATTTTGTCAGGAAGGAAAAGTTACTTTTTCTCAACCAGGTATTCCTAAGGTAGAATTTAGATTATCCAATTCTACTCCTAAAATCGAGTTATTTCTTCTTTAAAGGCCCAGAAATATTTGAGGAATGGATGTACAGCCTTTCTAGTCAGCATTACTCTTGCCAGACCAGCAGAAATTTCTCTTGAAAGTCTGGATATTGTTCATGAATTTTCAGATGTTTTTCCTGATGAATTACCAGGACTTCCTCCACATAGAGAGATAGAATTCGGTATTGAGTTAATGCCAGGAACTGCACCAATATGACCAACAGAAATTTCTCTTGAAAGTCTGGATATTGTTCATGAATTTTCAGATGTTTTTCCTGATGAATTACCAGGACTTCCTCCACATAGAGAGATAGAATTCGGTATTGAGTTAATGCCAGGAACTGCACCAATTTCTAAAGCTCCTTATAGGATGGCTCCAGCAGAACTCACAGAATTAAAAAAACAATTATTGGAATTAATGGAGCTGGGATTTATTAGACCAAGTATGTCTCCCTGGGGTGCACCAGTATTATTTGTAAAGAAGAAAGATGGGTCATTAAGATTATGTATAGATTACAGACTTCTTAATCAAGTTACCATAAAGAATAAATATCCGTTGCCACGAATTGAAGATTTATTTGATCAATTACAGAATGCTAAGGTATTTTCAAAGATTGATCTTAGATCTGGATATCATCAACTTAGAATCAAGGAAGAAGACATTTCTAAGACAGCCTTTCGGACAAGGTATGGACACTATGAATTCACTGTCATGCCTTTTGGACTTACAAATGCACCAGCAGCCTTTATGGATCTTATGAACCGTGTGTTCAGACCGTTTGTAGATACAATTGTGATTATTTTTATTGATGATATTTTAATTTATTCTGAAAATAAGGAACAACACCAGGAACATTTAAGGATTATTTTGGATACTTTGAGGAAAAATCAGTTATATGCCAAATTTTCTAAGTGCGAATTTTGGCTGGAAAAAGTTATGTTTTTGGGTCATGTAATTTCAAAAGATGGAATCTCAGTAGATCCTGCTAAAGTGGAAGCAGTATTAGAATGGAAACAACCTAAGAATATTACAGATATTCGAAGTTTTCTTGGACTTGCTGGATACTACCGAAGATTTATTCAAGATTTTTCCCGTATAGCATCACCAATGACTAGACTTCTGAAGAAGGGTGTTAAATTTGATTGGGACATTAAATGTGAAGAAAGTTTCCAAATTTTGAAAGAAAAGCTCACTACATCTCCAGTGCTTACTTTACCCTCGGGACATGGTGGATTTGAGGTATATGCAGATGCTTCTGGTACTGGTCTAGGTTGTGTATTGATGCAACACGGAAAAGTTATTGCTTATGCATCAAGACAGTTGAAAAATCATGAGAAGAATTATCCAACCCATGACTTAGAACTTGCGGCAGTTGTTTTTGCACTAAAGATCTGGAGACATTATTTATATGGAGAACAATTTGAAGTATTCAGTGATCACAAGAGCCTCAAATATTTGTTCTCGCAGAAAGAATTGAATATGAGACAGCGACGTTGGCTAGAATTTATTAAAGACTATGAGTTCACACTTTCTTATCATCCTGGAAAGGCGAATATTGTAGCTGATGCTCTTAGTCGCAAAACTAGAGACACTTTGGCAAGTCTCATAGACAAAGAATGGAAACTTATTGAAGATTTCATTAATTGGAAACCCTTTGCAACTAATACAGGAAGGATTTTATTATCAAACTTAATTGTTCGACCAGAAATCCTCATCCGAATTATTTCTGAACAAAGTAAGGATTCTCAACATGAAGAATTTTTAGCTCGAGCCCAACAGGAAGATGATGTTTCTTTTCGACTTAAAGAAGATGGGAGTATTTTGATGAATGATCGAATATGGGTACCAAATAACCCTGAATTGAGAAATGAAATCCTTGAAGAAGCCCATAAAAGCAAGTATACTATCCACCCAGGAAGTACAAAGATGTTCAAAGATTTGCAAAGAAAGTACTGGTGGACTGGTATGAAGAGAGATGTGGCAAATTATGTTTCAAAGTGTTTGATTTGCCAACAAGTTAAGGCAGAACATCAGAAGCCAGGTGGAATGATGCAACAAATTGAAATTCCACAATGGAAATGGGAAGAAATTACTATGGATTTCATAGTGGGTTTACCAAAAACTCGAAAACAGCACGATGCAATTTGGGTTATTATTGACCGATTAACTAAATCAGCTCATTTTCTACCTATTCGTATAAGTCAATCTTTGGAAAGTTTGGCAGATTTATACATTCAAGAGATTGTAAGACTACATGGAATACCATTTTCAATTATCTCTGATCGTGATCCCAGGTTTACTTCTCGATTCTGGAACCAACTTCAGCAGGCTTTGGGAACAAAGTTAAAGTTCAGTTCTGCATTTCATCCCCAAACTGATGGACAATCAGAGCGTACTATTCAAACTCTGGAAGATATGTTACGCGCCTGTATGCTAGAATGGAAAGGAGATTGGGATATTCATATTATGCTAGCTGAATTCGCTTATAATAATAGTTATCATACCAGTATTGGAATGGCGCCATACGAAGCTTTATATGGAAGACCTTGTCGATCGCCACTCTATTGGAATGAAATTGGTGAACGAAAGTTAGAGTCACCAATGATACTACAACATTATACTCAGCAAGTAAATTTGATCCGAGACAGACTACGCGCTGCCCAGAGCCGACAAAAAGGATATGCTGATCAAAGACGGAAAGAACTCGCTTTTGAAGTTGATGATATGGTCTTCGTCAAAGTATCTCCAACCAAAAGTGTGTTCAGATTTGGAAAGAAGGGAAAGTTAAGTCCTAGATTTGTAGGACCTTTTAAGATTCTAGAACGAATCGGTGAAACTGCTTATAGAATCGAATTGCCTCCTCAGTATGCACAGATTCATAATGTATTTCATGTTTCAATGCTGCGAAAATATGTTTATGATCCATCTCATATTATCCAGCATCAAGATATAGCAATTCGAGAAGACATGACTGTTGAGGAAAAGCCTATAGAAATTATGGATAGAAGAGATCAAATTTTGAGAACAAAGATTATTCCTCTTGTTAAAGTCAGATGGCAGCATCACGGAATTGAAGAATGTACTTGGGAACCTGAAAACAGCATCAGAGAGAAGTATCCAAAATTGTTTGTTTAAATTGTACATAAATTTCGAGGACGAAATTTTTTCTTTTAGGGGGGTAGAATGTAATACCCAAAATTTTTAATGATTTATAAATTCTGAAGAAAATTCAAGTTTTAATTTTTATTTATTCTGAATGTGAATTATAGTGTTAAAACCCTTATTTTTATGGTTAGTATTGTTCAAAGTAAAGATCTGAATATATATTTAAAATCCTGATAAAATTTTGTTGAGGCTTGTTCAAAAATCAGAATTCAGGGACATTCTAGTCATTAATCAAATTGTCAAAGGGTAGCTTAGTAATTTGCCAATTCAGTGGCATTTTTCGGTAAAATACCCAACTATATAAGGTCAAAATAGTAATCTTTCTTTTAGGATATTTTCAGGGAATTAATAAAATTGTCAGGGACAAAAATGGTAATTTACCATTTTCAATGGCAGGCTATGTAATTTATTGAACTACAGAAGGACACTCAAGTAATTCTAAATCTCCTATGGCATTTCTGAAAGATGGAATTGAGCCAAGGTTAACTTGGGTATTAAAAAGTAGCAAATTGAATAAAATATATTAATTTATAATATTTTAATCTCAGACCATGGTTTTAGAAAAACCACTGGCCCAAAACCATGGACAGGCCATGGTTTTCCAAAACCATGGGAGGACAAGTGTCACTCCTCAGTGAGGAGGTGACACTAAGCCTCTCTCTCTCTTTGACACTTGTCAGAAGAATGACAAGTGTCATTCAAAAATTAATTTTTTATTTACTTTGGTGACAAATGTCACCAAAGTGGGCCCCACAAGGGGGGGGCGACCTCCCTTCTCTCTCCTATAAATACCCCTCACCCCCTCTCTCTCTACTCAAGTTCAAAACCCTCCCTTCTCTCTCTAAGTTCTCTCTCTCCTACTTTCTCTCTCTACCTTTGATTTTCTCTCTCTAACTTTTAAACCAAAACCTCCGTAGAATCTCAGATTTTTCTGAGAAACCTCTTCTAGCCCTTTTCCTCTTTCTTTTAGTAAAGTCCGTTCTTCTGCAAGAAGCTCCGTCAGATCAGAAACAGCCTCAGAAGCACTACCTGCAGGAGTTCTGCTAAACTTAGCAGAAAAGTCAGATTTGGATAGCGGAAGCGCTGCTCAAATCAACTAAACAAGGTTAGTATTCAAGAACCATCTTCTGAATTCAAATTCTCCTTCTAAACCCCAATTCTACTTTGTGTGGATTTAAATTTTGACAATTTTGTCAAAATTTAATCCAACCCAGCCTCTACGCAAGGGAAGTTCTGTTCAAATTTTTCTAAATATTTTTAAGTATTCCAAACTACTTTAGCAGTAGTTCTGGCAAAATTTTATAAAAGACTTTTGAAAAAATTAAGTTTTTATAGCAGGAGTTCTGTCAAAATGATTTAAAGATTTTTGAAAAAAGTAGAATTAGTATAGCAGTAATTCTGACCAAATTTTTAAATAATTTCTAAAGATTAATTATTTTAATCAGAATTTTGGCAAAAGCTTTTCAGATAGTTTAGAAATTTTTAGTAGAAGATATATCAAAATTTTTATAATTATTTCAAAAAAAAAAATTTGATTTTTATAAAAGAAATTTTGTTAAAATTTTTCAAAAATCCTTTTAAATATTTAAATCAAAATTTTTGAAAAACCTTTATAAAAATATTTGTGACGCAAAGTCATGTTCGAATTCTTACAACTCGAATTCAAGTTCAAACCTTTTTTCGAACATTTGAGTTATTACAGAGGAAACTCTGTGAAAATTCTTATAAAAGTTTTAAAGTCAATTACAAATAAATTTTTTTTAGATTTTTAATAATTTCTTCAAAAGATACTTCTTTAAATCATAGGGCAAATACTACTCAAAATTTGATATAAAAATATTAACTAATATAATGAATTCTATCAGATTAAATCAAAGCACGAGCGCTTTATCCTATCGAAATCCAAGTAAGTTATTCTATCAAAATCTTATAATTTTATATTAGACATGCTTTTGATTCATGTTTTTGATTCATGCATGATTATCTAAATTTGATTTATGATCAAATGCATATTTCAATATCTGCATATTTCAATCTCAAATCTTATGATTTTAAATCGAATACTATGGTTAAGACATTGATAAATAGAAGAATTTTGTATAGCATGTTGATTTTTGAAAGATTTTATTGCTGCATGAGTCATGTCTATACAAACTTAATTCTCGCCTTCACAGGCGAATGCTCGTTATGATAGAGCAAAATTCTGGATGGACTGGATACATATGAACCGTGTTTATTTGAAAGGAATGATTTGGCTATTGAGCCTAGTTTTTGAAAAGATGAAAAGTCCTATAAAAGAATCCTTCAAGCCCATCTAGGTTTAGCCTACCCTGGAAGGGGTAGTGGTACAACCAGGAGTGACATTGTGAAGATGATAATTGTTGGGAGCGATAGATTCCCTGGACCTCCTGTCACTCGGGTTGAGGAGGTCGAGACAACGGGTCTCAAAGTTGCCGCATGCCAGTGGATGCATCCAACTCTCCTTGTTTGCTCGCCATTGCTGAGAATCTTCCCGGTCGTTGACCGCTCGCATGGGAGCCCGTTTCACTCAGGTATCCGGGTAATCCACAATAGAATAATATACCCCTGGAATACTTAGTTTGAGATCGGAGTACTCTCCACCGTACCAGGAGGGCGTTAATATCGAAACAATGACCTCTTTCTTTCACAGAATTTGATCTGAGATTATGCATTATTTTAAATTGTTTTTAATTGCCTTATTTTGCATAATTGTTCTTGAATAAATGCATTTTGATTTGTAAATTATTGAAATCATGCTTAATATTTGAATTGTATGGTTTTGATTAATGACTTACTTGGCTATCATAAGTCTAACCCTGTTTTATGGGGATTTCAGGTTCAAATATGGAATAGGAAATCTTACAATGGATGTTGGACAAGTGTGGCATCGAAGAATCCAGATTCCCAAGATCCTGAGATTAATTTAGGATTTATTTTAAATTTAATCCTAAATGTTTTTCATTTTTGAACCTTGTGAAAAGACTATGTATATAATGTTGATATAAATTATTGTTGTTTTTGTTGTTAATTGGAATGTGACGTGCCTGAGGTTTAGGAAACCGAAAAAAAAAAAAAAAAAATTATTTCCGCTGTTTAAAAAAAAAAAAAAAAATCTGCATTTTTAAAGGTTTTAAAACCCCGGGGCGTTACAACCGTGGGTCGCGCAAGACAAAAAGGGAGAGAGGGAGGTGACCCGAGCTGACCTGGTTGTTGTCGGTCTGTGGTCATGTATGCTCGACCCCGTCCAACAGCCTGAACTTGCCCAAAATAACAGCAAGACCATGGCGTCCACGGCCAGACAAAGAAAAAGTAGAGGAAGAACATGATGTCGGTCCAACATAGCTCGGCCTGGACTAGCCCAGGCCAGCAACACCCAAACCCAAAATGGAATGGACCGACTGGGTAAAGTTGCTGGGCATAGGGCTGGTCCATGGCCTCCTTGCCAACTGAACAACTCCATGGCAGCCTAGATTTACTGCCATAGCAGGGCAGAACCATAGGCTACCCCAAAACCAAGCAAAAGAGGGGAAAAATGGAGGGAAATCAAAGTGCAAAGCAAGGAACGAAGAAGATAGCTTCATACCAGCACTCAGTTACATGCATATAGTAAAATGGAATCATAGAACTCACAAAAATGCAGGAAAAACATGAAGGCTTGCTCATACGGAAACCACAAACATGGACATGTAAAAAGGTAGTTCACCTTCGTTGCGTGCCAAATCGAAAGAGAGGGAGGCACACTCCCAAGCTCATGGGGTAGAAGAGAGTCCCGGTTTGGTACCCACCACTACACCTAAGCTCAAGGGAGGAGCATTGCTTCAATGGTGGAAGAGCCCCACGGTTGGGGGAATGAAGAGAGAGGGGAGAGCAAGAGAGAAGAGAAAGAGAAAGGAGCCAAAATCACCCAACCTTCTATCTCCTCCTTTCTTCAAAGCGCATAAATACTTAGGGTTTTAGAACGTAGGGCCAGGATTAATTTGAAATGGATGGAGGGCTGGGGTGATTCATGCCCCCCCATCGATTTCAAAACTTGAATGCAGATGAATGCATGCAAATGCAAATGTATGCAGATGAATGCATGAAAATGCAAATGTATGCAAATAAATGCAAAATGATGTAAATGGGTGCACATGCTTGCAAAATGGGAGATTTGTTTGATCCGGCATGCGTACAGAACATTTTGAAAAAAAATAAATTTTCAAGAAAAATGCCCCAGTGTAACTGAAGAATAAGATGTTGGATGAAAGGATAAATAGTTGATATTTGACGAGAATTCTCTGAAGATAACGAGGTAAAAAACTGACAATGAGCTTCTTGATTGATCGGGGAGGCACTCTAAAAGAGGTTACCCCTTGTAAGAAGACATTGAACATTTTCCAAAAGAGGCATATAAAAGATGGTGCCAGGCCATGGGGAAAATTGATAAATTTATTAATATATTGAAGAAGGAAATAACAAATTGATAAGAGAACTGGGACTGCATTGTCCCTTCAAAATGACAAAATGATGAAAGTGACATAGTCTTGACATTGTCAATTTCTTAGAAAACTTGTTGAGGATGGTCGACTGGTGTCTTCCTCATCTTCAATAAAGATATTTTTATTGATGCAATCTTGAATGATATTCTTTAGGACAAAACAATTCTCAGTGTCATGCCCTACTGCCCGATAAAATTTGTAGAATTTTTCTTTGAATCTGCCCGTGATTGTTGCGGGATCAGCTGCTTTAGGTAAATGGATCATATCTTTTGTGAACATGTATTCTAGAACACTTTCGAGTGTCTGGTCAGAGGGGTGAACTTTTGATCCGTACTTCATTTCTTGCGCTTTGGCTTTTCTTGATCTTTCTCTTTATGGTGAGGACTAGATTGAAGAGGCTTATCATTGTTGGAGAACTTTCCTTTTCGGCCCTTGGATCCCTCTGAATAGTTATCATGATTATTCTTATTGCTTTTGCTATCATTGGCAGAAAGAGTGAAGTGAGCCTTCTTCTTCTGCTCATTCTGATTGTTACCCTTGGTAAAGATGAAACCTTCATAAACTCTATTTTCCATGCTTAGCTCGAGCCACTCGGCTCGTTTTGTCAATTCGATGAAGGTTTTTAACGGTGCAGTAGAAATGAGACCGCTCAGTGGTTGCAAAAAATTATTTAATATCAGTGACAATGCATGCTCCTCTGATATCGGATTCTTATCTTGTTGCAAGCTGACCTCAATCGGTGAATAAAATCTCGGGCCTTCTCATCTTCTTTCTGCTTGAGGCCGTAGATATGACTGAGAGTCGGAAGTGCCTCAACATTAAAAAGGAATCATTCGATGAACAAATTCACCACCTTGTCAAATTCTTTTAATTCAATCGGGTTAACATGCTTTGAGTACCATTTTGCAGTTGTTCCCTCCAGACTGCGAGGGAAATAAAGGAAAATAGCCTGATTGTCTTGCTTGAATTTGGCGCATTCAGCGAAGAACATAGCCAGATGTGCCTTTGGGTTGCCAAAACCATCGAATTTGATGAACTTTCTAGGGAGATTCTCAAGATTATTGTCTCCATCTAAACCATCATAGAAGTCCTCACTAGTGGAGACTTTCTTGCCCTTATCGCAGGCTTGCAGGTCTTTAACCATTTTAACCACGTCCTTGAGTTGTGATTGATCAGAATCATTGGCAGATTGTTCTCTGAACTTGTGGGCTGACCTGTAAGACCCGCAATTTTTCAAACAATTTCTGAATAAAATTTATGAGGCATTTACCAGTAAAAATAACATTTTCACTCAGAATGCGAAATGAATCAATTTACACAAACCAGTTATACTTAAGGTATTCATCGCTTCATGAATTTACTCTCAAACACTCTGGAAGTCATAACTTCCTACCTGAACGAAATCAAGAGATTTCCTTGAGCCAATTTTCTTAGTTATGTCAAGACGAAGGGAATGACGTACTCAAAATTTTTTGAAAAAAATCACCGAAAAGTCGAAATTTTTGTGGGACCCACAGAAATGTTGGTGGGACCCACAGAAATATTCCTCAAAAATTATCTGGTGGGACCCACAAAATATCTCATGGAATTTTCATGTGGGCCCCACACCCAAGGGAACCTCTTGTCTTTATTTTAAAGCAAGGGGTGGTTTAGTAAAAAGGCTAAACCTTATCTTTAAAAGGACCAGGCTTATCCTTTAGAAAGCCAAGGAAGGTTTGCCTTCCTTGGCCTATAAATAGAGGAGCCCCCCTCCTTGAAAAATCGCCAACCCCTCTCTCCTCTTCTCTCTCCTAAACCTCCCCTACCTAGCCTAGTTCACCTGAGCATGCCTAACCTGGCTTGAGCCTGCCTGATCTGGACCTAGCATACTTGTCATGGTCTGAACCCACTTGACCTGGTCTAAACCTAGTTGACTTGACTTGAACCTGGTTTGGTTTGAAGTCAAAGTCAAGGTCTTTTTTGGTCTTAGATTTTGGTTTGGTTTTTCTAAACCAAACCCAGCCTACTTGGGCTAAGTTCGAACCTGTTGAACCCAGTTGACTTGTACCAAACCCAGTTTGGTTCAAACCACTTAGGTTGAGCAGCTTGACCTACTCTTCCTCTTTCTCAACTAGGTCGAACCCATCTGACCTAGTCTGACCTCTCGAAGGAAGGCTCGAACCCCGTTTGAAGTAGTCAGAGCATTTTGGAGTTGTTTCTTCCGCAATTTGAAGTAAGTTCTTTTCGTTGATCCATCTCTTTCAAGTATTTGCTTGTTTGTATATAGCATATACTTTCTGAAGTAGTATCTGACCCTAGTTCTTGGTTGAGCCCTTTGGGAAACTTCGGTGTTCAACCGCTCGCCTCGTAACTATCATCGGATATATATGTTTAATACGCAGTTTATGTGTTTTTAAAAATGGTATCTTACCCTAGTTCTTGGTTGAGCCCTTCGGGACACTTTGGTGTTCAGCCGCTTGTAAACACCCCAAATTTTTACTCACCTCCCCGATAGTTCCACCAAACATCACAATTCATCCCCTGAGATCGCCAGAGGGCAAAATTGTCATTTTTTGAGCCTGGAACTTGCAAAAGTCCAAATTTCATCTGCAACTCTCAAAATTACTCTATATTAGCTTAGATTTTCAAAGTTTTATTCCTGACAGGAGATGGGAATCTCCAAATCTTGATTCAGGATTGCATTTCGTAAGACATGTCATTGCATATCATCGCATGAGCATTTCACATCATGTCATTTCGAGGTCCAAAACTCTTGATTTTCAAAATTCTCAATCCAGGTTCGAGTTTTAACTTTTAAAATTGATTTCAAACCCCTGGGTCTTCAAAATTATCAATTCTTTCCATTTTCCCCCCAGGACTCTGAACCTCAAAAGATTTTCTCAGCAAAATGATCTAGATAGTTTTTCAAATTTTATCAACTGGATTAGCTTCACCCTGAGGTGACGCCACATGCCCTTTTTCTCTCTCTTTCCACTCTCTACCATGCGCCACTCTCTCTCTCCTCTTCCTTGATTGCCACTTGTCAATGTGGAGCCTCTACTGGAATGGCGCCACATGTCTTCAGTCTATTTCCTTATTCCATGCCAAGTGTCACATGTCTACCCTCCTCATTTATCTCTCCCTTGCCACATGGCACTCTGGGGCCACCCTGAGTTGCCACGCGTCCAACTCTCCTTTCTCCAGAAAAAGTAGATTTGTCCCCCCTGAGGTGGCGTCATCTGAGGTGCTTCCTCCTGCAGCTGACACATGTCAAGCTCTACTCTCTTTAGAAAGAGCAAATGACACATGTTAAGCTCTGCTCTCTTTAGAAAGAGCAAATGACACATGTCAAGCTCTGCACTCTTCAGAAAAAGCAAATGACACATGTCAAGCTCTACTCTTCAAAAAAAGCAAATGACACATGTCAAGCTATGCTTTCTTCAGAAAAAGCAAATGACACATGTCAAGCTCTGCTCTTTTCAGAAAAAGCAAATGTCACATGCCTCTCTCTGCTCCCTTCAGAAAAAGCAAGAATTCAAATATTTAAACTCCAGACTGAGGTGGCGTAAATTCAGAATTTTCATCCTTAATTTTATTTTTTATTTGATTTACAAAATAACATCCTCTGAGGTGCCGCCACATGGGAGATTCCTGCAGAGAAAATCAAGCCAACTCCCCTTCAAAAAAAATTGAATTTTGCTGAGGTGTCATATCTACAAAATTTGCATTTTTATTCCAAAAATCCAAAATAGCATCCTCTGAGATGGTGCCACATGGAGGGTCCAGATTCATTCTGTTTGAATTTCAAAATTCTTTAGAAAATCTATAAATATCCTAGCCCACGCCCAGTCAAAAGGGATCTCGCTTCCTGGATCTGGATTTTAACTCCATTTTGACACTTCCTCCTCTGAATTCACGCCCCCCATTTGGTTCCATTTAAATTTTTTTTTTACATATGAAGCTCCAGAATACCAGAAGAACACAAGGTGAGTTCCAATCGAATTGATTTTATTGCAATCATGCTTTGGTTTCAATTCGCATGTCGAATCACATGGATTTTTGTTTTAAAGAAAGGGTTCATCCGAATGATGGATTGAACCATTCTCATAAAATGACATTTATTAAAAATAATTATGCTTCCTTGATGATTTTCTAGTATTAATGTATTAGTTAGGTTTAGTTCATATTTTATTTCATTAATTTAGCATATTGCATGAGTTAATTAGACTTTTTTTAGTATTTATGTCAAGCATGCTCAAAATTCGTATGTCTCTGTTTTTGTCAGTTCATCCATGCGTCAGTTTATGTCTTTATTTTTTTTCAAACATGCCAAAAAAACTATATTACATGTGAATATCTGTCCCTAATAATCTGCAAAAAAATTGGTGTTGTTTGAGTTCATTTGCTTTGTTCAAAATTCAAAATAACAAGTCGGGTTTTAAGACCCGGAAACCGTTCAGAATGTTGAATCCTGATTTGTAAAATCTAGATGTACCTTAAGGAAGATCCGATTCCCAATCCAAAAAATGCTATGAACTTGGAATTGAGTCTAGTATTTAATCTGATTTTATCAGATTTTTTGATATTTTTTATGACTGATAAAAATCTGAGAGTTTGGGACACAAGTCAGAGCTTAATTTTAGCACTTGAGACTCTAGATCAACTTAAGTCAACTGGTTCTATCTAATCATAGCTCCAAATCTGAATCTGTAAAAAATGAACTTTATGTTCTAAATGTCCCCTATTTGATTCTGAAATTTTGCAATTTTTAGGACAGTCTTCATGCTAGTTTTTTATTTTTTTTTTTGGTCGCTTGTTTTGGTATTTATATCTGATCTTTTGGTTTATGTGTGTAATGTCATATTTTTATTTCTCATCCAGTTAGTCAAATGCCAAATTTGTACAAATAAAAGTTGTTCATATGCATGTCAGTAATTCTTCATTTAATTTTCGGAAATTTTGGTGGTCAATTATCAATTTTTATCCATTTTCACATCAGATCCTATTGATTTTAGTTCCGTCAGAACCAAATCTCTGCTACCAAACTCACCGTAGGTCAAATCCTAAAGCTGTAAAAGCCAAAGATGTTCATTTTCGTGTCCTTTAGCAGCCTACAAAATATCAGATATTTTTATGATGGATTTCTGCATTATTATGTTAAATGCTACGTTTGGTTGGTACCTATAGGCGAAATTTGCTTATTTTAGAGTTTGCTTTGAAATTTCGCATTTAGGCCATGTCATTCCATGAATTTTATCATTCTATGTTGTTTCTAAGGATAAAGGGATGCTCTCTACTGAATTTGGCATGATTTGAAAATTGTTTGATGATCGGTTTAACCGTATCATCAAATCGGGGTTTCCGCGGGACCCTGATCCTGGCGAAAAACAAGCAAAATTCGTTATTTTGGCCAAGTTTCAAACATCAATTCTGATTTTTACAGTCCTAATATGTTTAGAAGCATATCATCATGTCTCATCATGCATTTCATCATCATTTGGTTCAATTCAAATTTCAAAATCTCAAATTTTACCTAAATTCCTTCAAAAAACCCTGATTTTAAAGGTATAACCTTAATATTAGGGGTATTTTGGTCATTTTGACCACAATTCCGAATTTCAAACTATTTATTATCGGATTTTCATGCATTTGCATCATTGAAATATCAAGGAAGTTTAAAAATCAGGTTTATATCCAACTCAATCCAATAATCTTAGGATATTATTGGAAAATCTTGGAAAAACCCACATATTTGAGCTAACCCCATTTCAAGTTTGGCAGGGATATTCAAAGGAAGGAGCCGGAATCTGCGATTTTCTTTCTTTCATTCTATTTAGTGATGTAATAATGTAAATTTTGGAATAAGAGATTTATTTTTCTGCTTAGTTTAGGATGCATATCATATAGTTTGAATTTTTGCAATATCCTGATTTTGTGATTCATGCATTTTATTTCAAAATCACTATGGATGTACACGAATGGCACGTGCACCAACTCTTAGGGAGTTTATGAACTCGATGGAGTCCATATTTACGGCCCTAGTCGGAATATGGACGAGACCCAGACTCAACATCTTCCTATTAGTCATACCGAGCCTACACTCTTAGGCTATCTTCCAAAATTCACTGCATATCTTCAATATTTACAAAATATTTTAGAATTAACTAAGTAAATTATAAGCGTATTTACGGCCTTAGTCGGAATATGTGGTAATATTATCTTAGTTTAATTTTAAAATTGCATATTTTCCTAAAAAGATATTTTCATAAAAAGACATTCATTCATTTAGGATAGTTTGCATCATGAAATTACATGCATTCCTTATACTTTTTCCTATAAAAATTTCATTCTAAGGAAATCGATTCCTCAAGAGACTGGAAATTTTCAAAGTTGGATTTTCTCAAGTTAAGTTTCCTATGATTTTCTTGGAAAACACTCCTTTCTTAGAATTCATTTTCAATTCTTCAAAGACAATTTTCTAGCATCTTCAAAAACTCAAAAATTGATTTTCAAATATTTCAAGCTAAGATTCTCAGAATTTCAATTTCCTGAGTTTTGATTTTCCTTCTCCAAAGAGTTTTCCTATGAATTTTCAATCACTTTCCAAAGAAAATTGTCAAAGATGGAGTTTTCTTGATAAACATTTTCCCTTCAAGTGTTTGCCTTTTCTCAAGAACTCTTTCCATTTTCCAAGGATTTTCATCCATTCATGATTTTCCCAACTATTTATGAATTTTCTTAAGATTTTAAATCCTTTCCTTAAGGTTTTCTTTAGAAATCGATTTCCATCATTTTCCAACTCCAAAGCATTTTCTAAGCATACATCATGTTTTCCAACCTACATTTTACAAAGTTTCATAGCACATGCCTGAATTCTCTATGCATTTAGGATAGAACACAATTTTGATAATTCAGCTAAGTCAAGTACACCTTTGATCCTTGGTTCGATTACCCCTGTTAAAGGCGGCAGGAACGGTCGAACCTCGTACCGACAGGTCGAGCCGCATCCTACGGATTTTTTTGCTATTTTTAAAATGGAGGCAAGTATTTTAAAACAATTTTCAAAACTTTGGTCAAGTTTGACTCTCAAGGTCGTTTCCCCTCTCTCCCGTATGGAAGGAAAAAAAAAATGCGACGATAACAGGTTTGGCGACCGTGATAGGACCTGTCCTTGTCTGATCAAAAGTGTGCTTGACTTAGTTCAATTATCAAAACTGTGTTTCCAAAATGTCAGCTCTTCTGCTTTCTGATATCATGCGAACCTAGGAGCCTAGACTCTGACCTAGCTGACATTGACTTCATATAGCTTAGGCATGGTTTGGTAGGACTATATTGAGGAAGATACTTTCATGATCACATAGACTTAGGTCTAAATATAACTCTCCTCAATTTAGGATCTGAATGCAAACAATGTATGCTTCTTCAAAGATTTTCAAAATCTATCTCTTTAGGTTTTAGAGTCATCTATTTCTTTCATGTGATCATTTTTTTCAAACCCCCATACCTATCTTTACCCGGTCTTCACGTTGCTGGGCTCTTTTCCATAACCCTAGTTCGGGACAGAGCCTCACAACTGGGCTACTTTTTTTGGGTTGACGCCCCCCTACCACGTACTAAGGGTCACAGTCCGAAGTATATCGGTAGGCGCTCAAGGATGTTGGGAAACTTAAGCATAGAACCGAAGTTGAAATTATGTGCCTCGTACCTCAGATTTTGATTCGGGTATATCGGCATAACTGGATTGGACAAAGATGATCCGAATTTAGAGTTAGGATTAGGGTCCTAGAACTGCTTTCAAAATGATGCATCTAGAGTCAGCCTTTTAGGGAGTGTTGTATGTGTATAAGTGTTTGTGCAGGATGCGATTGTATGTACCTTATTTCCATATTTTCTCATATTTTCCATTTTTTTCCAAAATATTAGACCATTTTTCAAATGTCCTTATTTTTTTTTTTTTCCAGAAAATATTTTCTCCAAACCTTGGACGATCTTTTTCAAACTATCTAATTTCTCTCAAAACTCGAGGTGATTTTTCATTCTTCTGTTCTTCTGGATCTCGAATTTCCAATTGCATTTTTATCCTGCTTGTAATTTTCTAAAATCATATCTTTTTCTCTCATTGTTTTCTTGGATTCACAATCCTTTTGTCTATTTGATGCTTCACCTTATTTTCCTCATGCATACCTTGATTATTGCAATGGGAATTGTTTATCCATCTTCCCTTTTGCCATCTCCTTATTCTAAATCCGTTTGCGGATTATTTTTCCAAGAGATATCTCTTTCTTTTGAAAAATGGTATTTTCTTCGTGGTTGATGACCTCACCTAGGTAATAAGGCACATTTTCCGTTGTTTATTTCTCTTGCAAAGAATGACAACACAATTGTCTTGATTTCAAAAGTGAGTCCATCCCTAGTAATGGGATATTCTTCCAATTGTCTACCATATCATTTTTCTCCCAATCCAAAATTTCCTCAAAGTCTAATCAAGACTTTATCCTGCAGAGAGCTTTCCTTAAATTTTATTCCCTCTTCCCCATTACACTGGGGCATCTTTCAAAAATTTGTTTTCAAACATTCTGTATGCAGGCAGGATCAAATAAAATCTCTCAACTTTCATCTACATTTGCATTTCATTTGCATTAATTATGCACCCAATTCATTTCTCATTCAGAATAAAGGATAAATCCTGAGACTATGAATGATTTCTCATCCTAATCATCAATCCCTAACTTCAGTTTACAATCTCTGTCGATTTTTCCTCAAAATTCTTCAGATATAATCCTCTTTCCAAAATCCAGTCTCCGCAATAGCGATTTGCAAAATTTTAATCCTCTAATCGAGTTCTCCTCTAAAGATCTGAATTCCGATTCAGACTTCTTTTTCTTTCAAACCCAACTCTCAGGTTGGTCCATTTTTCTTTTAGAAATTTGAGTTCCGACTCAGATTTCTTCCTTTTCAAAATCAAACTTTAAAGTTGGTTTATATTTTTCCTTTGAAGATCCGAGTTCCGACTCGGGTTTTCCTTAAAATTATTTTTCTTTTGAAGATCCGAGTTCTGACTCGGGTTTTCCTTCAAATTATTTTCCTTTGAAAAACTGAGTTTCGACTCGGGTTTTCCTTCAAATTATTTTTTTTCCTTCGAAGATCAGAGTTCTGACTCGGGTTTTCCATCAAAAATTATATTTCCTTTAAAAAACTGAGTTCTGACTCGATTTTTCTGTCAAAATTATTTTTTCTTTGAAAATCCAAGTTCCGACTCACGTTTTCCTTCAAATTATTTTTCCTCTGTTGATCCAGGTTCCGACTCGTGATCTCTTTACTATATTCGAGCTCTGACTCGAGCTCTTCATTCTCCTTTGTTGATTCGGGTTCCGACTCGTGATCTCTTTACTTTATTCGAGCTTTGACTCGAACTCTTTATTCTCCTTTGTTGATCCAAGTCACTTCAATCTTTAAGGTCAGTCAATTTCTTAAATTTGACCTTTTATCCACCAATTTCCAATTTAAATCTTCGGATAATTCAATTCTTTAATTTTGACCCTCGGGCCATTCAATTCTTTAATTTCAACCTCTGAGTCACCCAATTTCCAATTTTCAAATTACCAAATTCTCAATTTCGACAGTCAGGTCATCCAATTTCCATTTCTTCTTCAGGTTAAGGGATAAACCTGAATCATTTTCCATGATTTCCCTAAAATTCTTCAATTTCTATTCACTCCCCATTCAGGATAAGGGGTTAATCCTAAAAATAAGACCACATACAACTAACTATGATGGTCCATTTTTCCTTTGTTGATCCGAGTTCCAATTCGGGTCTTTCCTCAAGAATTATTTCTACTCCGAATATCTGAGTTCCAATTCAGACTTCCTTTTCAATCCTAACTTTTCTGCAATGATCAAATATTCGTTACATGCTCTTAGGTTGAATCCCTATTAAACCGATATTGTTCCCAGCGAACCGATGGTCGTTCTTAATTGAACTGATATTGTTCCCAGTGAACCGATGGTCGTTTTTAATTGAACTGATATTGATCACAGCGAACCAATGGTCGTTCTTAATTGAACTCATATTGTTCTCAGTGAACCGATGGTCGTTCTTAATTGAACTGATATTGTTCTCAGTGAAACGATGGTCGTTCTTAATTGAACTGACATTGTTCTTAGTGAACCGATGATCGTTCTTAATTGAACTGATATTTTTCCTAGGGAACCGATGGTCGTTCTTAATTGAATTCATATTGTTCCCAGTGAACCGATGGTCATTCTTAATTGAACTGATATTGTTCTCAGTGAACCGATGGTCGTTCTTAATTGAACTGATATTGTTCTTAGTGAACCGATGGTCGTTCTTAATTGAACTGATATTGTTCTCAGTGAACCGATGGTCGTTCTTAATTGAACTGATATTGTTCTCAATGAACCGATGGTCGTTCTTAATTGAACTGATATTGTTCCCAGTGAACCGATGGTCGTTCTTAATTAAACTGATATGTTCCCAGCGAACCGATCGTCGTTCTTAATTGAACTGATATAGTTCC
Source organism: Nuphar pumila (assembly GCF_984573655.1). NCBI lineage: Eukaryota > Viridiplantae > Streptophyta > Magnoliopsida > Nymphaeales > Nymphaeaceae > Nuphar > Nuphar pumila. The sequence goes on from NC_143258.1 coordinate 55,224,328, forward strand.
CAGCGAACCGATGGTCATTCTTAATTGAATTGATATTGTTCTCAGTGAGCCGATGGTCGTTCTTAATTGAACTGATATAGTTTCCAGCGAACCGATGATCGTTCTTAATTGAACTGATATTATTCTCAGAGATAGTCGTTCTTAATTGAACTGATATTGTTAGTCGTCTCCTTTGGAAAGGAGATGATAATTTTTATCATGGATGCGTTAAGCAGGATTTCAAATGCTCTCTTTCACCAAAGATTTCAAGAACATCTTGTCAATTTGTCAATCAATTACTTGTTGATTTCAAAATCTTTATTATGCAAATCTTTCAGAATACCTTCAGTATTACTTCCAAAAAGGCAAAGTTTTTGCAAAAAAAGATCCAAAATTCAAATTCTTTCAATTGGCCAACCAAAAGGATGAAGGACAAATCCTTGATATGGCCCGCAAAGAAGATTTAATATTGTTGCAAGGCCATGAGTGATTGATATTGATCGCAGTTATGACACATCCTTAAAGACCATTCTTGCAAAAATGAGGCAGTGAAAATATCTTGTGCGCCAGAAAAAGAGAGAATTCACCCAAGCCCTGTCTCCTCAAATCACCTAAGCTGCAATTAAGTATCTACAAAAGGGATCTCTCAATTGTCGTCAAGATGAAGACGAATTAGGCGAGTAGACCCTAGGAGCCAAAGAAGATTTGAATCATCTCCAAGATGACGGAGTTTGTGACGGATCCTTCCAGGGAAAGTCCAAAGCACTGTCAAGTTGAAGGCAGATGCGATGAACCTCCCGACAATCTCTAAAAGATATTTAATTTCCGCTATCATCCAGAGATCTCCAACTCATGAGCCAATGTCTTCAATATAATCTTCGAGGCAAAAGAAGGATCAGAACATCTCTAAGTTGAAGGAGTTTGTGAAGTACCCTTCCAAAAAAAAAGAGAGAGAGATAGAGAGGGAAAAGAAAGAGAGAAAAGTCAGGACATCTTCAAATGAAGGATGATGTAATAAAGTCTGCTGAAGCCCAAGAGAGCTCAAAAGAATACAGGAAGATTATCATGAGAGAAGCATCCCAGGATATCAAACTGCCAAATCTATCAAGAATCTTCTTTAATTTTGTGAAATTCTATTATCAATATTCTTTCATCAATTGCTTTCATAATATCAAATTCTCTTTCCTGTTCATGTCAAGGAAATTGATAGCTTCTTTGAAGAAGGTCAATCGCAAGGAATTTGAATTCCAAATCTTGATTCTATGAAGTCAATCTCGTTTGGAGGTAATACTTCAGGTGGAAAAGAAGGAACATTTTCGCAATAATGTGCATCATTTTCAAATACTTTGAATCAACAACAAAATTCTCAATATTTTGACAATATTTTCTAACTACGCTGACGTGAAGTGAGAGTTTGATGTTCATTTTGATACATCCTGACACCATTTTCATCCCTCTTTAGGACTTGATTACGGAAGTTTTCAAGATTCCTTCCCTTCTTCATGTATAATATAACCGTCTGGGCTCTCAGATTCGCACACTTCCCTGTGTCCCCATTGTCCGGCCATGGACAGTCCCATTTCGATTCGAGGTCGAACCCCCAATCATTTTTTAGCAAAAGGCAATTTCAGAAGCTGAGTTTAGTCTCAGAAATGAGTCACCCAAGATCAATCCCTTTTCAAGCTTTAGCCCCATTTTCCCTCCTTTTGCAAAACCCCGTCAGATTTATTGTGCAAAATTCGAAGGTTCCATCATGAACTCTTCTTTCGAGGATTCCATTCTTTTCCGCCCAATCAGGATAAGGGTACAAACTTGAGCCTCATTTGATCAGGTATTCCATTTTCCGCCCAATCAGGTTAAGGGTACAAACCTGAGCCTCCTTTGATGAGGTATTTCATTTATGCCCGATCAGGTTAAGGGTATAAATCTGAGCCTCCTTTGATGAGGTCTTTCATTTTCACCCGATCAGGTTAAGGGTATAAACCTGAGCCTCATCTTATGAGGTATTTCATTTTTTGCCCAATCAGGTTAAGGGTACAAACCTGAGCCTCATTTGATGAGGTATTTCATTTCTGCCCAATCAAGATCAGGGTACAAACCTGAGCCTCACCGGATGAGGTATTTCATTTCTGCCCAATCAGGTAAAGGGTATAAAACCTGAGTCTCATTTCGATGAGATATTCCATTCCCCAATCAGGCCGAAGGTTAAACTTGAGCCTCTTCCCATGCGAAGCATTTTCTGTCTCATCCAGGTTAAGGGCAAAAACCTGAACTTCACCGCCACAGAGCGAATCTATTCCTCTTCGTTCTCCATTTCATATCTATCATCTTCACCGGGCTAATATCTCTATACCCAGTCAGATCCTTCTAACTGTGGCATTTTTTTTATATAGCCCAAATTTGGCATGTTTTTCTTTACCACTAAGCTCGACTACAAGTCGGCTTAGTAGTAAAGAGGGGCATCTATAAACACCCCAAATTTTTACTCACCTCCCTGACATTTCCACCAAACATCACAATTCATCCTTTGAGATCGCTGGAGGGTAAAATGGTCATTTTTTGAGCCTGAAACTTGCAAAAGTCCAAATTTCATCTGCAACTCTCAAAATTTCTCTATTTTAGCTCAGATTTTAAAAGTTTTATTTCTGATAGAAGATGGGAATCTCCAAATCTTGGTTCAGGATTGCATTTTATAAGACATGTCATTGCATATCATTGCATGAGCATTTCATATCATGTCATTTCGAGGTCCAGAACTCTTGATTTTTAAATATCTCAATCCAGGTTCGAGTTTTAACTTTTAAAATTGATTTTGAACCCCTAAGTCTTCAAAATTATCAATTCTTTCCATTTTACCCACAGGACTCTGAACCTCAAAAGATTTTCTCAGCAAAATACATGCATGATTCAATCAATTCAATTTTTTGACAACCTTAGAACACATATAAGTATGATTTAATCAGAATGAAGTTTATTTGACAGCCTTAGAATACATACATGCATGATTGAATCACTATGAAAAATTTTCGACACACTTAATACAAATTTATGCATGATTGAATCATTATGAAATCTTTTTACAGCCACATAACACATACATGACGATATTTTTTTGACATCTTTAGTACATATATATGCCTGATTGAATTACTACAATTTTTTTTTTAGATCATTACAACATATATATGCATGATTGAACCACTATGAATTTTTTTTGACAACCTTAGAACACATATATGCACGATTGATTCACTATGAAATTTTTTTGACAAGCATGGAACAAATATATGCATGATTGAATCAATACAAATTTTCTTCGACAGCCTTAGAACAGATATATGGATGATTGAATCGCTATAAATTTTTTTTGATAGCGTTAGAACATATATATGCATGATTGAATCACTGTCAATTTATTTTGACACACTTAGGGCACATATAAGCTAGATTTAATCACTATAATTTTTTTTACAGCCTTAGAACGCATATTTGCATGATTGAATCACTATGAATTTTTTTCGACAGCCATAGAACACATATATGCATGATTAAATCACTGTGGGATTTTTTTGACAGCCTTAAAACATATATATGCAAGATTTTACCAATTCAATTTTTTTTTGACAGCCTTAGAACACATATATGCATGGTTGAATCACTATGAAATTTTTTTGACAACCATAGAAAACATATATGCGTTATTGAATTACTATGAGATTTTTTTTACAGCCTTAGAACACATATTTGCATGGTTGAATCACTACGATTTTTTTTTATAGCCTTAGAACACATATATGCAAGATTTAATCACTATAATTTTTTTTTAAAAACCTTAGAACACATATATACATGATTGCATCACTTTGAAATTTTTTTGACAAACTTAAAACACATATAAGCATTATTTATTCACTACAAAATTTTTTTGACAGCCTTAGAACACATATATTCATCACTGAATCACTATGATTTTTTTTTTACAGCCTTAGAACACATATATGCAAGATTGAATCACTATGATTTTTTTTTCAGTCTTAGAAGCATATATGCATGATTGAATCAATATGAATTTTTTTTGACAGCCTTAGATCCCATATATGCATGATGGAATCACTATGGATTTTTTTTGACAACCTTAGAACACATATAAGCTCGATTTAATCTCAATGATTTGTTTTTTACAGACTTAGAAAACATATATTTATGATTGAATCACTATGAAATTGTTTTGATAGACTTAGAACACATATATTCATGATTGAGTTACAATGAAAGTTTTTGACAACCTTACCACACATATATGCATGATTGAATCACTGTGAAATTTTTTTGACAGCCTTAGAACACATTTATGCATGATTGAACCACTATAAAAAATTTTGATAGCCCTAGAAGATATATATGCATGATTGAATCACTATGAAATGTTTTTGATAGCCTTCAAATAAATATATGCATGATTGACTCACCATTAAATTTTTTTGACAGCCTTTGAACACATATATTCATGATTGAATTACTGTGAAATTTTTTTAAGAACCATAGAACACATATATGCATGATTAAGTCACTATGAGATTTTTTTGACAGTCTTAGAACACATATATTCATGATTGAATCAATATAATTTTTATTTTACAGCCTTAGGACACATATAAGCAGAATTGAATGCATATATGTAGGATTGAATCACTCTATTTTTTTTTGACAGGCTTGGCACATATATATGCATGATGACATCACTATGAAAATTTTTTGCAGCCTTAGAACACGTATATGCATGATTAATCACTATGAATTTTTTTTGCCAGAGCATTTGAACATATATATGCATGATTAAATCACTATAAAAAAATTTTGACAACTGTAGAACACATATCTGCATGATTATATCACTATGAATTTTTTTTTACAGCCTTATAACACATATATTCATGATTAAATCACTATGAATTTTTTTTATAGCTTTTGAACATATATATGCGTGATTGGATCACTATGAAGTTTTTTTGCAGCCTTAGAACACATATATGCATAATTGGATCACTATAAAAAATTTTGGCCTGCATAGGAACACATATATGTAAGATAGAATCACTACAAATATTTTTTGAGAGCATTGGAATACACATGCATGATTGAATTACTATAATTTTTTTTGACAACCTTAAAACACATATGTGCATGATTGAACCACTATAAATTGTTTTTGACATCCTTAAAACACATGGATAAGTGATTAAATCACTATGAAATTTTTTTGACAGCCTTAGAACACATATATGCATGATTGAATCACCATGAATTTTTTTTTATAGCCTTAGGACACATATATGCATGATGGAATCACTGTGATTTTTATTTGACAGCCTTACAACACAGATATATATGATTGAATCACTATAAATTTTGTTTGACAGCCTTAGAACATATATACGCATGATTAAAACACAATGAAATTGTTTTGCAGCCTTAGAACACATATATGCATGATTGAATCACTAAAAATTGTTTTTGACAACTTCAGAACACGTATATACATGATTGAATCACTATGAAATTTTTTTCACAGCCTTAGAACAATTATTTGCATGATTGAATCACTATGAATTTTTTTTTATAGCCTTAGAACACATATATACATGATTGAATCACTATGAATTTTTTTATAGCATTAGAACACATATATGCATGATTGAATCACTATAAAATTTTTGTGACAACCTTTTAACACATAATCAAATGCTTGAGTCACTATGAATTTTTTTTGACAGTGTTAGAGCACATATATGCATGATTAAATCAGTATGGAATTGTTTTGACACCCTTAGAACACATTAAAACATGATTTAATAACCATAAATGTTTTTTGAGAGAGTAGAACACAAATATGCATGATTGAATCACTATAAAGTTTTTTTGAGAGCCTTAGAACACATATATGCATGATTGAGTAAATATGAAGTTTTTTTGACAGCCTTAGAAGATATATGCATGATTGAATCACTATGTAATTTTTTTGACAGCCTTAGAACACATATATGCATGATTGAATCACTGTGATTTTTTTTTATAGCCTTAGAACAGATATATGAATGATTAAATCATTATAAAAAAATTTTGACAGCCATAGAACACATATATGCATGATTGAATTACTACGCGATTTTTTTGACAGCCTTGGAACACATATATGCATGGTTGAATCACTACGATTTTTTTTTGACAGCCTTAGAACACATATATGCAAGATTGAATCACTACAAATTTTTTTTTACTGCCTTAGAATACATATATGAATGATTGAATCACTATAAATTTTTTTTGACACCCTTAGTACACATATATGCAGAATTGAAAAACTATGAAATGTTATTTGCTGCCTTACAACACACATATGCATGATTGAATCACTATGAATTTTGTTGACAGGCCTAGAACATATATATACATGATTGAATCATTATATATTTTTTTTACGAGCATTAGAACACGTATATGCATCATTAAATCACTACAATTTTTTTGGACAGCCTTAGAACGCATATATGCCTTATTGAATCACTATGATTTTTTTTTTACAGCCTTAGAACACATATAAGCATGATTTAAACACAATGATTTTTTTTGACAGCCTTAGAACACATATAAGCATGATTTAAACACAACGAATTTTTTTTTACAGCCTTAGAACACATATATGCATGATTGAATCACTATGATTTTTTTTGACAGCCTTAGAACACATATTTGCATGATTAAATCACAATGACATTTTTTTGCAGCCTTAGAACACATATCTGCATGATTGAATCACTATAAAAGTTTTTTGATAGCCTTATTACACATATTTGCATATTTGAATCACTATAAATTTTGTTCAGAGCATTAGAATACATATATGCATGATTGAATCAGTATATGAAATTTTTTTGACAGCCTTAGAAATCATATATGCATGATTGAATCACTATGATTTTTTTTTACAGCCTTAGAAAACATATATGCATGATTGAATCACTATGATTTTTTTTTATAGCGTTAGAACACTTATATGCATGATTAAATCACTATAAAATTTTTATGACAACCTTTGAACATATATCTGCACGATTGAGTCACTATGAAATTTTTTTTGACAGCCTTAGAACACAAGTATGCATGATTGAATCATTATGGATTTTTTTTCACACCCTTAGAACATATATAAGCATGATTTAATTACTGTAAATTTTTTATGAGAGACTTGCAACACAAATATGCATGATTGAATGAATATAATTTTTTTTAGAGCGCTAGAACACATATATGCATGGTTGAGTCACTACAAATTTTTTTGACAGCCTTAGCACACATATATTCATTATTGAATCATTGTGAAAGTTTTTTTACAGCCTTAGAACACATACATGCAGGATTGAATCACTCTGAATTTTTTTTGACAGCCGCAGAACAAATACGGATGATTGAATCACTATGGAATTTTCTTGACAGCCTTAGAACACATATATGCATGATTGAATCATTGTGATTTTTTTTTTACAGCCTAAGAACATATATATGAATGATTAAATCATTATGAATTTTTTTTTACAACCATAGAACACATATATGCATGATTGAATCACTATGAGATTTTCTTGACAACCTTAGAACACATATATGCATGATTGAATCACTACAAAATTTTTTTGACAGCCTTAGAACATATGTATGCATGATTGAATCAATATAAATTGTTTTTGACAGCCTTAGAGCACATATATGCATGATTGAATCACTATGAATTTTTTTTGACAATCGTATACCACATATAGGCTTGATTGAATCACTATGAGATTCTTTTGACAGCCTTAGAACATGCATATATTCATGATTGTAAAAAAAAAGCAATACAAGTTTTTTTTTACTGCCTTAGAACAAATATATTCATTATTGAATCACTATGATTTTTTTTTGCAGCCTTAGAACACATACATGCATGATTGAATCACTATGATTTTTTTGGACAACTTTAGAACACATATATGCATAATTGAATCACTATGAATTTTTTTGACAGCCTTATAACACATATATGCATTGAATCACTATAATTTTTTTTTTACAGCCTTATAACACATATATGCACGATTGAATCACTATAAAAAATTTTTGACAACCTTAGAACACATATCTGCATGATTGAGTCTCTATGAATTTTTTTGGACAGCCTTAGAACACATATCTGACTAATTTAATCACTATGAAATTTTTTGGGCAGCCTTAGAACACATATATGTATGATTGAATCACTATAAAAAATTTTTGATGGCCTTAGAACACACATATGCATGATTAAATCACTATAAAAATTTTTTGACAGCCTTGGAGCACATATATAAATCATTGAATCAATATAATTTTTTTTGACAACCTTACAACAAATATATGAACGATGGAGTCACTATGAAATTTTTTTGACAACCATTAAACACATATATGCATGATTGAATCACTATGAGATTTTTTTGACAGACTCAGAACACATATATACATGATTGAATCATTATAATTTTTTTTTCAATAGCCTTAGAAAACATATATGCATGATTGAATCGCTATAAATTTTTTTTGATAACCTAAGAGCACACATAATCAAGATTTAATCACTATGAATTCTTTTGACACACTTAAAACACATATATGCATGATTGAAAAACTATGAAATGTTTTGCAGCCTTAGAACACATATATGCATGACTGAATCACTATGAATTTTTTAAAGCCTTAGAACATATATATGCATGATTGAATCACTACAATTTTTTTTTTAGAGTATTAGAACACATATATGCATCATTGAATCTCTATAAAAAAAATTTGACAACCTTAGAATACATATATGAATGAATGAATCAATATAAAAAAATTTTGATAGCCTCAGAGCGTATATATGCATGATTAAATCACTATGAAATTTTTTTGACAGCCTCAAACTGTATATATGCGTGATTGAATCACTCTCAAATTTTTGTGACAAGAATACAACACATATGCATGATTGAATCACTATGAGATTTTTTTGACAGCCTTAGAACAAATATATGCATGATTGAATCAATACAAATTTTTTTTACAGCCTTAGAATACATACATGCATGATTCAATCAATTCAATTTTTTTGACAACCTTAGAACACATATAAGTACGATTTAACCGCAATGAAGTTTTTTTGACATCCTTAGAATAGATACATGCATGAATGAATCACTATAAAAAAATTTCAACACGCTTAATACAAATTCATGCATGATTGAATCACCGTGAAATCTTTTTACAGCCATATAACACATGCATTTTTGAATCACGATGATATTTTTTTGACATGTTCAGAACATATATTTGCTTGATTGAATTACTACAAATTTTTTTTAGAGCATTACAACAGATATATGCATGATTGAATCACTATGAAATTTTTTTGACTGCCTTTCAACACATATATGAATGATTGATTCACTATGAATTTTTTTTGACAACCATAGAACACATATATGCATGATTAAATCAATACAAATTTTCTTTAACAACCTTAGAACAGATATATGGATGATTGAATCACTATAAATTTTTTTTCACAGCGTTAGAACATATATATGCACTATTAAAACACTGCGAATTTTTGTTGACAGACTTAGGGCACATATAAGCAAGATTTAATCACTACAATTTTTTTTGACAGCCTTAGAACACATATTTGCATGATTGAATCACTATGAAAAATTTTTTACAGCCATAGAACAAATATATGCATGATTGAATCACTATGGGATTTTTTTGACAGCCTTAGAACATATATATGCAAGAGTGTACCAATTCAATTTTTTTTGACAGCCTTAGAACACATATATGCATGGTTGAATCACTATGAAATTTTTTTGACAACTATAGAACACATATGCGTGATTGAATTACTATGAGATTTTTTTGACAGCCTTAGAACATATATATACATGGTTGAATCACTATGATTTTTTTTTACAGCCTTAGAACACATATATGCAAGATTGAATCACTACAATTTTTTTTTGAAAACCTTAGAACACATATATGCATGATTGAATCAATTTAAAGTTTTTTTGACAACCTTAAAACACATATAAGCATGATTTATTCACTAATGATTTTTTTTTGATAGCCTTAGAACACATATATTCATCAGTGAATCACTATAAATTTTTTTTGACAGCCTTAGAACACATATATGCATGATTGAATCACTATGAATTTTTTTTCAGCCATAGAAGCATATATGCATGATTGAAATACTATAATTTTTTTTGACAGCCTTAGAACACATATATGCATGACAGAATCACTATCAATTATTTGCATGATTGAATAAGTATAAGTTTTTTTTTACTGCCTTGGAACCCATATATGCATGATGGAATCATTGTGAATTTTTTTTGACAACCTTAGAGAACATATAAGGTTGATTTAATCTCATTGATTTATTTTTTAGAGACTTAGAACACATATATGCAAGATTGAATCACTATGTAATTTTTTTGATAGCATTAGAACAATATATTCATGATTGAATTACTGTGAAAGTTTTTGACAACCTTAGCACACATATATGCATGATTGAATCACTGTAAATTTTTTTTGACAGCCTTAGAACACATCTCTGCAAGATTGAACCACTATAAAATTTTTTGACAGCCCTAGAAGATCTATATGCATGATTGAATCATTATGAAATATTTTTGACAACCTTAGAACAAATATATGCATGATTGACTCACTATTAAATTTTTTTGGCAGCCTCTGAACACATATATTCATGATTGAATCACTGTGAATTTTTTTTTACAACCATTGAACACATATATGCATCATTGAATCACTATGAGATTTTTTTGACAGCCTTAGAACACATATATTCATGATAGAATCAATATAATTTTTTTTTTACAGCCTTAGGACACATATAAGCATGATTTAATCACTATGAATTTTTTTTTACAGCCTTAGAATGCGTATACGTAGGATTGAATCACTCAAAAAAATTTTTGACAGACTTAGAACATATATATGCATGATGACATCACTATGAAATTCTTTTCCTGCCTTAGAGCATGTATATGCATGATTGATCACTATGAATTTTTTTTGCCAGAGCATTTGAACACATATATGCATGATTGAATCACTATAAAAAAATTTTGACAACCATAGAACACATATCTGCAATATTATATCACTATGAATTTTTTTTGACAGCCTTATTACACATATATTCATGATTGAATCAGTATGAAATTTTTTTGACAGCTTTTGAACATATATATGCATGATTGGATCACTATGAATTTTTTTTGCAGCCTTAGAACACATATATGCATGATTGGATCACTATGAAATTTTTTGGCCTGCATTGGAACACATATATGTATGATTGAATCACTACAATTATTTTTTGAATGCATTGGAACACACATCAATGATTGAATTACTATAAATTTTTTTTAACAACCTTAAAACACATATCTGCATAATTGAATCACTATAAATTGTTTTTGACAGCCTTAGAACACATAGATGCTTGATTAATTCACTATGAAATTTTGTTGACAACCTTAGAACATCTATATGCATGATTGAATCACTATGAAATTTTTTTGATAGCCTTATTACACATATATGCATGATTGAATCACTGTGAATTTTTTTTATGGCTTTAGAACACATATATGAATGATTGAATCACTACGAAATTTTGTAACAACCATAGAACACATATATGCGTGATTAATTCACTAAGGGATTTTTCTTACAACCTTAGAACACATATATGTATGATTGAATCAATATGATTTATTTTTCACAGCCTTAGAACACATATATTCATGATTGAATCACTATGATTTTTTTTGCAGCCTTAGAACACATATATGCAAGATTGAAAACTATGAAATTTTTTTGAGAACCCTAAAATACAAATATGCATATGAAATCACTATAATTTTTTTTTGAGAGCATTAGAACACCTATATGTATGTTTGAATAACTATAAAATTTTTTGTACAACCATTGAACACATATGTGCATGATTGAATCACTATGAAATTTTTTTGACTGCCTTAGAACACATTTACGTATGATTGAATCATTATGAAAATTTTTTGACACCCTTAGAACACATATGAGCATGATTTAATCAATATCAAATTTTTTTGACAGGCTTAGAACACATATATGCATGATCGAATCACTACGAAATTGTTTTGACAAACTTAGAACACATATATGCATGATTGTATCACTATGATTTTTTTTGACAGCCTTAGAACACGTATATACATGATTGAATCACTATGAAATTTTTTTGATAGCCTTGGAACACATACATGCATGATTGAATCACTATGAATTTTTTTTGACAGCCTTAGAAGAAATATATGTATGATTGAATCACTATGATTTTTTTTGGCAGCGTTAGAATACTTATATGCATGATTGATTCACTATAAAATTTTTGTGACAACTTTTGAACACATATCTGCATGCTTGAGTCACTATGGATTTTTTTTGCCAGCCTTAGAACACATATATGCATGATTCAATCAGTATGAAATTTTTTTGACACCCTTAGAACACATTAAAGCATGATTTAATTACTATAATTTTTTTTTAGAAAGTGGAACACAAATATGCATGATTGAATCACTATGAATTTTTTTTGAGTGCCTTAGAACACATATATGCATGATTGTGTCACTGTGAAGTTTTTTGACAACCTTAGCACACATATATTCATGATTGAGTCACTATGAAATTTTTTTGATAGCCTTAGAACACATATATGCAGGATTAAATCATTCTAATTTTTTTTGACAGCCTTAGAACATATATGCATGATTGATTCACTATGTAATTTTTTTGACAGCCTTGGAACACATAGATGCATGATTGAATCACTGTGAATTTTTTTTATAGCGTTAGAACATATATATGAATGATTAAATAATTATGAGTTTTTTTTTACAACCATAGAACACATATATGCATGATTGGATCAATATGAGATTTTTTTGACAACCTTAGAACACATATATGCATGATTCAAACACTATACATTTTTTTTGACATCCTTAGAACCTATGTATGCATGATTGAATCTATATAAATTTTTTTTGACAGCCTTAGAACACATGTATGAATGATTGATCACTATGAATTTTTTTTGACACCCTTAGAAAACATATATGCATGATTGAAAAACTATGAAATGTTTTTTGCTGCCTTACAACACACATATGCGTGATTGAATCATTATGAATTTTTTTGACAAGCTTAGAATATATATATACGTTATTCAATCATTATATATATATTTTTTGCGAGCATTAGAACACATATATGCATGATTGAATCACTATAATTTTTTTTTGACATCCTTAGAACACATATATGCATGATTGAATCACTACAAATTTTTTTGGCAGCCTTAGAACACATATATGCCTTATTGAATCACTATAACTTTTTTTTGACAGCCTTAGAACACATATAAGCATGATTTTTACTTGACAACCTTAGAACACATATATGCATGATTGAATCACTATGAAATTTTGTTGACAGCCTTAGAACACATATATGCATGATTAAATCACAATGACATTTTTTTGCAGTGTTAGAACACATATCTGCATGATTGAAACAGTATAAAACTTTTTTGACAGCCTTAGAACACATATTTGAATTAGGGCATTAGAATACATATATGCATGATTGAATCAGTAATTTTTTTTTTAAGAACTTCAGAACACTTATCTACAGGATTGAATCACTATGAATTTTTTTTGACAGCCTTAGAAAACATATATGCATGATTGAATCACTATGATTTTTTTTTTACCGCTATAGGACACATATATGCATGATTGAATCACTATGAATTTTTTTGACAGTGTTAGAACACTTATATGCACGATTGAATCACTATAAAATTTTTGTGACAACCTTTGAACACGTATCTGCATGATTGAGTGACTATGAAACTTTTTGGACAGCCTTAGAACACATATATGAATGATTGAATCAGTATAGAATTTTTTTGACACCCTTAGAACACATATAAGCATGATTTAATTACTGTAATTTTTTTATGAGAGACTTGCAACACAAATATGCATGATTGAATATCTATGAATTTTTTTGAGAGCCTTAGAACACATATATAGATGGTGGAGTCACTATGAAATTTTTTGACAGCCTTAGCACACATATATTCTTGATTGAATCATTGTGAAATTGTTTTGACAGCCTTAGAACACATACATGCATGATTGAATCACTCTGAATTTTTTTTGATAGCCGCAGAAGATATATGCATGATTGAATCACAATGGAATTTTTTTAAAAGCCATGGAACACATATATGCATGATTCAATCATTATGAATTGTTTTTTACAGCCTTAGAACATAAATATGAATGATTCAATCATTATGAAAATTTATTGACAACCATAGAACACATATATGCATGATTGAATCAATATAAGATTTTCTTGACAACCTTAGAACACATATATGCATGATTGAATCACTACAATTTTTTTTTGACAGCCTTACAACATATGATATGCATGATTCAATCACTATGAATTTTTTTTGACAACCGTAGAACACATATAGGCTTGATTGAATCACTATGAGATTTTTTTACAGCCTTAGAACATGCATATATATGACTGAATCAATACAAGTTTTTTTTTACTGCCTTAGAACAAATATATTCATGATTGAATCACTATGAATTTTTTTCGCAGCCTTAGAACACATATATGCATGATTGAATCCCTATGATTTTTTTTTGACAACCTTAAGACACATGTATGCTTGATTGAATCACTATGATTTTTTTTGGACAGCCTTATAACACATATATGCATTGAATCACTACAAATTTTTTTGACAGCCTTATAACACATATATGCATGATTGAATCACTATAAATTTTTTTTGACAACCTTAGAACACATATATGCATGATTGAATCTCTATGAATTTTTTTGGAAAGCCTTAGAACACATATCTAACTAATTTAATCACTATGAAATTTTTTTGGCAGCCTTACAACACTTATATGTATGATTGAATCACTATGAAATTTTTTTTATGGCCTTAGAATACACATATGCATGATTGAATCACTATGAATTTTTTTTTACATCCTTAGAGCACATATATAAATGATTGAATCAATATAAAAATTTTTTGTCAGCCTTAGAACAATTACATGAATGATGGAATCACTATGAATTTTTTTGACAACCACTGGACACATATATGCATGATTGAATCACTATGCGATTTTTTTGACAGACTCAGAACACATATATGCATGACTGAATCATTACAAATTTTTTTTGATAGCCTTAGAAAACATATATGCTTGATTGAATCACTATAATTTTTTTTGATAGCCTAAGAACACTTATAAGCATGATGTAATCAATATGAATTTTTTTTGACACACTTAGAACACATATATGCCTGATTGAAAAACTATGAAATGTTTTGCAACCTTAGGATACATATATGTATGATTGAATCACTATGAATTTTTTTAAAGCCTTAGAACATATATATGCGTGATTGAATCACTCAATTTTTTTTAGAGTATTAGAACACATATATGCATCATTGAATCTCTATAACATTTTTTTGACAACCTTAGAATACATATATGCTTGATTGAATCACTATGAAATTGTTTTGACAGCCTTAGAACAAATATATGCATGATTGTACCAATACAAATTTTTTTGACAGCCTTAGAATACATACATGCATGATTCAATCAATTCAATTTTTTTGACAACCTTAGAACACATATAATTATGATTTAATCACAATGAAGTTTTTTTGACAGCCTTAGAATGCATACATGCATGATTGAAATACTATGAAATTTTTTTGACAAGCTTAATACAAATTTATGCATGATTGAATCATTATGAAATCTTTTTACAGCCACATAACACATACATGCATTATTGAATCACAACGATATTTTTTTGACGTCTTTAGAACATAAATATGCCTGATTGAATTACTAAATATGCCTGATTGAGCATTACAACATATATATGCATGATTGAATCACTGAATTTTTTTTTACAGCCTTAGAAGACATATATGCACGATTGATTCACTATGAAATTTTTTTGACAACCATGGAACACATATATGCGTGATTGAATCAATACAAATATTCTTCGACAGCCTTACAACAGATATATGGATGATTGAATTGTATAAATGATTTTTGACAACGTTAGAACATATATATGCATGATTGAATCACTGTGAGTTTATTTTGACAGAATTAGGGCACATATAAGCAAGATTCAATCACTACGTTTTTTTTCTTGACAGCCTTAGAACACATATTTGCATGATTAAATCACTATGAACTTTTTTTGACAGCCATAGAACACATATATGTACGATTGAATCACTGTGGGATTTTTTTGACATCCTTAGAACACAAATATGCAAGATTTTACCAATTCAATTTTTTTTTGACAGCCTTAGAACACATATATGCATGGTTGAATCACAATGAAATTTTTTTGAAAACCATAGAACACATATATGCGAGATTGAATTACTATGAGATTTTTTTGACAGCCTTAGAACACATATTTGCATGGTTGAATCACTACAAATTTTTTTTGATAGCCTTAGAACACATATATGCAAGATTGAATCACTATAATTTTTTTTTGAAAACCTTTGAACACATATATGCATGATTGAATTACTTTGAATTTTTTTTGACAAACTTAAAACACATATAAGCATTATTTATTCACTATGAATTTTTTTTTACGGCCTTAGAACACATATATTCATCTCTGAATCACTATGATTTTTTTTTACAGCCTTAGAACACATATATGCATGATTGAATCACTATGATTTTTTTTTCAGCCCTAGAAAATTATATGCATGATTGAATCAATATGAATTTTTTTTGACAGCCTTAGAACACTTATATGCATGACAGAATCACTGCAAATTATTTGCATGATTGAATCAATATAATTTTTTTTTACAGCCTTAGAACCCATATATGCATAATGGAATCACTATGGAATTTTTTTGACAACCTTAGAACATATATAAGCTCGATTTAATCTCAATGATTTGTTTTTTACAGACTTAGAAAACATATATGCATGATTGAATCACTATGAATTTTTTTTGATAGCCTTAGAACACATATATTCATGATTGAATTACAATGAAAGTTTTTGACAGCCTTACCACACATATATGCATGATTGAATCACTGTGAAATTTTTTTGACAGCCTTAGAACACATATATGCAGGATTAAACCACTGTAAAATTTTTTGATATCTCTAGAAGATATATATGCATGATTGAATCACTATGAAATGTTTTTGACAGCCTTCGAATAAATATATGCATGATTAGCTCACCATTAAATTTTTTTGACAGACTTTGAACACATATATTCACGATTGAATAACTGTGATTTTTTTTTAGCAACCATAGAACACATATATGCATGATTAAATCACTATGAGATTTTTTTGACAGCCTTAGAACACATATATTCATGATTGAATCAATATACATTTTTTTTGACAACCTAAGGACACATATAAGCAGAATTGAATACATATATGTAGGATTGAATCACTCTAATTTTTTTTGACAGGCTTAGAACATATATATGCATGATGACATCACTATGAATTTTTTTTGCAAACTTAGAACATGTATATGCATGATTGATTACTATGAAATTTTTTTGCCAGAGCATTTGAACACATATATGCATGATTGAATCACTATAAAATTTTGTTGACGACTGTAGAACAGATATCTGCATGATTATATCACTATTAATTTTTTTTGACAGCCTTATTACACATATATTCATCATTGAATCACTATGACATTTTTTTGACAGCTTTTGAACATATATATGCGCGATTGGATCACTATGAATTTTTTTTGCAGCCTTAGAACACATATATGCATGATTGGATCACTATGAAATTTTTTGGCCTGCATTGGAACACATATATGTAAGATTGAATCACTACAAATATTTTTTGAGAGCATTGGAACGCACATGCATGCTTGAATTACTGTAATTTTTTTTTACAACATTAAAACACATATCTTCATTATTGAATCACTATATATTGTTTTTGACAGCCTTATAACTCATAGATGCGTGATTAAATCACAATGAAATTTTTTTGACATCCTTAGAACACATATATGCATGACTCAATCACTATGAAATTTTTTTGATAGCCTTAGGATACATATATGCATGATTGAATCACTGTGAATTTTTTTTTTCAGCCTTATAACACATATATGAATGATTAAATCACTATAAATTTTTTTAACAACCATAGAACACATATATGCATGATTAATTCTCTAAGGGATTTTTTTGACAGCCTTAGAACACATATATGTATGATTGAATCAATATAATTTTTTTTCACAGCCTTAGATCACATATGTGCATGATTGAATCACTATGAATTTTTTTTTACAGCCTTAGAACACATATATGCATGATTGAATCACTATGAATTTTTTTGACAGCCTAAGAAGACATATATGCATGATTAAATCACAATGACATTTTTTTGCATCCTTAGAACACATATCTGCATGATTGAATTAGTATAAAACTTTTTTGACAGCCTTAGAACACATATATGCATATTTGAATCACTATAAAGTTTTTTCTGAGCATTAGAATACATATATGCATGATTGAATCAGTAAAATTTTTTTTGGAGAACTTCAGAACACTTATCTACACGATTGAATCCCTATGAATTTTTTTTGACAGCCTTAGAAAACATATATGCATGATTGAATCTCAAAAATTTTACAGCGTTAGAACACTTATATGCATGATTCAATCACTATAAAAATTTTGTGACAACCTTTGAACAGATATCTGCATGCTTGAGTCACTATGAATTTTTTTTGGCATCCTTAGAACACATATTTGCATGACTGAATCAATATGGAATTTTTTTGACACCCTTAGAACACATTAAAGCATGATTTAATAGTATAATTTTTTTTTGAGAGAGTGGAACACAAATATGCATGATTGAATCACTATGGAATTTTTTTAACAGCCTTGGAACATATATATGCTTGATTGAATCATTGTGAATTTTTTTTTACAGCCTTAGAACACATATTTGAATGATGGAATCACTATGAAATTTTTTTGACAACCATTGAACACATATATGCATGATTGAATCACTATGAGATTTTTTTGACAGACTTAGAACACATATATGCATGATTGAATCATTACAAATTTTTTCTGATAGCCTTAGAAAACATATATGCTTGATTGAATCACTATAAAATTTTTTTATAGCCTAAGAACACATATAAGCATGATTTAATCACAATGACTTTTTTTTGACACACTTAG
The DNA here is from genome assembly GCF_984573655.1 of Nuphar pumila. Classification (NCBI taxonomy): domain Eukaryota; kingdom Viridiplantae; phylum Streptophyta; class Magnoliopsida; order Nymphaeales; family Nymphaeaceae; genus Nuphar; species Nuphar pumila. The sequence goes on from NC_143258.1 coordinate 55,243,832, forward strand.
AACACATATATGCATGATTGAAAAACTATGAAATGTTTTGCAGCCTTAGAACACATATTTGCATGATTGAATTACTATGATTTTTTTTAAAGCCTTAGAACATATATATGCATGATTGAATCACTATAAATTGTTTTTTAGAGCATTAGAACACATATATGCATCATTGAATCTCAATAACATTTTTTTGACAACCTTAGCATACATATCTGCTTGATTGAATCACTTTGAAATTTTTTTGACAGCCGTAGAACACATATATGAATTAAAGAATCACTATGAAATTTTTTTGACAGCCTCAGAACGTATATATGCATGATTGAATCACTCTGAAATTTTTGTGACAACCTTAGAACACATATATGCATGATTGAATCACTATTAGATTTTTTTGATAGCCTTAGAACAAATATATGCATGATTGAATCAATACAAATTTGTTTGACAGCCTTAGAATACATGCATGATTCAATCAATTCAAGTTTTTTGACAACCTTAGAACACATATATGTATGATTTAATCACAATGAAGTTTTTTTTATAGCCTTAGAATACATACATGCATGATTGAATGTGTAAAACCCATGAATTTTAAAGAATTTTCAATGAAATAAAAATGTGTGTTTACGTGAGATAATATGGTTTATGAGATATTCAATGTGATTTTGAGGATTGTGGGCCAATCGAGCGAACCCAATAACGAATACTGGAAAGGGTACTTGGATCCAAACTTTGACGAGATCCGATGATCTGACCCGGTTCACGAGGCCAAGTAAGGAAACCCGATGGTTTCGGGATGATAGCGTGAGATCCGAAGCACATTAAAGTAAGCGAGTGCAAGTTTAAAACCAACGGGTGAAAATCCACTTGAAAATGAAAGAAATTCATCAACAAGGAAAAACATCCCAATACGACATAAAAAGAATATTTTTGCAAAAGTAAACACCAAGTGATGGTGTGGTGTTGTGGTAGGACACACGGTGTGTGATACCACAACCCAAGTTCAAAACCCCCTGTGCACAAATTATTTTTTTTCACAAGAAAGTGATGATTTCTACCTTGGTGAAAAGGGTAAAAACGTGGGATTAAGTTAAGCCTAAATTTTTGGCTTTTTCATCTAACTCTACCAAGGATTGAGGAGAATCCCATGTGACATAGAAGAGGGGTACCCATAAAACAAATAGTGAGGGAAGTTAGAGGAAATCATGCCAAAGAGAGGAGGGGGCATGGTTGGAAATAGACATCACCCACAAAAAAATGTGAGATTTGGGTGAAGATTTAATGCTTTGAAAATTTGGTAACTTCCCCCTAAATAGAGGAGTTAAATGAGAGATTTTAGGTAAGGAGTTACATTAGACGTATCTCTCTCTCTCTCTCCCTCTCTCTCTCACGGTGGTGGTCGACCTCCATTGTTGGACTGTGTGGACCTCCCTTGCTGAACGCGTGAACATCCATTATCGACGTGGGGTGCCGCTCTAATGAAGAGGAGGGGTTGCAGCCTTGCCGTCGTGAGACTCCAAAGAGGTAAGGAGCATTGCTATTTCTATGTAAGTGGTTGATGCCTTGTTGCACATCTATGTTGCAATATCATGGAGTTTACGCGACAAACACCACCTATATGTGGGTGTGTTTAAGGCCTTGAGACCCAGGTGGCATGAGTTGAAACACCTACTCGCCAATAGGTCAATATGGAGTGGTGCCAATGGTTCTCACCCTTGGCCAACGTTGGGGAACTGTGGTGTTCTTAGTAAGGGCATTATGTTCCTATGTGTATGCCTGGTGATGTGTAGTACTCATATCAAAATCTATAGTTCGAATCTATGTAGGAAAAATGCATATATTTTTGATATGGGTGTTAGCCATGACGGATTCAAGATCGAAACAAAAGTAAGTAGGCGAATGGCGTGGAACCTTAAGTATCTCGGATTATTATTCATGAAATTATTGTTTGGTTGTATTTTCTTATTCAATACACTTTTCATACTTTGTAGATTGAATGGTCTTAATCAAGTCTGAAGTTATGTATACGTGATTGCAATATTACATCATAGAAAAATAAAGATATATCATTCATATAGGGTAATTCGATTGGATTTGATGTTTTTGAATGTGGAACGCACCTATATTTATAGTTGAAAGATTTCATACATTGAGAATGAATAGGGTGGCAAAATAGTCCATTTAGAATGATCAAAATGTTTGAAAAATAAAAAGATACGCCCTTTTAAAAGTTACAGAAAAACGGCAAAATTAGTCGACTAAAACAATAGTTAGTCGACTGATAATATGTTCAGTCGACTGATAAAACCTTCAGTCGACTGCTGCTAAAATTTCCAGGAAACAGACACTTTGTTCAGTCGACTGATAAAACCTTCAGTCGACTGATGCTAAAATTTTTACTATAAAAAGTTGGGGCGTTACAGCTTTGGTATTAGAGCAGGACTGAAAAATCTGAGATCTTGGCTCTTCCAGCGACCACGATGGCTCTGTAAGTATGTAGAAATGTGGTTTTCTTAATATAGAGATAAAAACATATAATTGCATATTATATTTTCATGGAGTTATAACTAAGGTTAGAATGGCCTTTTACTTCCCAAACGAATGGCTTGGGTAAACCATTGCAATGATTTATGGAGATGCTACATAACCTGGCCGAATTGGTAGGCCGACAGGCTGCTGCAATGCAGCTGGTGGGTGACAATTTACATCTTGTGACCCATTAGAGGAGACATAGAAGATGAGTGCCACCTAAAGTATGGTATATATTTTTCTAGATGGGAAACGTGGATGCACGTGAGGGCATAGCTTCCCAAGTTAGTCTCGTGTCAACTCCTGCGAGAGTTGAAGTTCTAGAGCGAAACCCAGGAACTGCTCGCGTATTCTACCTTCTCGAAACTGATTTGGTGAATCGAAACAAATATCAAAATTATTATCCCAATCGCATTGGAAATGATGATTTTGTTGATAAGAGTCATCGGATGAGGCTCTAAGTTAATGTTTTTCTTTTTTCCAACTTCGTTGGAGATGTTAGTGACTCTATTATTGATGAAGGATACCATCCCGAATAATCTTTCGCACAGAAGACGAAAGCCTTGTCTGTGCCCATTAAACCTTTGAGTTCCTCGTTGGAGGATGTTGTAGATCCCCAGTTGTTCTTGGTGATGAGAACGTAAATGATGTTATATACTTAGCAAATGGCTTCTGGGTTGCCGATGATGGGAATTGACTCCTGAGAGGGTCATAGTTGGGGACTACATAACACCAGACTTCTGGGTGTTATGGTTTTTGAGAGAGCGTTGTGGGAATTTTTGTTTCTCAACCACAGTCGAAAGGGATTGTGGTGAGTTGTGTTGGCTCAGGTGGTGATTCCGGGTAATGCCAACGTTGTCATTACGGTGGTGATGCTCTAATGATGTCATTAGAGTGGTGATTCTCTAATGAAGGTTGTTGGAGTGGTGATTCTTCAGCGATGCCGTTAGAATAGTGATTCTCTAACGATGCCGCTAGGGTGGTGATTCTCTAACGATGCCATTAGAGTGGTGATTCTCTAATGAAGGTTGTTGGAGTGGTGATTCTCCAGCAATGCCGTTAGAGTGGTGATTCTCTAACGATGCCGCTAGGGTGGTGGTTCCCTAACGATGCCATTAGAGTGGTGATTCTCTAATGAAGATTGTTGGAGTGGTGATTCTCCAGCAATGCCGTTAGAGTGGTGATTCCCTAACGATGTCATTAGAGTGGTGATTCTCTAATGAAGGTTGTTGGAGTGGTGATTCTCCAGCAATGCCGTTAGAGTGGTGATTCTCTAACGATGCCGGTAGGGTGGTGATTCCCTAACGATGCCATTAGAGTGGTGATTCTCTAATGAAGGTTGTTGGAGTGGTGATTCTCCAGCAATGCCGTTAGAGTGGTGATTCCCTAACGATTCCATTAGAGTGGTGATTCTCTAATGAAGGTTGTTGGAGTGGTGATTCTCCAGCAATGCCGTTAGAGTGGTGATTCCCTAACGATGTCATTAGAGTGGTGATTCTCTAATGAAGGTTGTTGGAGTGGTGATTCTCCAGCAATGTCGTTAGAGTGGTGATTCTCTAATGATGCCGCTAGGGTGGTGATTCTCTAACGATGCCATTAGGGTGGCGATTCCCTAATGAGGTTGTTGAAGTGGTGATTCTTCAACAATATCGTTAGAGTGGTGATTCTCTAACAATGTCATTAGAATGATGATTCTCTAATGAAGTGGTGATTCTTCAACAATGCCGTTAGAATGATGATCTTCTAACGATGTCATTCGAGTGATGACTCTTTCTTTATGATATTGGAGTGGAAATTCTCCAAATAGTGTATTAGAGTGGAAGTTCTCTTACGTGAGTCGTCTAGAATGGTGATTTTCTGACGATAGCGGCCTTATGCGGTGTCGCTTGAGGTCGTTCAAAGAATATATGTATAAAATGAGTTATTGTACCAATAATTTTTATTGTGGCACTGTTTGAATTGTGTATCGTGCATTTGAGATCTATGAAAGATTGCTAAGGATATTACATAGCAAGCATAATTGTGTAACCTAACGATTAACTATTATTATGCTTCTGTCCTGATAGATGGCATGGGAGGCCTGGTGCAACGACATCATGGACACTGTGAACAACCTTGCCAAGGTTATGCAACAACAGGTGGTTGCAATGCAACAAGTGGGTGCAAACCTTCAACATGTGGCCCAAGATAGGCAGAATCTAGGTGCAGTCACTTACAAGCGCTTTATGGAAATGGATCCTCCTGTTTTTAAGGGCAAGACGGATCCTGAAGCGGCTGAGACGTGGATACGTGAGATTGAACGTATTTTTCGTGTTTTGAATGTTCCAGAGGAACAAAAGGTGAACTTCGGTACTTATCGTTTGAAGAACCATGCTGAGAAGTGGTGGGATACAATCTATGCGGTCAAGTTCCAGAATGAAAAGGTTACTTGGGACGAGTTTATTGAGGTTTTTAACTCTGCATATTTCCCTAAGCATGAACGTAGTAAGAAGATGAAAAAAATTTTAGACCTACAACAAGGGGCAACAACACTGGCAGATTATATCACTAAGTTTCGTTGTCTGGAACGATATTGCCCAAATGTATACACCGTGGAAGAGGATCGAGCAATGAAGTTTGCTCGTGGATTGAAGCCAGCTTTGAGAACCAAGGTGTTCACCCGAGGGCCAAAATCACTTGATGAGGCCATCGAAGTAGCGACCCTATTGGAAGAAGACTGGGTCAAAGAGCAAAAGAACCAATGGAATAAACCCGAGCAACAGATCAAGGTTTATGTGAGTACTAATGAGAAAAATCCTAGTGAAAGGGAGTTCACACCACCTATAAAAAAGAGAATGCGGCAGAAAGGCTACCCGAACCGCCAACAACAAAGGAAATCACAACAACCAAAGGTTCAACAAATTTATCGACGGTGCAATGAGGATCATCTCTTCGGAGTTTGCCCTCTCTATAATGGCAAGTGTTTCAAATGTGAGCAACCAAGACATATTGCTAAGTTTTGCCCAAAGAAGTCAACTGAAAATTTAGTTTAAGTTGATTCGACTCCATTGAAAGAAAAGACGTGCCAATAAGTAAGAAATACCATAACCTTTTTGTCGAGTGATGTTTGTGATTTCGCGGACAAAATCCTTTTTAAGGAGGGTAGGATGTAAAACCCATGAATTTTAAAGAATTTTCAATGAAATAAAAATGTGTGTTTACGTGAGATAATATGGTTTATGAGATATTCAATGTGATTTTGAGGCTTGTGGGCCAATCGAGTGAACCCAATAACGAATACTGGAAAGGGTACTTGGATCCGGACTTTGACGAGATCTGATGATCCGACCCAGTTCACGAGGCCAAGTAAGGAAACCCGATGGTTTCGGGATGATAGCGTGAGATTCGAAGCACATTAAAGTAAGCGAGTGCAAGTTTAAAACCAATGGGTGAAAATCCACTTGAAAATGAAAGAAATTCATCAACAAGGAAAAATGTCCCAATACAACATAAAAAGAATATTTTTGCAAAAGTAAACACCAAGTGATGGTGTGGTGTTGTGGTAGGACACACGGTGTGTGATACCCCAACCCAAGTTCAAAACCCCCTGTGCACAAATTATTTTTTTTCACAAGAAAGTGATGATTTCTACCTTGGTGAAAAGGGTAAAAAGGTGGGATTAAGTTAAGCCTAAATTTTTGGCTTTTTCATCTAACTCTACCAAGGATTGAGGAGAATCCCATGTGACATGGAAGAGGGGTACCCATAAAACAAATAGTGAGGGAAGTTAGAGGAAATCATGCCAAAGAGAGGAGGGGGCATGGTTGGAAATAGACATCACCCACAAAAAAATGTGAGATTTGGGTGAAGATTTAATGCTTTGAAAATTTGGTAACTTCCCCCAAAATAGAGGAGTTAAATGAGAGATTTTTGGTAAGGAGTTACATTAGACGTATCTCTCTCTCTCTCCCTCTCTCTCTCACGGTGGTGGTCGACCTCCATTGTTGGACTGTGTGGACCTCCCTTGCTGAACGCGTGAACATCCATTATCGACGTGGGGTGCCGCTCTAATGAAGAGGAGGGGTTGCAGCCTTGCCGTCGTGAGACTCCAAAGAGGTAAGGAGCATTGCTATTTGTATGTAAGCGGTTGATGCCTTGTTGCATATCTATGTTGCAATATCATGGAGTTTACGCGACAAACACCACCTATATGTGGGTGTGTTTAGGGCCTTGAGACCCAGGTGGCATGAGTTGAAACACCTACTCGCCAATAGGTCAATATGGAGTGGTTCAGCCAATGGTTCTCACCCTTGTCCAACGTTGGGGAACTGTGGTGTTCTTAGTAAGGGCATTATGTTCCTATGTGTATGCCTGGTGATGTGTAGTACTCATATCAAAATCTATAGTTCAAATCTATGTAGGAAAAATGCATATATTTTTGGTATGGGTGTTAGCCATGACGTATTTCCAGGAAACAGACACTCTGTTCAGTCGACTGATAAAACCTTCAGTCGACTGATGCTAAATTTTTTCTAGAAAATAGACATTCTGTTCAGTCGACTGATAAAACCTTCAGTCGACTGATGCTAAAATTTTCTAGAAAACAAACATTCTGTTAAGTCGACTGATAAAACCTTCAGTCGACTGCTACTAAATTTTTTTCAGAAAACAGATATTCTGATCAGTCGACTGATGCTAAAATTTTCTAGAAAACAGACATTTTGATCAGTCGACTGATAAAACCTTCGGTCGACTGATGCTAAAATTTCCAAAAAAATAGACATTCTGATCAGTCGACTGATAAACCCTTGAGTCGACTGCTGCTAAATTTTTCCAAAAAATGGACATTATGTCGGGTCGACTGATAAAACTTTCGGTCGACTAATTTTATGATCAGTCGACTGATAAACCCTTCAGTCGACTGCTGCTAAATTTTCTAGAAAACAGACATTCTGTCCGGTCGACTGATAAAACTTTGGGGCGACTAATTTTATAAAAAAATAATGTTTTGCTTAATAGATTTGAAGCAAAAAGGTTGGTCGACCGGTGAGTCTATTGGTCGACTAATAAACCTGAAAAATTAAGTAAAGAGTTTTCTAAAATGATTTTCATGAAGGGTTCTTTTAGAAAAGTTCTCCTAAAGACTTTTTAGGTGAAATGCAATTGAAATATCTATGAAGGAAATAGTTTTGATGGTAAACTAAATATGTGATTCACATATGGACTTTAGGATTATGTCCAATACATGGAACACACATGGTACATATACTTGCACAACGAAGATCATTTCTTGTTCAGGACAATATAAGAGTTCAAAAATGAACATGTGGTTTCGCTAAATGTTGGGAGTGCCAAACAAGCACTTAAGAAATGATAAAGTTAGATAATGCCATGTTGCGGCGTAACCAGTGGAGGTATGAAACGTACACTCGAACTCATAAACAAATCTTAAAATGCCAAATATATAAGTACTCGACACAAAGTTGAACCAGAATTCTGAGAAATTATGGTTGCCGCCTATTGGGCTTCTAGTGAGTAATGTGCATACACTAAGATCACCCCGAATGTGGGTTGGGATTTCGGAAAACCCCTATGGTGCAATGACTCGCACTAAGAATTTAACAAAATACAAAATATGCATTATATAACTTAAATATGGGATACTGGGTATACCTGAAAGACGGTATATGTTACTAGTTTTCCTTAGGTTCTGGGTACACTTAAAAGATGGTGTATGTTACTAGACCCAAACAAACAAGAATGAAAATTTATACACATATAAACTAAATATATGGGATTCTGGGTATACCTGAAAGACGGTATATGTTACTGGTTTCTCGGGATACTGGGTATACCTAAAAATGGTATATGTTACTGGTTTCCCAGGGCTTTGGGTTCACCTGAAAGATGGTGTATGTTACCGGACCCCTTGTAGTGCGATAGCTCGCACTTGGTTATAAAGAAAATGTAAAATGAAATATAAAACCTTCGAGACTCTGGGTATACCTGAAAGACGGTATATATTACCGGATTCTTCGGGCTCTGGGTACACTTGAAAGATGGTGTATGTTACTGGACCCATGGTCTACCTTGGAGAGGGTAGGTGGTACGAACTTCGTGGAAGTTCGTGTTTTCGTGAGAGCTAGGCATCTCACCGTATGGTCTTGGTCTGCTACGAGGTCTATGCCTGTACGTACCCACAGGGTAAGAGTAAGTTAAGCATTAGATAATTTAAGTTTACTGGAAACTTATCTCTGAAGAATTATATACTATTGATTTGGCTTTAGTGAAACTTGTGGAATCTATAGCTTGTTCTAATGTAGATAAATATACCTTTAGTTCAGTCATCTTTTGCACTGTATCATGAATTAGAAATCATAATTATCTTCTTAGAATGATATAAAATCTATGCTAGTTATATTTGTAGTTGTTGCACATATTTGTACACAGGACACTGAGCACCACATATAAATACATTGCTTCTTACGCAGACAGGGGAGTCTGACCCTTCTGCTTTAAATGTTTTTCAGGCAATGCATAAATGGAGCATCGTGGCGTCGCATTTGGAAGTAGTCAAGAGATCTCAGTTTTTCAGTGTTTTCTGTTTGAACTCTGATTAGTAGATTTACATTTCTGTTATGGGATGTAATTAATGACATTAATGTTTCAATTAATGAATGGTATCTTTAGTACTTCTCTGTTTTACCCTGTAATGCACCCGACTTGTGTTTTCTGCACTTCCGCTATTTCAAAAAAAAAAAAATTTACCCCAAAATTTTTACTATAAAAAGTTGGGGCGTTACAGAATGACTATGAAAATTTTTCAACATGCTTAATAAAAATTTAAGCATGATTGAATCACCATGAAATCTTTTTACAACCATATAACACATATTTGCATTTTTGAATCACGATGATATTTTTTTGACGTCTTTAGAACATATATATGCCGGATTGAATTACTACAAATTTTTTTTAGAGCATTACAACATATATATGCATGATTGAATAACTATAAAAAAAATTTGACAGCCTTTGAACACATATATGCATGATTGATTCACTATGAAATTTTTTTGACAACCATAGAACACATATATGCATGATTGAATCAATACAAATTTTCTTTGACAGCCTTAGAATAGATATATGGATGATTGAATCTTTACAATTTTTTTTTGACAGCGTTAGAACATATATATGCATGATTGAATCACTGTGAAATTTTTTTGACAGACTTAGGGCACATATAAGCAAGATCTAATCACTACAAATTTTTTTTAGAGCCTTAGAACACATATTTGCTTGATTGTATCACTATGAATTTTTTTTGACAGCCATAGAATACATATATGCATGATTGAATCTCTGGGATTTTTTTGACAGCCTTAGAACACATATATGCAAGATTGTACCAATTCAAATTTTTTTTGAAACCTTAGAACACATATATTCAGGGTTGAATTACTATATAATTTTTTTAACAACCATAGAACACATATATGCGTGATTGAATTACTATGAGATTTTTTTGACAGCCTTAGAACACATATATGCATGGTTGAATCACTACGATTTTTTTCTACAGCCTTAGAACACATATATGCAAGATTGAATCACTACAAATTGTTTTTAAAAACCTTAGAACACATATATGCATGATTGAATCACTTTGAAGTTTTTTTGACAGCCTTAAAGCACGTATAATCTTGATTTATTCACTATGAAAATTTTTTGACAGCCTTAGAATGCGTATATGTAGGATTGAATCACTCTAATTTTTTTTTGATAGGCATAGAACATATATATGCATTATGACATCACTATGAATTTTTTTTGCTGCCTTAGAACACGTATATGCACGATTGATCACTATGAATTTTTTTTGCCAGATCATTTGAACACATATATGCATGTTTGAATGACTATAAATTTTTTTTGACAATCGTAGAACACGTATCTGCATGATTATATCACTATGAAATTTTTTTGACACCCTTATTACACATATATTCATGATTGAATCACTATGAAATTTTTTTAAGAGCTTTTAAACATATATATCCATGATTGGATCACTATGAATTTTTTTTGCAGCCTTAGAACACATATATGCATGATTGGATTGCTATGAAATTTTTTGGCCAGCATTGGAACACATATATGTAAGATTGAATCACTATAAATATTTTTTTAGAGCATTGGAACACACATGCATGATTGAATTACTATAAATTTTTTTTGACAACCTTCGAACACATAGATGCGTGATTAAATCACAATGAAATTTTTTTGGCAGCCTTAGAATACATATATGCATGATTGAATCACTATGAAATTTTTTTGATAGCCTTAGTACACATATATGCATGATTGAATCACTGTGAAAATTTTTTTGCAGCCTTAGAACATATATATGAATGATTGAATCACTATGAAATTTTTTAACAACCATATGAACACATATATGCATGATTAATTCACTAAGGGATTTATTTGACAGCCTTAGAACACATATATGTATGATTCAATCAATATGAATTTTTTTTCACAGCCTTAGAACACATATGTGCATGATTGAATCTCTATGAATTTTTTTGTAGCCTAAGAACACATATATGCAAGATTGAAAACTATGAATTTTTTTTTACAACCATAAAATACATTTATGCATATTGAATCACTATAATTTTTTTTTGAGAGCATTAGAACACATATATCTATGATTGAGTCACTATAAATTTTTTTTGACAACCTTTGAACACATATCTACATGATTGAATCACTATGAATTTTTTTTGACAGCCTTAGAAGACATTTTCGTATGATTGAATCACTATGAAATTTTTTTGACACCCTTAGAACACATATGAGCATGATTTAATTAATATCATTTTTTTTGACAGGCTTAGAATACATATATGCATGATTGAATCACTATGAGATTGTTTTGACAACCTGAGAACACATATATGCATGATTGTATCACTATGATTTTTTTTTTACAGCCTTAGAACACGTATATACATGATTGAATCACCATGATTTTTTTTTTACAACCTTAGAACACCTATATGCATGATTGAATCACTATGATTTTTTTTTACAGCGTTAGAACACTTATATGCATGATTCAATCACTATAAAATTTTTGTGACAACCTTTGAACACATATCTGCATGCTTGAGTCACTATGAATTTTTTTTGGCATTCTTAGAACACATATATGCATGATTGAATCAATATGGAATTTTTTTGACACCCTTAGAACACATTAAAGCATGATTTAATACTAAATATTTTTTTTGAGAGAGTGGAACACAAATATGCATGATTGATTCACTATGGAATTTTTTTAACAGCCTTGGAACATATATATGCATGATTGAATCATTGTGAATTTTTTTTACAACATTAGAACATATATATGAATGACTGAATCATTATTAAATTTTTTCGACAACCATAGAACACATATAAGCATGATTGAATCACTATGAGATTTTCTTGACAACCTTAGAACACATATATGCATGATTAAATCACAATGACATTTTTTTGCAGCCTTAGAACACATATCTGCATGATTGAATCAATATAAAACTTTTTTGACAGCCTTAGAACACATATTTGCATATTTGGATCACTATAAAGTTTTTTCAGAGCATTAGAATACATATATGCTTGATTGAATCAGTAAATTTTTGTTTTGAGAACTTCAGAACACTTATCTACAAGATTGAATCACTATGAAATTTTTTCGACAGCATTAGAAAACTTATATGCATGACTGAATCACTATGAATTTTTTTTGACAGCCATAGGACACATATATGAATGATTGAATCACTATGAATTTTTTTGACAGTGTTAGAACACTTATATGCATAATTGAATCACTATAAACTTTTTCTGACAACCTTTGAACACATATCTGCATGATTGAGTGACTATGAAACATTTTGGACAGCCTTAGAACACATATATGCATGATTGAATCAGTATGGATTTTTTTTGACACCCTTAGAACATATATAAGCATTATTTAATTACTGTAAACTTTTTATGAGAGACTTGCAACACAAATATGCATGATTGAATCTCTATGATTTTTTTTTTAGAGCCTTAGAACACATATATACATGGTAGAGTCACTATAAATTTTTTTGACAGCCTTAGCACACATATATTCTTGATTGAATCATTGCGTAATTTTTTTGACAGACTTAGAACACATACATGCAGGATTGAGTAACTCTGAATTTTTTTTGACAGCCGCAGAAGATATATGCATGATTGAATCACTATGGAATTTTTTTAACAGCCTTGGAACATATATATGCATGCTTGAATCGTTGTGAATTTTTTTTTACAGCCTTGGAACATATTTATGAATGATTGAATCATTATGAAATTTTTTCGTCAACCATAGAACACATATATGCATAATTGAATCACTATGAGATTTTCTTGACAACCTTAGAACACATATATGCATGATTGAATCACTAAATTTTTTTTTTGACAGCCTTAGAACATATGTATGCATGATTGAATCAATACAATTTTTTTTTGACAGCCTTAGAGCACACATATGCATGATTGAATCACTATGATTTTTTTTTTACAACCGTGGAACACATATAGGCTTGATTTAATCACTATGAGATTCTTTTGACAGCCTTAGAACATGCATATATCTGACTGAATCAATACAAGTTTTTTTACTGCCTTGGAACAAATATATTCAAGATTGAATCACTATGAATTTTTTTTGCAGCCTTAGAACACATATATGCATGATTGAATCCCTATGATTTTTTTTGACAACCTTAGAACACATATATGCTTGATTTAATCACTATGAATTTTTTTGGACAGCCTTATAACACATATATGCAATGAATCACTACAATTTTTTTTTACAGCCTTATAACACATATATGCATGATTGAAACACTATAAAAATTTTTTGACAGCCTTAGAACACATATCTGCATGATTGAATCTCTATGATTTTTTTTTGAATGCCTTAGAACACGTATCTGACTAATTTAATCTCTATGAAATTTTTTTGGCAGCCTTAGAACACTTGTATGTATGATTGAGTCACTATGAATTTTTTTTTATATCCTTAGAACACACATATGCTTGATTGAATCACTATGAATTTTTTTTTACAGCCTCAGAGTACATATATAAATGATTGAATCAATATAATTTTTTTTTGACTGCCTTAGAACAAATATATGAATGATGGAATCACTATAAAAATTGTTTGTCAACCATTGAACACATATATGCATAATTGAATCACTGTGAGATTTTTTTTGACAGACTCAGAACACATATATGCATGATTGAATCATTACAATTTTTTTTTATAGCCTTAGAAAACATATATGCTTGATTGAATCACTATAACTTTTTTTTTTAGCCTAAGAACACATATAAGCATGATTTAATCACTATGAATGTTTTTTGACACACTTAGAACGCATATTTGCATGATTGAAAAACTATGAAATGTTTTGCAGCCTTAGAACACATATATGCATGATTGAATCACTATGATTTTTTTTAAAGCCTTAGAACATTTATATGCGTGATTGAATCACTACAAATTTTTTTTAGAGCATTAGAACACATATATGCTTCATTGAATCTCTATAACATTTTTTTGACAACCTTAGAATACATATCTGCTTGATTGAATCACTATGAAATTTTTTTGAGAGCCTTAGAACTCATATATGAATTAATGAATCACTATGAATTTTTTTTGACAGCCTTAGAATGTATATATGCATGATTGAATCACTCTGAAATTTTTTGTGACAACCATAGAACACATATATGCATGATTGAATCACTATGAGATTTTTTTTATAGCCTTAGAACAAATATACGCATGATTGAATCAATAAAAAATTTTTTGACAGCCTTAGAATACACACATGCATGATTCAATCAATTCAATTTTTTTGACAACCTTGGAACACATATAAGTATGATTTAATCACAATGAAGTTTTTTTGACAGCCTTAGAATACATACATGCATGATTGAATCACTATGAAAAGTTTTCAACATGCTTAATACAAATTTATGCATGATTGAATCACCATGAAATCTTTTTACAACCATATAACACATATATGCATTTTTGAATCACAATGATATTTTTTTAATGTCTTTAGAACATATATATGCCTGATTGAATTAGTATAATTTTTTTTTAGAGCATTACAACATATATATGCATGATTGAATCACTATAAAAAAAATTTCATAGCCTTTGAACATATATATGCATGATTGGTTCACTATGAAATTTTTTTGACAACCATAGAACACATATATGCATGATTGAATCAATACAAGTTTTCTTTGACAGCCTTAGAACAGATATATGGATGATTGAATCTTTACAAAAATTTTTAGACAACGTTAGAACATATATATGCAAGATCGAAACACTGTGAATTTAAAAGAACTCTTGATTTGTTTACCCATTTGGCAAGCATCACATAAGTGATCCTTCTTATATGGTATTCTAGGTAGACCTCTAACAAGATCATTCTTGGATAACTTGGAAATAATTTTAAAGTTAACATGTCTAAGTCTCTTGTGCCATAATCATTGAATTTCATTTGAAACAATAAGACATTTTTTATTAAAAGTGGGTAACTCATCTAGATAAAGTTCATACACATTGTTCCTTCTTTTACCTTTAAAAATGATATTTTTAGATTGAAAATCAGAAATTAAGCATAAATCATGTTCAAAAGAAACAAGAAAACCTTTATCACATAATTGACTAATGGATAATAATTTATGCATTAAACCATCTACTAAAAGAATATTTTCTATCAAGGGAAATTTTGGATTACCAATGTTACCAATACCGATTACTTTTCTCTTGTTATTGTCATCAAAGGTGACGATTCCTCCATCCTTACTTTGGAGGGTGAAAAATAACTCCGACCTTCTAGTCATATGTTTGGAACAATCGCTGTCCAATATTCATTTGCTCCTTATTTTGTGTACCTACAACAAAATTAGAAGACAAAGCATTTGAGATTTTTCTATTTTTGGGTCCATGAGAGTTAGTCTTAGGAACCCATATCCATTTGGATTTTGGTTTCCATTGATAAAAAGATTTAGCATTTCTAGAGTAATCATGTCTAGGCTTATAAGCATTATAAGTTCCATGATTAGATGCATTTCTATTATAACTAGAAAATTTAGTTCTTTGAACAAATGGTTGAGAATATTATCTTTGATTCTTCACCACATAGTTTGGTCTATTTTGAGTATCAAAGAAGCTATATCCCAATCTGGTTTTATTAACAAAGCATCTTTGAGAACCAAGAAGTCTTTCTAGATTCTCTTGTCCATTTGTGAATTTGGTCACCATAGAAAGAAGATCATTTGATTTTTCTTTTAGACTAGTTATTTCTTTTTGTAAAAGATTGGTTCTAATTCCAATTTCTTTTATCTCAAATGCTTGACAAGAGTTTTCCTTCTTGAGATCTTCTATCTCTTGAAGTAACACTTTGTTTTGAGAGTCAAGAGTTGAATTTTCAGTTTTTAACTCTTTGTTTTTAGAACTTAGACTCTTAAATTTAGCATATAAATCATTAAATGCTTCTAATAAATCATCATACTCAAATTGACTTACCGAGTCTTCTTGTGATACAAAACACATGTTGGCGACTTCTTCTTTTGATTCTTCATCAGAAGAGGAGTCACTATCATCCCAACATGCTTGAAATGCCTTTTTCTTCTTAAATTGGTCCTTAGGCTTGATTTTGAGAAGAAGACAATCTTTCTTGATGTGTCCTACCTTTTTGCAGTTAAAGCACTTGACTTCATTAGGATTGGAAGAATCCACTTTCCTTACCTTTCTTTGAAATCTTCCCTTTTTGATGAATCTTTTGAATTGCCTTGTGATGAGAGCAATATCTTCAATCTTCATCTTCTTCTGAATATTAAGAGTCAGAAGTAGCCTTAAAAGTATGAGATTTCTTCTTGGGTTCTTCTTCTTATTTGTCTTGAAGTTGGACTTCATATGCCATTAAGTTACCAACCAAATCTTCAAGAGTGAGAGTGTTTAAATCATTTGCTTCCTCAATAGCTGTGGTTTTTCTCTCCCATTCAGGAGTTAGACACCTTAGGATTTTTCTGACTAAATCCAGTTGTGATTATTCTTTTCCAAGGGATTTTAGAGTGTTAGTGATATCGGTCATTCTTGTTACCATGTCCGATATAGATTCATTTTGCTTCATTTTAAACAATTCAAATTTATGAACTAAAGAAGCGATTTTAGATTCCTTTACCTTTGACGTACCTTCGTGAGTCACGAGAAGAGTATGCCAGATTTCATTTTCTGTAGAGCATTGAGAGATACGATTGAACTCTACCTTGTCAACGGCACAATACAATGCATTCATAGCTTTGGCATTAAGTGAAGCAGTCTTCTTTTCTTCATCGGTCCATTGACTGAAATCAGTTGATGGCATTAGGTACTTTTCTGAAACAACTCTCTAAATTTTGAGATCCATGGATTGTAAAAATATTGTCATTCTCACTTTTCAGTATTCATAGTTTGTTTCGTCGAAGAGAGGAGGACGAACAAAGGAGCATCCTTCTTTGTGCTGAGATGATGTTGTTGCCATGCTAGATGATGGTCAAATCAAAATAATAGCAAACCTGCTCTAATACCAAATGAAAGTGTAGTAGGATCAAGGCAACAAGCACTAGAGGGGGGTGAATAGTGCTTTTAAATATTATCTTCAGAATTTTGACAGATTTTGCAATTTGCAAAGCAATCACACAAGGAACACAAGAATTTATCCTGGTTCGGTCTTTCCCGACCTACATCCAATCTCCAAGCAAAACCAGCTTGAGATTTCCACTATCAACCTTGTGTAACTACAAGATCATACAAACCAAATCTGGTCCCACTTACTGAAAGCAAACAACTCCTTTAAACCAAGAAGTTCTTCCTTTTACAGAAAAATAAAATAAGTAACAACTTACAAAACAACCTATGAGCCCTTCTTATGAATGCAAATGAGATGCAATTGGCTTTTGAGGTTGTTGAAATACTCAACTCATGAATTCGCTGTCTATCAAAGGAATTTGAGTGAAAAATATCAAGTGAGTGAGAGAATGAATATGAGTGAAAACCTAAGAGTAATTCAATGTAATTGTATTCAATTTGATGTTTTTGAATGTAGAATGCACTCATATTTATAGTTGAAAGATTCTATACGTTGAGGGTATGAAAGGGTGTCAAAACAATTCATTTTGGACGATCAAAACGTTTGAAAAATGAAAAGACATGCCTTTTAAAAGTTTAAGGAAAAACGACAAAATTAGTCGACTGGAACAGTAGTTAGTCGACTGATAATTAACTATTAGTAGACTGACAGTTATCGTCGGTCGACTAATGTGTTTATCAAGCTGTTTGAAAATCTGAAGTTTTGAAACTTAGTCGACTAGAGAAAACATTAGTCAACTGATAATATCATCAGTAGACTGAAAAACCTTTCAGTCGACTGCTGCTAAATTTTTTTGAAAATACATGTTTTATGCGGTCGACTGATAAAATCATTAGTCGACTGCTGCTAAATTTCCAGAAAACAAACATTCTGTCCGGTCGATTGATAAAACCTTCGGTTGACTAATTTGACAAAAATGATATTTTGTTTAGAAAATTTGGCGTGAAAGGATTAGTCGACTGGTGAGTCTATTGGTCGACTAATAAACACAAAAAATTAAATAAAGAGTTTTCTAAAAAGATTTTCATGAAGGGTTCTTTTAGAAAAGTTTTTCTAAAGACTTTTTTGGTGAAATGCAACCGAAATATGCACTCTAAGTAAGGCTCTTACAAGAATCTAAGACTTTTAATGAATTTTACATTTGCACACTAGTCTTCAAAGATTCTTCATCGAATTTTTCAATGCTTGTCATATTTCTTCGTTGCCTTAGCTGAAATGCAGTTGATTCACTTGTTCATCATCAAAACCTTGTACTTGAAGTATCATGTACGGCTTCATTGTCGTAACAAGAGGAACTTCATTTTTGAAGCCCTCGCAAATCTGATGGCCTATTGTCAAAACCATGCCTGCAACGAGGGTAATGGCAATGGTGCAGGCCATCAGCATGATGGGCACGTAGCGACACTGGCTATCGTGACCCATGGAATGTCATACAAGTGATTCATGGAATTGAGCCCTCCTGCTTTCACTAGTAAGGAGGATCCAGATGCGACGGAGGAATGGGTCCGTGCCATAGGCAAGATTTTTGAGATTCTCGAGGTTCTCACTAAGTGACAGGTTTCTTTTGCCACCTATTGGCTCCAAGGTGATGCCAAGAGCTGGTGGGAGATGACACATGAGGTACACTACACGCTTGATGAGCGACGCATCCTCACATGGGAGGAATTTACAACAATATTCATGGACACCTATTTTTTCCAGTATGCACTCAATCGCAAGATGCAGGAGTTCTGGATCTTCGACATGGGTCTATGAAGACGGCGGAGTACACTACATGCTTCCAACATTTAGAGAAGTATTGCCCGCATACTTATACCACTGACGAGGCACGGGCTAAGAAGTACGTGCATGGATTACGTGATGGTTTGAGGATGAGAGTGCTAACCAGCCATTCTCAAAACCTCAACTAGGCCATCGAGATGGCCATGGTACTTTAGGATGACTGGGAGTCTTCTAAGAAGACTCAGCCTAGCCGTTTCGAAGGGCAGTAGGAATAAGGCCCCTCGACCAGCTGTGGAGAGTAATAAGGCACCACCTGCAAAGAAGGCCAACGGACAACAAGGTGGCACACAAGCGCCACAGTCTTATGTAGTATGTAAGCACTGCAACAAGAAGCATCCTGGAGTCTTCTACAGAGTCTCTGGTGTGGGAAACAAGGTCACTTCATCAAAGACATGCATATATGTGTGCTAAGATTTGCAAAAAAAAGTCATAGTGATTCAATCTTGCATATATGTGTTCTAACATTGTGAAGAAAAACTCATAGTGATTCAATCATGCATATATGTGTTCTAAGGTTGTAAAAAAAAAATCATAGTGATTCAATCATGCATATATGTGTTCTAAAGCTGTTTAAAAATTCTCAATCATGCATATATATTTTTTAAGTTTGTCAAAAAAAATTCATAGTGATTCAATCAAGCATATATGTGTTGTAAGGCTGTAAAAAAAAATTCAATCATGTATATGTGTGTGCTAAAGCTATCAAAAAAAATTTAGTGATTCAATCTTGCATTTATGTCTTCTAAGGCTGTCAAATTTTTTTTATAGTGATTCAATCATGCATATATGTGTTCTAAGGCTGTCAAAAAAATTTCCTAGTGATTCAATCACGCAGATATGTGTTCTGAGGTTGTCAACATTTTTTTATAGTGATTCAATCATGCATATATGTGTTCAATTGCCGAAAAAAAAATTATAGTCATTCAACTATGCATATATGTGTTCTAACGTTGTCAAAAAAATTTCATAGTGATTCCATCATGCATATATTTGTTTTTTTGGCTGTCATAAAAATTTTAATCTTTAGTATATGTGTTTTATCATTGTCAACAAAATTTCATAGTGATTCAATCATGCTTATATGCGTTCTAAAGATGTCATAAAAATTTCAATCATGTATATATGTTTTTTATGGCTATCAAAAAAAATTCAATCATGCATATATGTGTTCTAAGGCTGTAAAAAAAAATTATAGTAACTCAATCCTGTATATATATGTTCTAATGTTGTCCAAAAACTTTTATAGTGATTCAATCATGCTTATATGTATTCTAAGGATATAAAAAAAATTATAGTGATTCAATAATGCATATATGTGTTCAAAGGCTGTCAAAAAATTTTTAATCATCCATATATGCGCTCTAATGCTGCCAAAAAAAAAAATCATGGTGATTTAATCTTGCATATCTGTGTTCTAAAGATATCAAAAAAATTTCACAGCGATTCAATCTTAAATATATGTGTTCTAAGGCTGTCAAAAATTTTTATAGCGATTCAATCTTGCATATTTGGGTTCTGAGGTTGCCAAAAAAATTACATAGTGATTCAATTATGATAATATGTGTTCGAAGGCTGTCAAAAAAAATTCATAGTGATTCAATTACGCATATATGTGTTCTAAGGCTATCAAAACAAATTCATAGTGATTTAATCATGTAGATATGTGTTCTAATGCTGACAACAAAATTTATAGTGATCCAATCATGCATATATATGTTCTAAGGCTGTCAAATAAATTTCATAGTGAGTCAATCATGAAAATATGTGTTCAAAGGCTGTAAAAAAAATTCATAGTGATTCAATCATGCATATATGTCTTCTAAGGCGGTCAAAAAAATTTCATAGTGATTCAATCATGCATATATGTGTTCTAAGGCAGTCAAAAAAATTTCAATCATGCATATATGTCTTCTAAGGCTATCAAAAAAATTTCATAGTGACTCAATCTTGCATATACGTATTCCAACATTGTCAAAAAAAATTGATAGGGATTCAATCATGCATATATGTGTTTTAAGGTTGTCAAAAAAATATTATAGTGATTCAATCATGCATATTTGTGTTCTAAGTCTGTTAAAAAAATTTCACAGTGATTCAATCTTGCAGATATGTGTTCTAAGGCTGTTAAAAAAAATTCACAGTGATTCAATCATGCATATAAGTATTCTAAGGTTGTCAAAAAAAATCATAGTGATTGAATCATGGATATATGTGTTGTAAGGCAGTCAGAAAAACTTCATAGTGATTCAATCATGCAGATATATGTTTTAAGGTTCTCAAAAAAAAATTATAGTGTTTAAATCATGCATATATGTGTTCTAAGGCTATCAAAAAGTTTTATAGTGATTCAATCATGCATATATGTGTTCTAAGGCTGTCAAAAAAATTTCATAATGACTCAATCATGCGTATATGTGATACAACGTTTTCAAAAAAAATTTATTGTGATTCGATGATGCATATTAATGTTCTAAGGTTGTCAAAAAAATTTATAGTGATTCAATCATGCATATATGTGATCTAAGGCTATCGAAAAAATTTGAATCATGCATATATTCCTTCTAAGGTTATCAAAAAAAATTCATAGCGACTCAATCATGCATACTTGTGTTCCAACATTGTCAAAATAATTTCATAGTGACTTAATAATGCATATATGTGTTCTAAGGTTGTCAAATTTTTTTTATAGTGATTCAATCATTGATATATGTGTTCTAAGGCTATCAAAAAAATTTTATAGTGATTCAATCTTGCATATATGTGTTCTAAGGCTATCAAAAAAAATTCATAGTGATTCACTCATGCATATATCTATTCTAGAACTGTCAAAAAAGCTTTATAGTGACTCAATCTTGCATATATGTGTTCTAACGTTGTCAAAAAAAATTCATAGTGATCATGCATATGTGTGTTCTAAGGCTGTCAAAAAAAATTTAATCATGCAAATATGTGTTCTAAGGTTGTCAAAAAATTTCATAGAGATTCAATCATCCATATATGTGTTTTAAGGCTGTCAAAAAAATTTGAATCATGCATATATGTCTTCTAAGGCTGTCAAAAAAATTTTATAGTGACCCAATCATGCATATGTGTTGTAAGGTTGTTAAAAAAAAATCATAGTGATTCAATCATACATATATGTGTTCTAAGGCTGTCAAAAAAATTTCAATCAAGCATATGTGTCTTCTAAGGCTGTCACAAAAAAACTCATAGTGACTCAATCATGCATATATGTGTGCCAACGTTGTCAAAAAAATTTCATAGTGATTCAATCATGCATATATGTGTTCTAAGGTTGTCAAAAAAAAATTATAGTGATTCAATCATGCATATATGTGTTCTAAGGATGTCAAAAAAGTTTCATAGTGATTCAATCTTGCATATATGTGTCATAAGGCTGTCAAAAAGAATTCATAGTGATTCAATCATGCATATATGTGTTCTACGACAATAAAAAAAAAATCATAGTGATTCAATCATGCAGATATGTTTTCTAAGGTTGTCAAAAAAAAATCATAGTGATTTAATCTTGCATATATGTGTTCTGAGGCTGTAAAAAAAATCATAATGATTCAATCATGCATATATGTGTTCCAAGGCTATCAAAAATATTTAATAGTGATTCTATCATGCATATATATGTTCTAAGGTTGTCAAAAAAAATTCATAGTGATTCAATCATGCATATATGTGTTCCAAGGCTGTCAAAAAAATTTGAGTCATGCATATATGTCTTCTAAGGCTGTAAAAAAACATTCATAGTGACTCAATCATGTATATACATGTTCCAACATTGTAAAAAAAAATCATAGTGATTCAATCATGCATATATGTGTTCTAAGGTTGTTAAAAAAAATTCATATTGATTCAATCATGCATATATATGTTCTAAGGCTGTCAAAAAAAATTCATAGTGATTCAGTCTTGCATATATGTGTTCTAAGGCTGTCAAAAAAAATTCATAGTGATTCAATCATCCATATATCTGTTCTAAGGCTTTCAAAAAAGTTTTATAGTGACTCAATCCTGCATATAGGTGTTCTAACGTTGTCAAAAAAAAATTATAGTGATTCAATCATGCATATATGTGTTCTAAGGCTGTAACAAAAATTTCAATCATGAATATATGTGTTCTATGGCTGTCAAAAAAAAATTCATAGTGATTTAATCATGCATATATGTATTGTAAGGCTATCAAAAAAATTCCATAGTAATTCAATCATGTATATATGTATTCTAAGGCTGTTAAAAAATTTTTGTAGTACTTCAATCATGCATATATGTGTTCTAAGGCTGTCAAAAAAATTTCATAGCGATTCAATATTGCATATATGTGTTCTAAGGCTGTCAAAAAAATTTCATAGTGATTTAATCATGCATATGTATTCTGAGATTTTAAAAAAAAATCATAGTGATTCAATCATGCATATATGTGTTCTAAGGCAGTCAAAAAATTTTCATAGTGATTCAATCATGTAAATATGTGTTTTAAGGTTGTCAAAAAAAATTCATAGTGATTCAATCGTGCAAATATGTCTTCTAAGTTTGTCCAAAAAATGTTATAGTGATTCAATCATGCATATATGTTTAACATCGGTGATTTTTCATGTTTTTTTCTGGAATTTTTGGATTTTTTTTTATATTTTGTGATAAATTTTAAATTTCAAAATTTTTAGCTAGAAATGTACCAAAGATGTTTTTGAGGTTATTTGACAAGTTTTAAAAATGGAATAAAATTTTATTTAGACGTGTTTAACCCTACACGCCTAAAGCTTTGGAAATTTGGGTTATAATTCGATAAAATTTGGATGTTCACCTTTGTAGAATTTATAAAAATAAATAAATTAGATAGTTAAATCTTTGAAAATAAACTAATAAAACTTATTTTGGTGTGAATTTACTTAAATAACATTCATTGGAATTTATGTGATTTTTGAATTAATTTACAAGGCATTTTAATTTAATTTAGAAAGAATTTACCTTGAATTTCATGGAATGGATTTCAAAATTTAATTAGAGTTTATAAAATGGTAGGAGTTCATAGGTGGGCCCCCATCCTATGTGTCATCCTATTTAAAGTTTTAAAAAGTAAAAAAAATAACTTGAAATTCAATGTAAAAACAAAGTTACCAAAACAAGGCTAAAAGGGAAAAAAAGTCAAAGTTACTAAAAAACTTAAAAAGAGCCCCATAGGGGGGGCATGGATTCTTGGAAGACCCTAGAAGGTCCATCAAGGGCTGGACCTCCTTTAAGAGATTAGTAAAGTGAGAAAAAAACAAAGAAAGAAAAAAAAATTAAAACAAGCCAAGTCAAGTGGCTTGCTTGGCAAGCGAGTTGAACATTATGGAAAGGGGGCCAACCCATGGGGGTCGACCACCCTTTCTTATATTTCTTAGGTATTAATATAACATATATACTTTGTAATATATGTAAGGTATATCATATAGTACTTAGTCTATGTTGCAAAAAAAAATAAAGAAATATATCAAAGAAAAAAAAGAAATACATTGGAAAAGGGCAAGTTACATCATATAGATTTGGAAATTTGTGTTGATCTAGATCAAGGGCTAGAAATCAATCCAGCCCTTGACCCAAAGCCTAGAAACAAATCCTATAAATGTAGAGGATGGGCTCATGCCCCCCCCCCCCTCTATTTTGCCCTTTTGAGTTTTTTTCTCACAAGATCTCTCTCTCTTTCCTCTCTTTTTCTCTTTTCTCTCTTTTTCTCTTTTCTCACAACACTCTTTTTCTCTTTTCTCAAACACCATTGGTGTTTCTCCCTTGTTCTAACAAACCCTAACACACGTGGGTTTGGCCTAGGGCTATCAAACCATGGAAAAGGAAGGGATTTCTAAAGGAAAACCCTCTTCAAAAACACGACTTACTCAAAAATGGGTCTCTCATAAAAGAAATCTAAAATTTTTGAAATTTTATAAAATATGCTATGATTTTTGTGCAAGTATCAATTTAGATTGGTAGTATATAATGTTTAAGACATTTTGTGAAAATTTTACAAATTTCCATTGTCAGAATCATGAGATATCTTAATGTTAGTCAAATTAGGTTTTTAAAAAAAGATTTCGGTAAATTAGATAATATCATGAATTTCGTGTATGAACCTATGTGATTTTATTTTTGTAGTTGGTAGAATATATGCATAGGAGTATTTTGTGATTTTTATAGATTTTTTTGAATTTTATTTGCATATAAATTATATGATTTACTTCATTAATTGTGTATTTTCTGAATTTATTTATGAATAATTAATGCATGTAAGAGACAAATCGATTTTTCTGGCCAACCGACTGAAGAAAAATCTGATTTGTCTCAATAAGAATAAATCAGACTTTGATGTGTTGTTCTACTGCTATTTTGAATAAAAAATTTGTCAAATATTTATGGATGTATGGATTCGAGTGACCCGGTTTGGGCCCACTCAACAACAACAACAACAACAACTATGCCTTCATCCCAAAACAATTGGGGTCAGCGATATGAACCAAAAAAGAAATTCATTTTGGGTCTTCCACATGAATCCTTTTCCTCCAATCATTTCTATCCAACGCCATGTCCTCGGTGAGGTTCAAAGCATTCATATCCTTTCCTATCATCTCCATCCAAGTCTTCCTAGGCCTACCCCGACCTCTTTTAACTAATATATTTTCCCATTTCTCCAACCTTCTAACTGGAGCATCATTAGGCCTTCGCCGAATATGTCCAAACCACCGTAAACGATTCTCTCGCATCTTATTTTCAATGGGTGCAACACCTACCTTCTTACGTATCTCTTCGTTCCGAATCTTATCTTTTATTGTATTTCCACACATCCATCTAAGCATCCGCATCTCAGCTACACTCATTTTTTGAATATGATGTCTCTTGGCAGCCCAACATTCCGTACCATATAGTAAAGCGGGTCTAATAGTCGTCCTATAAAACTTTCCCTTCAACCGCAATGGCATTCTACGATCGGGTTTGGGCCCACTCGAATGCCAAAATCCGAAATTTACTGTTTCCAACAAGACATCTGATCGGTAAAATGCTCGTAACTCCCTCATCCAGAAGATTTTTGATGAATGGTTTATTGTGTTGGAAAGCTAACAAAATTTCTTGTCTACTGTAAAATTTAGAGTATGTTCATGTGATGTCTTTTTGAAATCTATTATAGTTTTGAAAAGATTTTTAAATAAAGAACATGTGAAAACCAGACATCAAATAATAAAAATCGGTTCTCACTAGTGGATGAGACCGGGTCGAACTCAAGGAACGGGAATACTTCGTATTCAAACAAACAACTAAACTATTCTTTATTACCGAAATGGAAAAAGTATGCAAAGAAAAAAAATCTAATTAACTACTTATTACAACAAATGAATACCCTACACAGGAATACCCTACGCAGAGGGCGTAAAAGACATTATTTATAAACCCAGAATTAAATTCCTAATTCTAAAATAAAAGCAAAAATCTTCTACTCTTGTGCTTCTGTGTCACTCGATCACTTCCGCTCCACTTATGTGTGATCTTGCACAAGTCAAACGAACACGAGCAGCACAAGAGAGAAAAAGCGAAACTATACTAAACAAAATATACTAATTAAATGCTAAAACAATGAAAGATCATATGAAAAAAATCTAAATGACAAGTTTGAATGAAAATGGTTACTAAACGCTAAATGACAAATCACTAAGTAAACCTATACACTAAATGTAATATTAAAACAACTAATAATTCATTTGCAACTAAGTGAATCTAATGACATAGCATTGAGTAAATCTAATTACTTAACTAGGTAAATGAAGTCACGATTATACTAACAATTACTCACTTAACTAATAACTAAGCTAACTATTACACATTACTTAACTACAACTAACAAAATTATTCTACTAATCAACTAACAAATCACTTAACTAACATCCATTCACCAGCAATTAGATGATGCTCAGAAATCTGATAGTAAAGCAATCAATCAAACCGACACAACACTCAGCAGCTAAGCATTCAAACTGGATCCAGCAATCAACAGAGTTTAGAAATAGTAAAAAAACTCAGAAATTCTATTATTCAGATAGGCTATGTTCAACTTCAGATATTCAAGTTCAGTCGATCAAAACACTCACACAGTTGATTGGCCTTTAAATGGAGATCAGAGAACAATCCCCTTGCCGGAAATCAATGAAAATACAATGCTTAGAGCTCATTGCTTTTAACAGAAAACTATAGATCACTGATTCAAAAATCAGTGGCTCTTAACATTCACATCCGATTGATTTTTTTTTTCAAAAATAATCGCTGAAATTTCAAATAGCGGAAGACATCCACCGAAATTTCAAACGGCAGTCGGAGCTCAAGTACTTGGTGCTCAGAAATCTAAACACTCAGACAAAAATTGCTTATCAAAAACTTCAACCATTCGATCGATATTTGATAGAATCATATCATCCCTTTAAGAAATTTCAACAATCAGTCATTGGAAAACAGTAATAGCATCGACAGAGATCTTAACGATTCTAATCATTGATCAGAAACAGTAAATCGTGAAATGAATTTCATGGTGGATCAAGAATGAAACCACCAGATTCTTCTCGATAAATGTGAAGGGGATTCCGGCAGGCTATCTACGGCAGATACAGAGGATTCATGCACGCCAGCCGGATTTGTCACCAGACCTTCCCTTGCTTCCAGAAATCAATTAATAGGCTTTCAAACCGAGAATCGCCGAAAACAAATGAGAATCTATCCATATTTTCGATGCTTGATCTAATGAATTTCGAACAGAGCAAAGCATGAATTTAATTGATAAGATTTTTGTTTTCTGATGAGTTAATGAATTAATGCTAATACAGTAAAAAACAACATTCCTAATACAGTAAACATAGTAGGAATAGTAAAAAAATCAATGTAATATAATAAAAAAGAATTCAAATACAGTAAAAACACTTAAACGATTCAAAGAGTTTGAGAATTTTGCAAACTGGAAATTTCTAAATCTATATGCAGTAAATCAACATGTTTTTTTTTTATAATGGAATATGAATTCTAAAACATGAAAATAAAAATTCAAAGAAGAAGAAGAAGAGAATTAGAAGAAGAGAAAGAAGAGGCTAAAAAGAAGAGTAAGAAGGATCTTACACTTTGCTTGAGTTGAGAAGAGAGATTGGAATCCTCTCACTTGCTTCAGCCATTGCCAGAATTCTCCACTGGAAAGAGGATGAGAAAAAGAGGGGAAAAGAGGGAGAAGGAGAAGAAATGGCAAGAAAAGGAAGGGGAAGAAGAGAAGGCTTGGGCAAGAAAGAGAAGACAAACTTCTCTTCTCCCTACGTAGCCTATTTATAATTTTGAACTTTTGTCCATAAGTCCATCTTCTTTTTAAAATTGCATTTCAAAACCTCTCTTCAAAAAGTTATTTACAAAACAACTCAAAATTACTATGTTTTAGAAAATGCAAAACTATGTCTATTTTAACTCTAATTTTTTTATTATTTTCAAAAACTAAACTACTATAATGATGTATTTTCTATTTTTAAATCATTTTAGCTCATTTACTCAGAACTAGCATAAAATTGAGTTTTTAAATCATTTTCTCATGAAATCATGCATATTTTTATATGAAATATTCCTAAAATAGATGCATGATCACCATGATCTGAATCTGGTTCAAAAATAGTTGGAATACAATCTGACATACCTTTTTATAAAATGTTTGTAACTTTCTCATACAGAAGAATTTTTATAAATGGTTTATGCCTATGGAAAGCTGACAAAAAATTCTACATTCTATGAAAATCTCAGCTCTATTCGCTGACTGAGAAACTTTTTGTGAACTCTGTAACAGTCGGACAGAGTTGAGAGTTTTGCAATTTAGAGTTGGTCTAAGGGTCTAACCCCGATATATGCACAGTTATCTATGTTTTATGCAATTTTGCGTATGAATTGAATGTATAATATGTTTGTATACTCATGTCTGATTTATATAGTGAATGATGTATCGTTCTTATGGCATGAAAGTGAAGGCTCATAATTAATCTTATTACTCAAAGGGAGTCAAGTGTTAATTGATGGACCGAAGGGTCCAATATGCAAAGTGCAGTGTTATGTTTCAAGTATTAATTGTAACTGCAAATTTGAGCATGTTATGATGATATTAATGTTTTAAAAATATGGATGCTCAAGTTTATGCTCTTTATTTCATTAGCCATGTACATGCATATGTATTAATCAAAGCATAAAAATGAATGAAATTTTCAATTTCGCATATGCTTAAGTTTATGTTAAAAGCATGATTTAAATGAAAGTTTCAATGCTTTATAAGAATACATCCATTGCCCGTAAAGTGGCGAAGAATTTAGATGTTGCATAAAAAAATACAATTTAAATCAAGTAAATATGTGACATTTAAATTTCAAGATACTTGCTAAGAGAGTGGCAAGTGATACAAAACTTCATGGGGCAAGTAAGTCTCGAGCACGAAAGGTTGATCCTCTCCTCCCATGATTTTATGGGGAAACCTCTGGAGTAGACTGCAGCGCAGAGGGCAAGATACTCATGAGGAAAAACTGATGCATCAGGTTGAAAAGTGTTGGGAAATCTCTCTTGTACTAGCGTCCCTCACCCCATCTTGGTGAAAGGGCTCAGCCAGGCTAAAACCACCCCTGTGTATAAAACATCACCTGATCAACCATGGTCCTCATCTGGGAGTCATGCCCATGTCGTATCAGCAGGGTTATAAAGTGCTAACTTAAAGATGTATGTGCATTAGTTAGGCATTGCATCATTTAAGAAACAAAATATAATTTAAGATAAGAATTTACACATGCATTCAGTTGTTTCTGCATATGGTAAGTTATGCATATTAACTGCTCATGCATTTGAATTTCTCTGAATGAATGAATAGATGCTCAGTTAGTTAATTTAGTAATTGAATTTGCATATCAGTTGTGCAAGTAGTTCATTCAATTTTAAATGTTAAATTATGAAAATCTGGTGAAATTCTTGCTTCGTATTCTATTTTACATGTTTAGTATATTTCACTCTACTGAGACATGTGTGTCTAACCCTATTTGATTTAACGTTTTTTAGGTGATGAGTAGTTGCTTACATGCGAAGGCGAAAGGTTGTGACGGGGATCGAGTCTACCTTTCTTTGTCTTCACCGGATTTTTGGACTCTAATTTCATATTTCAATTAAATTCAATTCAAGGATGATGTAATAAATTTTGGACATGTGTAGACATTTGATTTATTTTATGTATGAACAATTATTTGTTAAAAATTCTATAATGGTATGATTACAAGAGTTCATGTGAAGTAGCACGCTAAGTTTTAGACCTATTGAGTTTTTTCACTGTTATTTGCTAAAGTATTTCAAAAAAAAAAATCCACCATTTTTTGGGTTATAAAAATTGGGGTGTTACAACCTAGTATCAGAGCATAAGAAAAGAATGGCTTGAAGCTCGTTCAACCAACCACCATCGTTGTATGTTTCAATTTTTATTAGTTTTGATGATTTGTTATAGAAATTATATGCCTATAATTGTTTCTTTTGATAAATACTACAAGAATCAGAACTTAGATCTGATAGGGTCATATAAATAAGAGTCTTTGATTTATGCTAAACTTAGAAGTAATATGAACCCATGTATGTGTTTGTAGATGGATGGCCGACAACCCCCAGGTTGGACTGCCCAAAGGGACTTCATTTTTAAAGCCCTCGCGAATCTGACAACGTATTGCCAGAACCATGCCGGCAATGGGGGTAATGGCAATGGTGCAAGCCATCCGCATGATGGGCACGTAGAGACACTTGCTGCCATGATCCATGGAGCATCTTACAAGCGCTTTATGGAGTTGAGCCCTCCTGCTTTTATTGGAAAGGAGGACCCTAATGTTGTGGAGGAGTGGGTCCGCACCATCAGTGAAATCTTCGAGATCCTCGAAGTACCCACTAAGAGGCATGTCTCATTTCCTTCTTACCGACTTCAGAGCGATGCCAAAAGTTGGTGGGAGACGACTCACGAGGTGTGTTACACCCCTGATGAGCGATGTGCTCTCACTTAGGAGGACTTTTCGGTGGTGTTCTTGGGCACCTACTTTCTACAACATGCTCATGATCGCAAGAAGCAGGAGTTCCTAGATCTTAGCCAAGGCTCGATGAAGGTGGCAGAATACACTACTCAATTCCAACATATAGAGAAGTACTATTCGTATACATACACCACTAACGAGGCATGAGCCAAGAAATACATGCGCAGACTACACGATGGATTGAGGACACATGTGTTGATCAGCCGTCCTCAAAATCTCAATCAGGCCATTGAGATAGCCATGGTACTTCAGGTGAGAACAACTAAAATTTTATCCTTTAGTTCCCAAAGATAAGTCCTATGGGTAGTAATGATGTTTTCTTGACGCGGGATGACTGAGAGTCTTCTAAGAAAACTCTGCCGAGATGCTTTGACAAGTCGAAGGGCAGCGGGAATAAGGCCCCTTGACCTGTCGTTGAGACCAGTCGTGCCCCACTTGCGAAGAAGGCCAGAGTGCAACAGGGTAGTGCACAACCACCTCATCAGCATGCCATATGCCAGCACTGCAAGAAGAGGCACCCTGAAGTTTGCTACAGAGTCTCTGGTGCCTGCATCAGATGTGGAGAGATGGGGCATTTCATCAAGGTCTGCCCTAAGAAGCCAACTCAGGAAGGAGCCACTTCTGCACCTCGAGGACCGTAGCGACCATAATAGTCCCAACAACATTCCCAGGCTCAAGGACAGAAGAGAGCCACATGACGTGTCTATGCGACTTCGGCAAAAAAGTTGCAAGAGGACGCCAATGTCATAGAAGTTACCATTCTTATTATAAAGTTCAGTGCTAAAGTTCTTTTTTATAATGATGCTACACATTCTTTAGTGTCTGCATGATTTGCAACTCTGCTTGATGTTACACCAATTTCATTGAGTTATGTTCTTAAGGTAATCACACCATCGAGTGGTAGTTCTATCACTTGTACCTATCTACCTAAGGTAGAGGTCATAATTTCTATGCAGAACCTCCCTGCCAACCTTATCCTGTTGGATATGGTAGGTTACAATGTTATACTCGGCATAGATTAAATGTACAAGCACTATGCTTGTATGATTTGTCATGAGTGATGCATCCAATTTACCTGCCCCGATCAGCATGTACTGGAGTACAAGGCCTGCAAAAAGGAAAGCAAGGGACGACTTATTTCGGCCATGAAAGTTCACTGATGTGTGGAAAAGGGATGTGAGGCCTTTTTGTCCAGTGTGTCCCTGATTGACCCTAGCACTACCCCAATGGAGGACTTAGATGTAGTTTGGGAATACACAGATGTCTTACCAAGCATACCGCCTGGCAGAGAGGTGGACTTCGCAATCAAGCTAGTGTTTGGAATGACCCCAATATCCAGAGCACCCTACTGTATGGCCCCAACAGAGTTGGAAGAATTGAATAAACAACTGCAAGAGTTGATTGACATGGGCTTTATATGGCCTAGTGTTTCACCTTGGGGAGCTCCAGTCTTGTTCATCAAGAAGAAGGACAAGTCAATGTGTTTATGCATCAATGACCGTATGTTGAATCAAGTAACGGTCAAGGATAAGTATCCCCTCCCCTGGATCGATGACTTGTCCGATCATCTTCACGAGGCTAAGGTCTTCTCCAAAATAGATCTTCGATCAGGATATCACCAGTTGAAGATCAAAGAGTCAAATGTGCAGAAGACAACATTAAGGACAAGGTACTACCATTATGAGTTTTTGGTGATGCCCTTTGGGCTAACCAATGCTCCTA
Organism: Nuphar pumila; assembly: GCF_984573655.1. Classification (NCBI taxonomy): domain Eukaryota; kingdom Viridiplantae; phylum Streptophyta; class Magnoliopsida; order Nymphaeales; family Nymphaeaceae; genus Nuphar; species Nuphar pumila. The sequence continues at coordinate 55,276,719 of NC_143258.1, forward strand.
CAACATTTATGGATCTAATAAATCAGATCTTTCGACCCTACCTGGACCTCTTTGTGATTATGTTCATAGATGACATTATAATTTACTCTGAGAGTGAGGAAGATCATAAGGAGCATTTGAGGATTGTCCTTGAAGCACTTCAACAACATCAATTGTATGCTGAGTTCTCGAAGTGTGAGTTCTGGCTGAAGCAAGTCATGTTCTTGGGTCACGTGATCTCCGAAGATAGGGTGTCAGTGGACCCCACTAAGGTGGAAGCGGTCTTAGACTGAAAACAATGTAAGAGTGTATCAGACATACGTAGTTTTTCTCAGTCTGACAGAATACTATTGAAGGTTTATTCAATATTTCTCGAAGATCGCTTCACCCATGACAAAGCTACTTTGCAAAGGAATCAAGTTTGCTTGGACTCAACAATGCGAAGAGAGCTTCCAAGAGCTTAAGAAGAGACTCACTATATCCCCCGTACTCATATCGCCTTTAGGACAAGGAGGCTTTGTGGTTTATAGTGATGCATCCGGTATTAGTTTAGGATGTATGTTGATGCAACATGGAAAAGTGATAGCTTATGCATCATGACAACTGAAGGTGCATGAGCAGAATTACCCCACTCACGATTTGGAGCTTACTGTCGTTGTTTTTGCACTTAAGGTGTTGAGGCATTATCTATATGGGGAGCAATTTGAGGTTTTCTTAGATCATAAAAGCCTCAAATACATCTTCTCACAGAAGGATTTGAATATGAGGCAGATGCGGTGGTTAGAACTTCTGAAAGATTATGACTTCTCCATTTCATACAACCTAGGCAAAGCCAATGTAGTGGTTGATGCTTTGAGTACAAAGGCTAGAAGCCTTGTGAGTATTATCGGGAGCGGGTGGAGATTGCTTGATGACCTGATAGCTTGGAGACCATTTGACACAAAATCAAGTCGCATTCAGATTGCTAGCACAGCAGTTAAAACAGAGCTCATGGACGAGATCATTGACCAACAGAAAGATGATCCTGAATTCACGAAGATGATTGCAATGTGCAAGCAAGACCAGTTTGCTTTGCACTTAGAGGAAGATGGAAGCATCAGGTATAGCTAGAGGCTTTGGGTGCCAGCATATCCTCAATTGAGGAAAGAGCTCTTAGACGAAGCGTATCACTGTGATCATTGAAAAAAAAAAATCTTTTTAGGGAAAGAGAAAACTCTCGCAAGGTCTCACTTGACCTTTGGGAAAAGATTTTGAAATAACTCGCCTCCGTTTTTAGAAAAATTGCGGGAAAATGAGGAGATGAGATTCACTTGTCGGTATGAGGTTCAACCATTCCTGGCACCTTTACAGGGGGTAATCAAACCAAGCATCGAATTTATGCCTTTGTATTGCCTAAATTTATCTAAGAAATTATTATAAATCCTAAATGCACATTGAATTAGGCTTGTGTTATGATTTTGGGTTTGAGAATGTGTATGCTTTTGAAAATATTTCAGAAATCTAAATTTTCCAAGTGATTTTGAAACGGATTTGAAAATATTCTTTCAAAAATGACTTTGAAGTTCAGAAATCGATTTTGGGATTGAGAAATTTGAATTAAAGGTTTTAAAATTGAAGATTTTGAAATTGAATTCAAAGTTAAGTTTTGAAATTTAAAATTTGAATTGATTTGAAATAGAAAATCAAAATTAGAGTTTAAATTTCGAATTGAATTCAGAAATCAAACTTGGAATTGTATTTGGAATTTTTTGAAATTGAAAAATCAGAATTGGGTTTGAAATTGAAATTAGACTTTGATATGAAAACTTGAAGAATTTGAAATCTGAAATTGAAAATATAATTGAATTTGAAATTTGAACTAAAGAAATTGAGTTTGAAATTTTGGAAATGAAAATTGGAATTTGGAATTAGAAATTCAAAATTTGATTTTGGATTTAAAATTGAGAATTGAAATAAAATTCAGAATTCAGAATTGAATTTTTAAAATAGAAAATTTGAAATGAAAATAGAATTCCAAATTTGGAATTTGAAAGGAATAAAGAATTGAATTTAATATTTGAAATTGAAATGAAATTCAAAGTTAAAATTAGAAATTAGAAAGTGGAGAGTTGAAAATAGAAATTGAAAATTTGAATTTTGAAAGAAAATAGAAAATTGAATTTGGTGTTTGAATTTAAAATAAAATACAAAGTTGAAATTTGAAATTCAAAAAAAGGGAATGTTCAAAAATTGATATTTTAAAGTTGAAATGAAAATCAAAATTTGAAATTGGAATAGGAAGTTGAAATTTGATATTTGGAATTGAAATGAAATTGAAATTCACTTTTTTGGAAAATGTTTTTGAAAAGTAAATTGAAAATACTTGGAATTTGAGAAATGATTTCAAAAGAATACTTTGAATTTATAAATGAATTTGGATTTCAAAAATAAGATTGGAAAATACCTTTGAATTTAAGAAATAAAATTGAAAATGACTTCAAATTTTGAAAAAGAAATTTGTTTTGAAAATCATTTAAAAAATCACTTGAAAATTTGAAAATAATTTGGAAAAATGATGTAATTCTACCTTAAATGATGAATATGCTATACTTTTTTTGGAAAATTTTAAGGAAATTTTCATATTTTATAGAATTAAAAACAAGATTAATTTCTATATATTCATGTCTAGGGCCACAAATATACTTTTGATTAATCTTTGTTTAAAATTCTAATAAAGGAAAAAGAAAAGATTTTGTGCCTTTATAGAATTAAAACAAAATTAATTTTAATATATTCATGACTAGGGCCATAAATACATTTGGAATTAAGTTTTATTTTAATTTGAGTAAAGGAAGAAAACTAGAATTATGAAAGAAATGATGATTTTCGAAAATGATCTAAAGTGTAGATCGAATTTTTATTTAATAAAGAATAATAACTCTAAGTATTATTTATATTCCGACTAGAGCCGAAAATACAAACTTTACTTAGCTTTAATTATCCTTTATTAAATGGTGCATCTGTATTTCATCTTTTCCATAGTATTTTTAAAATAATAACGAAAATAAAATGCAAGAAATTAATTATGTAATTAATCTATATGCTCATTCATTCTAAACTAAGCATAAAAATAAAATTCTCATTAATACAATTATTACAACCTTGAATGAATTATATTAATTAAAAAGAAAGAAAAAAATAAAATCCTGCAAAACTGAGAAAACATGTTAGAAATAAATGTAGGCATTTATGAATTTTCTTTAATTATTGAAAATTTGAAAAAATCTATAACAGCTTTTTTATGTCCCAAAAAATAAAGGAAAAATCCTTAAAAATGTTAGAAATTTATGAAATTTTATATGGATGAACTAGAATTAAAATGAAAGAAAACTCTTTTTACGGAATTTGAAAATGAGTTTTCATTAGAGAGAACACATCTAAACAAATTGAAATAAAATTTAAGAAATACTTAATGAAGCAAAATGACAGTGTTCTGATTTTTTATTAGAATTAAATATTAAAACTTTATAGAAATGATTGAAAATTTATAGAGACAAACTGGACATGTAAAGTAGAAATTTTTAATTTACATATCTAAAAAATGATCTCCCATTGGGGAGATCCAATTGAATCAAGTTGGCTAAAAAAATGTAAAAGTCTGTGAAAGAAAAATCAACAGGGTTTTGGTCCAAATGACAGATGAAAAGTTGATGAATGTTTATGAAAAATTATATGAATAAACTAGACAATCTAAAGAAAAAACTCATATTTATATATTTGGAAAATGATCTCTCATTAGGGAGATATGAATACAACAAGTCGATTTCAAGTCTGAGTAATGCCTGAAATTATAAACAGATAATATCTTGACTTAAAATTCAAACAAAATAGAAATTCTCCATAGAAATAGATGAAATTTTATTGAGATGAACTAGACATTTATACAAAGAGGATACGTTTTACAGATATTAAAAATGATCTTCGATTAGGGAGATATGACTTTGACAATAAGGGTTAAAAACGAAACCCTAAAAGTGATATTGTATAATAGGGTTGCGGTTTTTAATAAAAATTGGTTATGAAAACACCATATAAATTAATTAAATTTGGTGTGAACAAACTAGACTTAATGTTAGAGACATCCCATTTTATAAATTTAAAAAATCATCTCTGGTTAGGGAGAAATCACTCAAACACATTGGTCTAATTTTGACTCAAATTCGGGCCAGACCAAATGATAGGGTTTGAATCCCAATTTTTTTGATGGATCAAATCAACTCAGATTGATCATATTTTTGGTGGAGATCTAAAAAAACATATGCATGAATATTAAAAAAATCAGATCAAAATAACATCTAATTATATGCAAATGGATGAGATAAAAAATGGACCAGAATTGAAAATATCATCTCAACATAATTGAATGGAATAGAATCTCATATGTAAATTGATCCAATGATCAAAACGTGAGGTCTATCATTCTAAATCATAGATGATGATGAAAGTGATTTAAAAATAAAAATAAAAGCATCTAAAATGAAATTAAAAGCATTGGGGCATAAATTAAAATTTATTTTGCCCATAGAATATGGAATTTGATCTATTGAAGATCAAATCCCAATTCTAAATGGCTAGAATGAAAATGCAAAAAGTAAATAGCAAATTAAATTGATCAAAACATAGAAATGAAAATTAACATGGAATTAATCTAAATCTACATAGCTATTATATGATATTGAAAAGAAATTGCAAGAAAGAAGAGAAGAAAGGGGGGCGATTTTGAGAAGAATTAAAAAAAAATAAAAAAATAAAGAAAAAATAGAAAAGAGGAGAGAAAGGGCCTACCTTGGGCAAGAGAGCTTCTTTCTTCTCCAAATATGGTGCCAACTTTATGGAGAAATGGAGGAGAAGAGAAGAGAAAGAGAAAATTCTTTGATTCTCTCAATTTCTCAAACTTCAACTTATGGAAAAAAGAGACCCCCAAGGGGTCTATTTATAGTTGAGATTGGGGATAGCTTAAGCAAAAATGAGTGATGTGGGACTAAAAAATCTCCAAAAAACTGGTGCCAAGCCCATGTGGGCATTTTCTTTTTTTTCAAATGGGCAAAATTCTCATTTCATAAAATCTTTGACATATGGCACCCCTCTTGCACATGGGTGCCCATGTGGGTCTTTTCAAAAGTTCTCAAATGGGTAGAGAAAGGCATTTTACTGAAATTTTGACACATGGCATCACTTGGCAAGTGATGCCCATGTGTGATTTTTTAAAGTAGAGGGGGTTTTTAAAGGCACCTTGAAAAATGATTTTGATTTAAAATGCCAAGTGGCACCCCTCTTTTGAAAATGCTTTTTGATTTTTGCTTTCTAAATTTAAGACAAAAGGGAAATGAAATATGAACAATGAAAAGAGAATTTTGGAAATAATTGGATTTCAAAAATCCAATCTTGATTTATAAAATCCAAATTGGGAAAAAAATGGATCCAGATTGAATTTTGAGAATTTTTGCAAAAATATTGATTTTGGATTTTGAAATTCAAAGATTATTTTGAAATTGGGAATAAAAATTGGATTTTGATTTTGAATTTAAAATCCCCAAATTGATTTTAAATAAATAATTGATTTTGATACTGGATCTGAATCCATTTTGATATTCTAAAATCCAAATTGAATTTTTAACTGGATCAAGTGTATAATTTTAAAAGATTTTTACAAAATGATGGATTTTGATTTTAAAATTCAAGAATTAATTTTAAAATTAGAATAAAAATTGAATTTTGAAAAGGATTTTAATCTGAGGTTTTGAAAAAGACTGGATCTGGGTCTCGATCAAAATGGGAATCAAACCTTGAATATGGTTTTCTAAAGAATTGAAAATGGAAAAAGCCTTAAATTCATAATAAAATTGGGATTTTGGATTTGGATGCAGTTTAGATAATGAAATTGGATCTTGATTTGAATCAGAAACCAAGAAGTGAGATTGAATCTCAGATGTTAGATTAATCTAAGTTCATAATTTGATTTGATTAAACTTTTGAAGAGATCAGAAAGTGGATCCAGACAAAAATGGATCCGAGATTGTTTAATTGGATCCTAGATATCTGATGAGATATTACAGGTTCAAAGAATGAATTGGACTCTGGATATAGATTTCTGAATGAATCAGATGAAAAATCCAGGTCTGAGAAGAAATTAGACACCAGATCCAACATTAGATCTAATATCTGAATTGAAATATATCAGATCTCATATATTCATAAGATATTAGATGAAGGAATTAATCCAAGTCCGAATTTGGGTGTCCCCGTTCAAAAATTGTTGGACATAGTGTCCTAGATAATTTTTATTTTTTTGGTCTTCGCCCTGCAGGGGCAAAAACATGGTACTAGACTAATTTGAACTAGATTGGATTATAATGATCTGAATCTAAAGCCAGTTATATTCAGGTGAACTAAATTTGGAACTAAAACACTAGCTCAACCAGCTGGGGCTAGCTCAATCTAGACTAAATCGAGCTAAAATGAAGATCCGAGTGTGTAAAAAGTGATTTTGAACTAAAATCGGACCATTCAAACTCTAGATGCACTCATGTTAGACTCTTGAGGATAGGATCTACTGGATTTGACTGACTCGGGGATAGTTTGGCTAAAATTTGAGCTAAAAAAAAGCTTATTTTGCGAGAAATGAACTAATTTTAGCTAAAATGGACTGACACTGCTCATCGTGAGCTCAATGGAGCTAGAAATGATTGACATTCTAACTTTCCTAAACTTAGAATGAGTTTGGCTAAGTCTGACAGACAAAAGGCTAAGGGTGACTTAGGGGTAAAATGACAATTTTTGTAATGCCCCAGATTTCCAAAACAAAGTTAAGTTAAAATATTCATGAATTTCCTTTTTTTTTCTTTGCAGCGGAACTTAGAAAAGCTTTTAGCAGCGAAATCAGAGGATAATGAGTCGTCATATTTAGAAAACTCCAAGCACGTTGCAGGTATGTTGCCAAGCAACTCATTGACCACCAAAGTGTTTCATTTTATCGAAAACCACATGTTTATTACAACATCACTGTTTGGAAAAGCAATATAGGTTCAATAAAAGGAAGCAGTACAACTCTGTCTAGAGAAACCCTAGAACTCGATGCCGCCTTGCTGCGCATATCGCCACGCAGGTCCAACACCTGAAATCCCCATTAAACGGGGTCAAAACCACTGATGGTTTGTTAAGCAAGCAAACATATGTTCATTCAACTCGAGTATATGCGATGACCTCGTCAAGGCGCTACCACTACTTTGGAGCAACGACTCTTACAAGTACGTTGCCCTTACAGGTATCAAGGAGACGAGTCATTCTGACCTCGTTTCAACAAATGGCATCGTTGTGCCACTTAACTGGTTCTGGCAACTCTTTTGCCAACCATTCTGTCAGCACCTCCTCTGCTTTATCGCCAATGGTGTGATGAATTTTTCTACATTGTAGAAGGCATTCCATGAACTGGGTAGCACTCTGTTATATGACGGAGTATCCTGCTATGTTCTTTCTGAGCTATTCTTAGCTTCTTTTAGAAAGTTCAGCAGCACTTCCTCTCTTTAACGGAGAAAGCGTGCGTTTTTTTTATCCATTTTAGCAACATCTTCTCTCTTTGGTGGGAAATCGCTACGCTTAACTCGGGAAATGGATATGCACCGTTGTGCGTACTTTGCATCCATCAAGGTTGCAGGAACGTTGGGCCATAGCCAGGCCATACGTAATTGACTTAGACTTTACGTAAAGAGCATTTTGCCAAAAAGCGAAGCCTTTCCAATAGGGGCTTTATTCGTCAAGTAGAATCTTGAATGAGGAGCGGTAAGGGAATCGTATTGGCAATTTGGAGTTGATCTCCATTTGAACGCTTATTTACGCGCCATATATGTAGTATAAGCAGAAGCCTGTGCTTTATATAGCGGCGGCGTAAAGAAATGAATATACTATTGTTCAGGGTGTGTAACTGAACGAAATATTCTACATATATATTTGCAGAAAGCAGAAGCCTTGGTGTCATTCAACACGACGACGTAAGTAAATGCATAATCGAAAGTGCATTAATCGGAAATTGGAGAAAAGAGGGAGCCTTGGCATCATACGACGCGACGTCAAAGGTAAATTACATAGCCTGTGCGATATAAGACGCGTCGACAGAATCAACAGATATACCCCTAGATCTGCATCCAATGATAGTTACGAGGCGAGCGGGTGAACACCGATGTGTTCTAAAGGGCTCAGCCAAGAACTCAAGTGAGATACTATTTTGAAGAACGCATATACCGCGTATTTGAACATATATATCCGGCGATAGTTACGAGATGAGCGGGTGAACACCGAAGTGTCCAAAAAGGGCTCAATCAAGAACTAAAGCAAGATACTACTTCATAAAGTATATGCTATATACAAACAATCAAATACTTGAGAGAGATGGATTAATGAAACGACCTTACTTCAATTCGTGGAAGAAATGACTCCGGAATGCTTCGATGCTTCGAACGAGGCTCGACTTCGAAAAGGATCAACTCCGGACTTCAGGCGAAAAAGGACTTCGACTTTGACTTTGAACCAAACCAGGTTCAAGTCAAGTCAACTGGGTTTGGACTTAGGTCAGGTAGGTTCAGACCTAGGTTAGGTGGGTTAGGATCAGGTCAGGCAGGCTCAGACCAGGTCAGGTGGGCTAGGCTAAGTAGGGGAGGTTTTTCTAGAGAGAGAAGCTAGAGAGAGAAGGTGGGGTTGGTGCTTTTTATCGAGAGAGGGCACCCCTATTTATAGATTCTGAAACTTGAGCCCCAAGTTTCAGAATTTCTATTTTAGTCCATAGCTTTTTCAGAATTTACTTTTGATCTTATCCATCTGACTGTTTGATCTTATCCAGAAAGAAATATTCCATGGAATATTCCCTGGAAGGTTCTGGAATATTCTAAAATATTCTAAAATATTTTCTGAGGAATATTTCGATGGGTCCCACCAATATTTTTGTGGGTCCCGCAAAAAAGTCGAGTTTTCGGCATTTTTTTCCGAAAATTTCTAAGTAGGCCATTATCTTCGTACTGATGTAACTAAGAAAGTTGGATCGTAGAAATCTTTTGATTTTGATCAGGTAGGAAGTTATGGTTTTCAGAGTGTTTGAGCATATATTCGTGAAGATACGAATATCCTAAGTATATTTGGATCGTAGGAATCAGTTCGATTTGCTTTATGGTAAAAACACTATTTTTCACTGGAAAATGCCTCAAGAATTTATTCAGAGTTTGAACTGAAAAATTGTGGGTCTTACATCATTACCCCCTTAAAGGAATTTCGTCCGCGAAATTCAATTAAGAGTACTAAGTGAATAGCTCAGGATACTTATCCCGCATATTGGATTCGGGCTCCCAAGTGCAGTCATCAACTCTGTGATGTTGCCATCTCACTTTAACAAGTGGAATGACCTTCGACCTAAGCACTTGCTCCCGACGGTCAACGATCTCAACTGGTCTTTCTTCCATCGTCATATCCTCCTGGATGTTGATATCTTCATGTTGGATGACATGGGAAGGGTCGTGAACGTATTTTCTAAGCATTGACACGTGAAATACGTTGTGTATCTGTGTATACTACGATGGCAATGCTACTCTGTAGGCGGTCTTTCCTATCCGACTCAAAACCTCGAAGGGACCAACGAATCTGTGGCTGAGTTTCCCCTTCTTTCCAAAATGGAAAACACTCTTGGTTGGAGAGACATTGACGAAGACCTTGTCTCCAACCGCAAAAGTGAGTTCCCTACGCCGCCGATCGGCGTAGCTCTTCTGTCGACTCTGAGCAGTTAGTAGCTTCTTTCTGATCATGTGGACCTGCTTAGTGTAATGCTGCAAGACAATGGGCGAGTCCAAGGTTCGCTCACCCACTTCGCCCCAATGGATTGGTGATCGGCAGGGTCGTCCATACAGGGCTTCATATGGTGCCATCCCAATACTAGCGTGATGACTATTATTATAAGCAAATTCAGCTAACGCTAGATGGGAGTCTCAATCACCTTTTCATTCTAGCATACAGGCTCTCAACATATCTTCGAGAGTCTGTATGGTTCACTCAGATTGGCCATCTGTTTGGGGGTGGAAAGCCGTACTGAACTTGAGTTTTGTCCCCAGGGCTCTCTGTAGCTGCTCCTAGAAGTGAGAGGTGAACTTTGGGTCACAATCAGATATGATCATGGTCGGCACTCCGTGGAGTCTAACGATTTCCCGAATATAGATTTATGCCAACCTTTTCGTTGAATATCTGGTGTTAATTGGCAGGAAGTGAGCAGACTTGGTGAGTCTGTCCACAATCACTCATATGGAATCATGTTGTCTCTTGGATCGAGGTAATCCAACGATGAAATCCATCATGATGCCCTCCCATTTCCATTCCAGAATCTCGATCCGTTGCATCTTTCCGCCAGGTCGTTGGTGTTTGATCTTAACTTGTTGGCAGATCAAACACTTCCAGACAAACGTAGCCACGTCCCTTTTCATTCCCCTCCACCAGTACTTTCTTTGCAAGTCTCTAAACATTTTAGTGCCTCCAAGGTGGATAGTGTACTTGCTACTATGAGCTTTCTGGAGTACTTCTTCTCTTAGCTCAGGGTTATTTGGAATCCAGATCCTTTCTTCCATCCATATTCCTCCATTTTCTTTCAAATGGAAGAAAGTATCATCTTTTTTAGCTCGAGCCTTTAGCTCCACGTACTGGAGATCTCTCAATTGTTCGGCTACAATCCGATCCATGATTTCAGGTTGTATTGTCAGGCTTGACCATCGTATTCTGCCTGTATCAGCTAGGAATGGCTTCCAGTTGACGAAATCCTCCATCAACTTTCATTGTCCAGTTAGGCTGGCCATAGTGCCAACAGTCTTGCGACTAAGGGCATCGACTACGATATTCGCCTTTCCAGGGTGATAGGAAAGTGTGAATTCATAGTCTTTGAGGAATTCCAGTCATCGTCGTTGCCGCATATTAAGTTCTTTTTGAGAAAAGAGGTATTTTAAGCTTTTATGATCTGACATGACCTCAAATTTCTCTCCATAAAGGTAGTGTCGCCGGATTTTAAGTGCGAACACTACCGCGGCAAGCTCAAGATTGTGGGTTGGATAGTTTTTCTCATGAATTCTTAACTGACGAGATGCATAGGCGATTACTTTGCCATGCTGCATCAACACGCAAGCCAGACCTGTTTCTGAGGCATCAGTATAAGCAATGAAGCCTCCCTGACCAGAAGGTAAGGTAAGGACAGGGGCAGTGGTAAGCCTCTGTTTGAGAACCTCAAAGCACTCCTTACACTGGTCAGTCCATTCGAACTTGACTCCCTTTTTCAACAATTTCGTCATCGATACGACGATTCGGGAGAAGTCTTGTATGAACTTACGATAATATCCAGCAAGTCCAAGGAAGCTGCGAACCTCAGTGATATTTTCTGGATGCTTTCAGTCTATCACAGTTTCAACCTTCGCAGGATCTACTGTGATTCCCTCCTTGGATATTACATGACTAAGGAACATCACTTTGTCCAGCCAGAATTCACATTTTGAAAACTTGGCATAAAGCTGATTATCTTGAAGGGTTTTCAAGACGATTCTCAAGTGCTCCTTATGTTGTTCCTTGTTCTCGGAATAAACGAGGATATCATCGATGAAGACAATGACGAATGTGTCTAAGTATGGCCTGAACACCTAGTTTATCAGGTCCATAAAGGCAGCAGGCACATTAGTGAGTCCGAAGGACATTACTAAGAACTCATAATGGCAATATCTCGTTCTGAAGGCAGTCTTAGGTATGTCCTCTTCCTTAACTTTGAGCTGATGGTACCCAAACCTGAGGTCGATCTTGGAGAACACTATCGCCGTTCTGAGCTGGTCGAATAAGTCCTCAATCCGTGGCAACAAATACTTATTTTTAACGGTTGCATGGTTAAGCATCCGATAATCGATGCATAACCGAAGGGATCCATCCTTCTTCTTGACAAACAGTATCGGAGCTCCCCATGGTGACATACTTGGTCGGATGAATCCTTGTTCCATCAGTTCCTCCAACTGACACTTCAACTCACTGAGTTCAACTAGAGCCATATGATAAGGGGCTTTGGATATTGGTGCAGTCCCAGGTAAGGATTGAATTCCAAATTCAACCTCACGAAGTGGTAGAAGTCCTGGCATATCCTCAGGAAACACTTCGGGAAACTCCCGAACCACTTCCAAACTCTCAAGGGATGGGATATTTGAGCCTTCAGCTGAAAGACTAAGTAGGAAGGCTACACAACCCTTCCTAAGGTATTTCTGTACCTTAAGAGCTGATATAAGCCGCTTTTGTGGAACTGGCTTGGATATCCGGTATTCTATCTTAGGCATTCTCGGTTGTGATAGAATCACCCTGCCCTCTTGGCATAAGATCCTGGCATGGTTCTGGGCTAACCAATTCATTCCCAGAATGACATCGTACTGTACCATATCGATCAGGATGACATCAGTAGGCAAGTTTTGCCCAACTATCTCTATATCCAAATTCTTGATGCAATGGATACATTTGTTGCATGAACCCAACGGGTTGTATACTTCGATCATTTTATCAACCGGTTGCACCGAGGCGTGGAGTTGTTCGGTGAAATCATCGGAGATGAAGGTATGAGTAGCACCACAATCAAACAAGACGTAAGCTGCATGTCCATTAATAGGTATGGTGCCTTCAATGAGGTCACCAGTTTCGACTTGTTCAGTAGTTACAGCGTATACACGACCTGCAATAGGCCTTTGTTCTACTCTAGGTGGGGGTCGTTGGATTTGTGATCGCTGTGGTATTTGTTGAGGGGGTTCGGCAGATCCGGCATTCCTCCTTTGCTCATCAACAAGCTTCTTTCTGCACTGTCTTGCAATGTGGCCCACTTTTCCATAGTAGATGCAACCACCTGTGTCACGTGGACATGGTCCTCTAACATGATTTACATGGCATTTTGGGCAGTTCGGGTTGGACTGCTGATTGTTTGGAGCCATGTTCTGCCTTGGCCTCACGACTTGTTGAGTAACGTTCCCACCTTGGAACTTTCTCTTTTGAAAGGGTTGTTGTGAACCCTGACCACTTGGGAACGTTCTTTTTCGGCTCCCACCATCAACTACAGGACTCTTTGTGATGATCACTTTCGATCGCTCCCAATCCACTTGAATTTTCGAAACTGCTGCCACAACAGTTTGAAAAGTTTGGGGCATGCTGGTGATAACCTGTGACCTTAACCCTTCTCGCAGTCCGTTGATGTACTTGTCGGCCCTTTCTTGGTCGATCTCAAATAATTGGGAGCAGTAACGCTCAAGATTTTGAAATTTGGTGGTATAGTCTATCAGACTCATACCACCCTGCTCCAATTGTAGAAACTCTTTTTTTTTCTTGTTTCTGGAGTGCAACGGGAAGTAATTATCCAAGAAAGCTCTCTGAAAGTCAGTCCAAGGAATGACTTCAACTTATGAGAACTGGATAATCTTGGTGGTATCCCACCACTTTCGTGCGTTGTCTTTCAGCCTGTACGTGCCAAAGTTGGTCTTCTTTTCTTCTGGTACTCCCAGTACCAGGAAGGCACGTTCTGTCTCTTCGACCCAACTCTCTGCCAGTTCAGGATCGGTTCTACCGGCGAAGACTGGAGGATTGAGCTTGAGGAATTTTTCATAGGTTATTCTCCCAAGGTTTTCGTTTCAAGGTGCGACAGGTTCTGGCCTTGTTTCACGGATGGCAGTAACCAGATTGTTGAGTGTTTCCAGCAGAAATCCTTGAGTATGGGACTCCTCGCTTGGCATGGTTCTCCTTGTTGTAGGAGCCATTTATCTATCACATACAAGCAACGTGTTTTAGTTTCTCAATGTATATATTTAAGCAAAGCTTTATTTACTTAATATACATCATATTTACACAAGCATCGCCTTAAACAAAACATCATGCCGCACTGGCAGACTTTAGGTGTTGAGAAACTATATACATGAGTCTATTGACTCCAAAACATTATCAGTCTCTCCTAAGAACTGGATTTCTTTCTTGACCCAAACAACCCGAAGTATCGTCTGCTTCCACATTGCCTTGGTGCAGGCACAACTAGTTTTGGCTTGGGCGGCACTTCCGCACTCTCAAGCGAATCTTGTGGGTAGATCAGTGATGCCGATCCACTTGCCCATTCAGTATCATTATGACTCGGGGAGTCCAAGATCATAACGGGATAATAGAAGTTGTATCCCTCTCCCTGGCCATTTAGGCTCAGCGTTTGTGAAGCTGCTTCATTCCCCCATATAATAGCACTATGATTCGAGGAATCCGAAATCATAATGAGATTATAGAAGGAGTTGTTGCATCCCTCATCCCGACTGTGAAAGCTAGGCGTACATGATGCCTGTTGATAGCCTTGCGATTGACCGAATCCCTCAAGGAAGTTCAAGTCAAATTCTACCAGAGGTGGTAGTTCATCTGAAGTTGTTGGGGTACGGCTACTCCCCCTACTGGAGTAATGTGGCCCACTAACACGCGAGGTCTCGTCCCTAAAACCAAGCGATCCTTGCCGACCTATATCGGCGGTATATTTCATTTGGCATTCATTGGCAGAATGCCCCTCTTCGCCACAAAACTGGCAGTCTTGTACCTCATATAGGCACACCCACTCATCGTGCATAATCCTACAATGATAGCAGTAGCCTCGTGAGTCGTGAGTTGCCATCTATACAAAGATGCACTCGAATTAGTAACTATTTACAAAGAGATATACTTACAGTGCGATATGGTGGACAAGACGGATCTCGAACCAGGTTTTTCAGACTCTTGCTCTGATATAAATTCTGTAACACCCCGGATTTCCAAAACAAAGCTAAGTTAAAATTTTCATGAATTTCCTTTTTTTTTTCTTTGCAGCAGAACTTAGAAAAGCTTTTAGCAGCGGAATCAGACGATAATGAGTCGTCAGTTTTAGAAAACTCCGAGCACGTTGTAGGTATATGGCAAAGCAACTAATTGGCCACCAAAGTGTTCCATTTTGTCGAAAACCACATGTTTATTATAACATCACTGCTTGGAAAAGCAATATAGGTTCAATAAAAAGAAGCAGTACAACTCTGTCTAGAGAAACCCTGGAACTCGATACCGCCTTGCTCCACATATCGTCACGCAGGTCCAACACCTGAAATCCCCATTAAACAGGGTCAGATTCACTGATGGTTTGGTAAGCAAGCAAACATACGTCCATTCAACTCGAGTATATGCGATGACCACTCAGGGTCGCAATTCGTAATAACGATGCTCAAGCCTCCAAGACTTAGCGTATATCGCAAGAGCCTCCTCAGGGCTATGAGTTGAACATCTACGCAAGTCTTCATGACTTCGCATATACCTCTTCAGAGTTGTGAGTTGGAATAACCGCTCAAGTCTCTATGACTTAGCCTTGACCTCTTCAGAGTCACGAATGGATGTCTAGCTCAAGCATTTATGCTTGGCACATCCGTATCTTACGAGTCTAAGGACAACTCTCCGAGCTTCGCTTAGTCGTATGGATATCAATGAGGTTCTTTCCCAATCGGTTTAGTAGTATACCGACCATGACACCTTCACAAAGGTTATGCAGGACTGACTCAACAACGTTCATACACGCATACATTCAAAGTATCGTTGTACCTAAACTAATGCTTTGTTTCGATAATTGCACCTCTCCCTGGGCTTAAGGGATTTATATCTGGGCAACAACGCGACGATCTGGGGGTTGATTATTCTATGTATTTTAGATACCTCTGAGGCCTGTTGACCTCATCCCCCTAGTAGGACGGTACAGCATACCAGAAGAGATCCTTACTAGGTATTCGAATGCATTCTGCCACTGCAGTAGTTGGGTTCAATCCTTAGATATTTAAGGATAACCACGACCTCCATACCTTTGAGTGACGGAGGCCATCAATGAACTCTATCAGGTTCGGGTAAAATATATGTCACTCAAGGCTACGTCATCACCGTCTTCCTTGGTGAGAAATTCTGAAAGGGGTCTGTCGGTCTTACAATTACTTGACGAACATTGCATGCCTATAGGGCAGCCTTTGAGAAGTATGTACCCGACCCCAATCAATCACACGGCTTTCACAATGGAACAAAGGTTTTGTTCATATGCATGCTTAACTCTGCTTTTGGCACTTTGGCCTTGACGAGCACTTCACCCCTTTCGGTGGAAACAACACACTCTGGCTCAATGGCCCTTATGAGTTCGGTTGTCTGATAATTCACAATGAGCATGCACATGACTCGATCTCTACGGATCGGCTACTCGGCGTATTTTTACGCAACGAGCTCAGGACCTCGTCATGGCGCTACCACTACTTCGGCGCAACGACTCTTACAAGTACGGTGCCCTTACAGGTATCAAAGAGACGAGTCATTCTGACCTTGTTTCAACAAACGGCATCGTTGTGCCACTTAACTAGTTCTGACAACTCTTTTGCCAATCATTTTGTCAGCACCTCCTCTACTCTATCGGCAGTGGTGTGACGAACCTTTCTATATTGTAGAAGGCATTCCATGAACTGTGTAGCACTCTACTATATGACGGAGTATCCTGCTACGTTCTTTCTGAGCTATTCTTAGCTTCTTTTAGAAAGTTGAGCAACACTTCCTCTCTTTAACGGAGAAAGCATGTGTTTCTTTTATCCATTTCAGTGGCATCTCCCCTCTTTGGTGGGAAATCGCTACGCTTAACTCGGGAAATGGATGTGCATCGTTGTGCGTACTTTGCATCCATCAAGGTTGCAGGAACGTTGGGTCATAGCCAGGCCATACGTAATTGACTTAGACTTTATGTAAAGAGCATTTTGCCAAAAACTGAAGTCTTTCCAATAGGGGCTTTATTTGTCAAGCAGAATCTTGAATGAGGAGCAGTAAGGGAATCGTATTGGCGATATAAAGTTTATCTCCATTTGAATGCTTATTTACGCGCCATATATGTAGTATAAGCAGAAGTCTGTGCTTTATATAGCGGCGGCGTAAAGAAATACATATACTATTGTTCAGGGTATGTAACTGAACGAAATATTCTACATATATATTTACAGAAAGTAGGAGCCTTGGTGTCATTCAACACGACGACGTAAGTAAATTCATAATCGGAAGTGCGTTAATCGGAAATTGCAGAAAGCAAGGAGCCTTGGCATCATACGACGTGACGTCAAAGGTAAATTACATAGCCTATGCGATATAGGACGCGTCGGTAGAATCAGCAGATATACCCCTAGATCCGCATCCAACGATAGTTACGAGGTGAGCGGGTGAACACCGATGTGTTCCAAAGGGCTCAACCAAGAACTAAAGCGAGATACCATTTTGAAAAATGCATATACCGCGTATTTGAACATATATATCCAACGATAGTTACGAGACAAGCGGGTGAACACCAAAGTGTCCAAAAAGGGCTTAATCAAGAACTAAAGCAAGATACTCATTTAGAAAGTATATGCTATATACAAACAATCAAATACTTGAGAGAGATGGATTAATGAAATGAACTTACTTCAATTCATGGAAGAAACGAATCCGGAATGCTTCGATGCTTTGAATGAGGCTCGACTTCGAAAAGGATCAACTCCGAACTTCGGACAAAAAAGGACTTGGACTTGGACTTTGACTTTGAACCAAACCAAGTTCAAGTCAAGTCAACTGGGTTTGGACTTAGGTCAGGTAGGTTCAGACCTAGGTCAGGTGGGTTAGGACCAGGTCAGGCAGGCTTAGGATAAGTCAGGCAGGCTCAGACCAGGTCAGGTGGGCTCACGTGGGCTAAGCTAGGTAGGGGAGGTTTTTCTAGAGAGAGAAGGAGGGGTTGGCCATTTTTAGAGAAAGAGGGCACCCCTATTTATAGATTCTGAAACTTGAGCCCCAAGTTTCAAAATTTCTATTTTAGTCCATAGCTTTTTCAGAAATTACTTTTGATCTTATCCATCTGACTATTTGATCTTAGCCAGAAGGAATATTATATGGAATATTCCTTGGAAGGTCCTGGAATATTCTAGAATATTCTAAAATATTTTCTGAGGAATATTTATGTGGGTCCTACCAATATTTTCGCAGGTTCCGCAAAACAGTCGAGTTTTGGGCATTTTTTTCCAAAAATTTCTCAGTAGGCCATTATCTTCGTATTGATGTAACTAAGAAAGTTGGCTCGTAGAAATCTTTTGATTTCAATCAGGTAGGAAGTTATGGTTTCCAGAGTGTTTGAGCATATATTCGTGAAGATACGGATATCCTAAGTATATTTGGATCGCAAGAATCGGTTCGATTCGCTTTACGGTAAAAACACTATTTTTCACTGGAAAATGCCTCTAGAATTTATTTAGAGTTTGAACTAAAAAATTGTGGGTCTTACAATTTTATTGACCAAATGAGGTCAAATTGACCTCTAAACTGAGCTAAACCTAGGGGTGAGACTCAATACTGCCTTTTAGGGGGATGGGATCTGTGAAATGAGGGTGTCTGAAATGAGCTTGGAAAATTTGGGGTGTTTACAGATGCCTCTCTTTGCTACTAAGCCGGTTGAAAGTCAAGCTTAATAGCAAAGAAAAACACACCAAATTTCAAAAAAATGCCCTAGTTTAGGAAGATCTGTCTGGGTAGGAAAGAATTGATTTTGAATGGCCCTTATAAAATGAGGTTTAGGCTTAATACCTTATCTTGAATGACTTTTGAAAAGGTCAAAATTCTCAAGGATGAAGTGATTTTGATAAAAAAGAATGAGGAAATCGTGATGAGACTTTTGGTTGAAGATCCCAAGATTGTGAAAAAGAGAGTTTTGATCCTAGGAGTGAGATCTCATGGTTGAAAACAAGATAAGCTTTTTGAAAAAAAAATCAAATTTAGCCCTTGACCTGGATGGGATGAAGGATACCTCGTAGAACGAGGTTCAGGTTTGACCCTTACCTGAATGGGGACAAAAAAAAACCTCATGAAACGACGCTCAGGTATAATCCTTAACCTGAATGGATATGAAAAATACCTTGTGAGACGAGGCTCAGGGACAATCCTTAACTTGAATGGATATGAAAAACACCTCGTGAGATGAGGCTCAGGGACAATCCTTAAACTGAATGGATATGAAAAATACCTTGTGAGACGAGGCTCAGGGACAATCATTAACCTGAACGGATGTGAAAAATACCTCATGAGGTGAGGCTCAGGGACAATCCTTAACCTGAATGGATATAAAAAATATGGAATCCTCAATTGCAGAGACCATGATGGGACTTTTGAATCTGAAAAATAACTGCCCATGGTAGGACAATGGGAAAAAATAAGACATATCAAACCAGACACTAATTTCTTGCCTTGTGTCGAGATAGTCAAAAAAATATTGCCAATAAGTGGGAAAAAATAGGACATATCGAACCAGACATCAATTTCTTGCCTTATATCGAGATAGTCAAAAAAATATTGCCAATAAGATTGTAGTTGATTCAAAATGATTGAAATATGCATATTTGTGCGAAAGGTATTCCCTCTTTTGACCTAGAGTATTACTTCTAATTGGGCTAACTCCGTAGAATCAAGAATCAATATTCAAATTTGTTGTTGTTGAGTTTCTTCAAGAAAAATATCTATTTTCTTGATATGAAAAGAGAAGAAATATTCTTAGTTTCATGAAAGCACTTGGATGGAAATATATTGATAAAAAAATTTACATAAGAAAAGATGTTTTTTGACAATTTGGCAGTTTGATATTTGGAATTTCCCATGATGATCTTTTTGCACCTTTTTTAGACATAAAAATTGAGCTCTTTTGAGGTTGGGCGAGAAGTTCATCGCATCATCCTTCATCTTGGAGATGTTCCGATTTTCCATAAAAGAACTCGTCACATTCTCCTTCAACTCATATGTGATCAAAGTCTTCCTTGTTCCTAGGAATTAGATTGGTGATATTGTCTCTCTGATTGAATTTTTTTTTTATGGTAACATGAATCAAATATCTTTTAGGATTTGTTGGGAGGTTCATCTCATCAACCTTCAACTTAGTGGTGATCTGAACTTTCTCTGGAAGGATACGTCACATGCCCCTTCAACTTGGAGATGATCTGAATCTTCTTTGTCCCCAGGGGTCTAACTCATCTATCGATCTTCAACTTGATGATAGTAGAGAGATCCCTTTTGCAGATAATCAATTATGCTTGCATGACTTGATAAAATTGAGTGGATTCTTTTAACGCGTGGGATATTTCCACTGCCTTATTGCGAGAAGAATCGTCTTTAAGAATGATTAATGGATATGATCAATATCAATTCATTTCTGGCTTTTTAATATCATTGAATTTTCCTCTATCGGCCATATCGAGGATCTTTCTTCATCCTTTTGGTTGAACAATAGAAAAAACCTGAATTTTGTTCTTTCTTTGCAGAAGTTTTGCACTTTTAGAGAGAATATTATAGGTAGTTCAAGGTAATTCTTTTGTGTAATGAATTTTTTGGAATCAACAGATACTTTTGCTAGCAAACTGGCAATATGTCTTGGAATCCTTTATAAGTGAGTTACTTGATGTCAGATTGATAAATCTGTGACTAAAGATTGAACTTGAGTGTTCGACCAGTATGAAGACTGGATTTTGATTGATTGACTAGCGCGAAAGCAGGATTTTGTTTTGACCGACCAGCTCGAAAGCAGAATTTTGTTTTGACTGACCACCTCAAAAGCAAGATTTTGTTCTGACTCAGCTCAAAAGCAAGATTTTGTTTTGACCGACCAGCTTGAAAGCAGGATTTTGTTTGATCGACCAGCTCGAAAGTAGGATTTTGTTTGATCGACTAGCTCAAAAGCAGGATTTTGATTGACCGACCAACTCAAAAGGAGGATTTGATTGATAGGCTTGCTTGAAAGCAGGATTTGATTGGCTGACCGGCTTGAAAGTAGGATTTGATTGATCGACCAACTCGAAAGCAGGATTTTGATTGACCGACCAGCTCGAAAGCAGGATTTTGATTAATCGACCAGATCAAAAGCCAGATTTTGATTGATCGACCAACTCGAAAGCAAGATTTTGATTGACTAACCAGCTCGAAAGCAGGATTTGATTAACTGACCAGCTCAAAAACAGGATTTTGATTGCTCGACCAGCTCGAAGGCAGGATTTTGATTGACCAACCAACTAGCTCAAAAGCAGGATTTTGATTAACCAACCAGCTCAAAAGCAAGATTTGATTGACCAACCAGCTCGAAAGCAGGATTTGATTGACCGACCAGCTCAAAAGTAGGATTTTGATTGCCTGACCAGCTCGAAAGTAGGATTTTGATTGACCTACCAGTCAAAAGTAGGATTTTGATTGACAGACCAACTCGAAAGCAGGATTTTATTATAAAGGTTTTATCCCAAGGTTTGAAAATGATTGAGGCTTGATAAAATTGCAACCTGAAGGTTGGAAAATGATTGAAAATTTATAACCCAAATGTTGAAAAATGATTGACGTTGATGAAATTGTAACTTAGAGGTTTGGAAAATGATTGACATTGAGAAATTATAACCCAAAGGTTGGGAAATGATCGATATTGAGAAATTCTAACCCAAAGGTTGGTAAAATGATCGATATTGAGAAATTATAACCTGAAGGTTGAAAAATGATTGAAAAATTGTAACCCAAAGGTTTGGAAAATGATTGAAATTGATAAAATTGGTTGACCTGAAGGTTTGATTGTAAAAACACGGCATTACGCATGAAGTTGAATTTGGGAGTTTGGCCTGAAAGCTAGATTTTGAAGAAAGCCTAACTTAAAAGTTTGGATTTTTAAAAGAAAGTCCGAGTCGGAACTCATTTTTGAGGGAAAGTTTGAGTCAAAATTCAAGAAAGTTCGAGTTGGAACTCATTTTTGAAATAATGTCTGAGTCGAAACTTGTTTTTGAAACAATATTCGAGTAAGAACTCGTTTTTGAAACAATCTCTGAGTCGAAACTCATTTTTTGAAACAATGTCCGAGTCGGAACTCATTTTTGAAACAATGTCCGAGTTAGAACTCATTTTTGAAAGAATTAGACCAACTTGAAAGTTGAATAGCATTTAATCTGAAAATCAAATTTTTGAAAATTCCCAGTGTGAAGATTGGATTTTTAGAAGGGTTTGATTTAAGATTGAAGATTTTGAAAATGACCAGTGTTGGGACTGAGTTTAGAAAATGATTCGATCTATGATAAAATTTTTTGAAAATGGCCAGTTCAAGGATTCGGTTTTAACTTGTAAGCTTAATTTGGTGAAATATTGGTTCTTTGAGATTTTTTTGATGATTGTAATGATAATTTTGCAAAAATTCTGGGCTTAGAAAGATTCATAATTTGAATGAATTATTATAGAGAAATGCGTTATTTCTATGAATGGTCTCAGGATTATCCCTTATCCTGAATGAGAGAAAAGAGATTGATGAAAATTGTTGGAATTGATGAAAAATTGTTGATGAAAGATTTTAGTTGGATCCTGCTTGCATATGGAATCTTTGAAGTAGAATGAAAATGTTCAGTTTAAAAACCAGTAAAAATTCATTTTGAGAAAAGGATCAACCCAAAGATTGGTTTTGAAAGGGACCGGTAAAATATAATTTTTTTGACAGAAAAGATCAACCCATGGGTTGATTTTGAGAGGATGATCAACACGAGGGTCGATTTTGAAAATTGATCAATACGAGAGTTTGAAAAAAATGATCAACACGAGAGTTGATTTTAAAAAATGATCAACAGAGGGTTGATTTCGATCAACACGAGGGTTGATTTTAAAAAATGATCAACACGAGGGTTGATTTTAGAGAATGATCAACATAAGGGTTGATTTGAAATGACCGGTTCGAAACCAGATTTTGTAAAAGAAGATTAACACGAGGGTTGATTTGAAATAACCGGTTTGAAACCAGTTTTTATAAAAGAAGATCAATGCAAGGGTTGATTTGAAATGACCGGTTCAAAACCAATTTTGGAAAAATAAGATCAGCACGAGGGTTGAATTGAAATGACCGGTTCAAAACCAGTTTTTATAAAAGAAGAACATCACGAGGGGTGATTTGAAATGATTGGTTTGAAACCAGTTTTTGTAAAAGAATATCAACACGAGGGTTGATTTTGGAGAATGATCAACACATGGGTTGATTTGAAATAATCAGTTCAAAACCAGTTTTTGTAAAAGAAGATCAACATGAGGGTTTATTTGAAATGACCAATTCAAAACCAGTTTTTGTAAAAGAAGATCAACACAAGGGTTGATCTGAAATGACCGGTTCGAAACCAGTTTTTATAAAAGAAGATCAATACGATGGTTGATTTGAAATGACCGATTTGAAACCAGTTTTGGAAAAAGAAGATCAACACGAGGGTTGATTTGAAATCATCGGTTCGAAACTAGTTTTGGAAAAAAGAAGATCAACACGAGGGTTGATTTGAAATGACTGGTTCGAAACCAGTTTTGTAAAAGAAGATCAACACGAGGGTTGATTCGAAATAACCGATTTAAAACCAGTTTTGGAAAAAGAATATCAACATGAGGGTTTATTCAAAATAACCAGTTTGAAACCACTTTTGGAAAAAGAAGATCAACACGAGGGTTGATTCAAAATGATCTGGTTCAAAACCAGTTTTTGGGAAAAGAGATTCAAACCAGGATTGAAAAAGGATTGGTAAAAAATTGTTTTTTGACGAATAGACTCAACTTGAAGGTTGAATTTTGGAAAGAGAGCAGCAATAACTTGATCTTGATGAAAAGTCTCAACCCAAACTTTTGAAAAAGATCGTTGCTTTGAAAAGATCTCAGTCATCATGATGGGGATTCCATAAAAATTTTCAAAAATTCATGATTTTGGACAAACCCCTATAGGTAATCCTATCTCTCTCATGAATGATGTCAGAATTGTCCCTTATCCTGAAGGGGAAATGAAAAGGAGATCGATAGAAATTGATGACAAAAGATTTTGATCTTTTCTGCTCACAGGTTGCTTAAAGTGAAAATAGAGTTTCATGATAAAAGATACCCCAATATAGCAAAGGAAAGAGATATGAAGAAAATTGATATTTCATTGATGATTAAAATATTTATAAGAGGATGAACAACTAAGTATAAGAATCTAGGACTACGATGTCCTTACAAGGAAAGAAGACAAAAGAAGAAAGTGAGAAAACATTGGCATTGTTGCTCTTAAGGTGTTGATGAGCGGCCTGGTTTGTCCTCTTCTTCTACGAGGAGGTTTTTGTCAATGTAGTCTTGAATAATATTTTTGAAGACAAAGCAGTGTTCGGTGTCATGACCCATTGTCCGATAGAACTTACAAAATTGATCTTTGAATCTTTCCATGATCACATGAGGATCAACCATCTTCGGAAGCTTAACCATCCCTTTAGCCATCATATATTCAAGAACTTGTTTGAGCGACTGTTCTAAGGGAGTAAATTCGCGGTCGTACCCCCAACCATCATGATTTGGTCGTCCTTGTGGTTTTAATTCTAGTTGGATATTTGAGAGAGGATTGTCATTTTGTATGTCAATTTTGTCCTTTTGACATGTGTGGTCATCTCTGTCGGGTTTTGGGTTTCTTGAGCTGCTAGTGTGCTTTTTTTTGCCACCTCTTTTGACGTTTCCATTGTTGTTTCCGGTCATATTTGCAAAGAAGGTGAAGTGTGACTTTTTCTTGGTGTCTGGGCTGCTCTTTGAGAGCGTGAGGCTCTCATACACCCCATTTTTTATCTTCATTTCGAGCCATTTAGCCCGTTCTATCAACTCAACAAAGGATCACACCCGGGAAGTAGAAATTAGGCCCCTTAGAGGTTGAGAGAAATTATTCAGGATCACTGACAATGCGTGCCCTTCCGATATCGAATCCCTCATTCGATTGCAAGTGGATCTCCACCTGTGAATAAAATCTCTGACCTTTTCATTCTCCTTCTGCCTGATGTTGCAGAGATGATTTAGTGTGGGTAGAGCTTCAGTGTTAAAGAGAAATCGCTCGATGAACAAGTTGACAACTTTGTCAAACTCTCACAGCTCTACAGGATTGATATGCTCCACATACCATTTTTCCACCGCCTTTCAGACTGCGCAGAAAGCATATGAATATGGCCCTATTATTCCTTTTGAACCGACTGCACTCTATAAAGAACATGGACAAATGGGCTTTTGGATTACCAATTCCATCAAACTTAATGAATTTGCGAGGAGGTCATCGAGACTGTCATCCCCTTCAAGGCCATCATAGAAATCCTCGCTGTTGTAGACTCTCTTGCCTTTGTCCTGAGCTTGTAAATCTTTGACCATGTGGGTCATTTCCTTGGGCTGTACTTGAATCGCATCTTCCATTTGAATATGGAACTTGAGTTTGTTCACTGATTCAGGCTCTTCGATAACTTTCTTAGACTGATGTAGAGGATTTTGGAAAAATGTTGGTTGCGCTTCCTTTGAGTCTTCTTGTGCTGAATTTGTTTTTCTGGAAGCGTTGTCTTCCTAAATTTTCTTTCTGCTAATTCTGACATGCTTCTTCATGGGTTTTCCCCTGGTTCTGCTCTTGGAAGACACCTTCCTTGGACCTGCCTCAGCCTGTTCTGATATCATCTTTGTCATCATCTTCTAAAATAATTTGTACATGGCCGGATCGACATTGTCTTCCACTTTTTGACCATGTCCCCTAGATGATCTGGGAGAATCCATCTCTTTCGCACTGTTGTATTGTGGTGAAACTATCTTCTTTTCAAACCTTGTCTGAACAATGCCGCAATACCAATGCTTTCTCTGCAGGATAAAGGAATGGTTTAGATTGAAAGAATTTTTTGAAAGAAAGGGAGATGATGAAAAGGATGATGAAGGAGATATTCGAGAATCAGGTTGATAATTTCCCGCTGCAATGATCAAGGGATTTACTGAAAAACATGAGGAAAGTAAGGTGAAGAGATTTGAAAAATGGATAGTAGGATTGAAAATGTAGGGATCAAAATTCAGGAGAAAAGGAAAAAGAAAAATATATGATTTTTTGAGGAAAATAGCAGGCATGATCAAAACAAGGTTAGAAATTCGAGATCCAGAAGAAAAGAAAGAAAATCACCTGGAGTTTTGAAAAACATAAGAGAATTCAGAAAAAGATTTCCAAGGTTTTTAGAAAAATTGATTTGAAGAACTGAAGAAGGAAGAAAATATACACCTGGATTTTGAAAATAGGGAGAAAATTTTTGAAAGAAAATATCCAAGGTTTTGAGAAAAATTGTTATGAAATTGTAGGAAAATACAAGAAATGCATAATCATAAAGTTGTAATAACATGGATGTGCAAACAACACTTCGTAAAAGATAACTCTAAATGCACAAATTTGAAATAGTTGTAGGATCCTGATCCTAATTCTAAGGTCTAGATCATCTGAATCCAATCAAGATATGTCGACATACCTATAAACACCCCAAATTTTTTAAAGTTCGTTCCGAACATTTCTTTTCACAGATGTCAAACCCCTACAGGGCAGTATAGAGTATCACCTCTAGGTTTACCCCATTCTAGAGGTCAGTTTGCCCTGTTTTGATAATAAAAGTACCATTTTACCCCTAAGTCATTGTTACCCTTTTCGTTTGTCCAACTTAACCAAGCTCATTCTAAGTTTAGAAAAGTTAGAATGTGAGTCATTTCTAGCTCCACTAAGCTCACAATGAGCAGTGTCGGTCTATTTCAGCTAAAATTAGTTTATTTCTAGCAAAATAAGCTCATTTTCAGCTCGAATTTCAGCAAGACTATCCTCAAGTCAACCAAATTCAGTAGATCCTATCCCAAGGAGTCTAACATGAGTGAATCAAGAGTTTGAACTCTCCAGTTCCAATTCAAAGTCACTTTTTACACACTTGGACCTTCGTTTTAACTCATTTTAGCTCAATTCAGTCCAAATTGAGCTAACCTTAGCTGGTTGAGCTACTATTTTAGCTCTGAATTTAGTTCACCTGAGTATAATTGTCTTTGAATTCAGTTCATTCCAATCCAATCCAGTTCAAATTAGTTCAGACCAGTCTAGTACCGTGTTTTTTCCCCTGCAGGGCGAAGACCCAAAAAAATAAAATTATCTGGGACACTGTTTCCAATAATTTTTGAACTGGGACAGACCCTAAATTGGGACTCGGGTCAATTTCTTCATCCAAAATTTTATCAATATCCAAGATTTGCTCCATTTCAATTCAGATATTGGATCCAATGCTGAATCTGGTGTCTAATTTCTTCTCGGACCTAGATTTTTTATCTGATTCATTCAGAAATCTATATTCAAAGTCTAATTCATTCTTTGTACTTGGAATATCTCATCAGATATCTAGAATCCAATTAAACCATTTCAGTCTGGATCCATATTCTGATCAATTCAGAAGTTCAGTTCAATCAAATTTTGAATTCAGATTAATCTAACATTTGAGATTTAATTTCACTTCTGGGATTCTTATTCAAATCCAGATCCAAAAATCCTAATTTTATTATGAATTCGGGGCTTTTTTCATTTTAAAATTCTTTAGAAATCCATATTTAAGGTTTGATTCCCATTTCGAACCAATTTTTCTTCGAATCGAGATCCATATCCAATCTTTTTCAAAACTTTGGATCCAGATCCTTTTCAAAATTCAATTTTTATTCTAATTTCAAAATCAATCTTTGGATTTTCAAATTCAAATCCACCATTTTGCAAAAATCTTTTGAAAAATACCATGGATCCAGTTTAAAATTCAATTTGGATTTCAAAATGTCAAAATGGATCTAGATCCAATTTCAAAATTCAATTTGTATTTAAAATCAATTTGGGGATTTCAAATTCAAAATCAAAATCTAATTTTTATCCCCAAATCCAAAAACAAACCTTTGAATTTCAAAATTCTTTTGAAAATACCCTTGATCCAGTTCAAAATTCAGTTTGAACTTCGAAATGTTAAAATGGATCCAGATCCAATTTCAAAATCCAATTTTTATTCAAAATCAATTTGGGGATTTCAAATTCAAAATCCAATTTTTATCCTCCATTTCAAAATAAACTTTGAAATTTCAGAAATCAAAAATCAATGTTTTGCAAAAATTCTGAAAATTTCAATCTGGATCCGGTTTTGCCCAATTCAGATTTTATAAATCAAAATTTGAATTTTGAAGTTCAATTATTCCCCAAAATTCCCCTTTTCACTTTCATATTTCATTCCCCTTTTTCTTAATTTTCAAAATCAAAATATAAAAAAATGTTGTTTTTAAAAAGGCGCACCACTTGGTATTTTTGAAATTCAAAATAAAAATCATTTTTTTGCAAAACTTAAAAGCTTCTTGCCTTTAAAAACCCACATGAGCATCACCCACAAGGTGATGCCATGTGTCAAATTTTTCAAGAAAATCCAATTTTGCCCATCTATAAAATGAAAAAAAAATAAACATGGGCACCCCCTTGCAAGAGGGTATCATGTGTCAAAAGATTTCATAAAGGGCTATTTTGCCCATTTACAAAATTGAGAAAAGACCCACATGGGGTTGGCACCAACCCCATGTGATCCTAAAAAGGCATTTATGCCCATTTACAAAAAAGAAAAATGCCCACATGGGCTTGGCTTCTCCTTCTTGAGATTTTTAGTCCCATATCTAAAGTTTTGCAAAAGCCAACCCCATTCTCAAACTATAAATAGACCCCTTGGGGGTCTCTTTTCTCAACAAGTTGGAGTTTGAGAAATTGAGAGAACAAAAAAAAAGTTCTCTATCACTTCCCTTCTCCTCTCCTCCTTTTCTCACTTAGGAGTGGACAAGTTTTCCTAAGAAGAAAACTCTCCTCCTTTGCATTGGTGTCTCAAGCTTGGAGTGGTGGCAGGAGCAAGGAAAAAAAAAACCCAAGGTGGGCCATCTCCCTCCCTTTCTTTTTGATTTTTTTTCTTTTCTTTCTATTTTCTTTAATTTCTCAAAAATTGCCCCCCTTTTCTTCTCTTCTTTCTTGCATTTTCTTTCAATTTTGTGTAATAGCAATGTAGATCTAGTTTAATTCCATGTAAATTTTCATTTCCTATGTTTTTATTTATTCAAATTGCTATTTACAATATGTATTTTTATTTTAGCCATTTAGAATTAGGATTTGATCTTCAATAGATCAAATTCTACATTCTATGGGCCAAATCAATTTCAATTTATGCCGCAACGTTTTGATTTCATTTTATATACTTTTATTTATGTTTTTATATCATTTTCATTATCATCAATGATTTAGAATAATAGAACTCATGTTTTGATCATTGGATTAATTCAATTTTAAGATTGTATTCCATTCAATTGTGTTGCGATGATATTTTTAATTCATGTTCGTTTTTGCCTTCATCATTTCGCATATAATTAAGTCTTATTTTGATCTGATATTTTTACCATATCTTTATTAGTATATTTTCGGGATCCACACCAACAATTAGATCATTCTGAGATGGTTTGCTTTCTCAAAAAAATCGGGATTCGGACCCTACTATTTGGCCACATCCGGATTTTCCCTAAAATTAGATCAACTTGTTGGAGTGATTTCTCTCTAACCAGAGATGATCTGGAAGTGGGAAGATATTACCATAGATTTTGTGGTAGGTCTACCCAAGATGCGCCAACAGTACAACACCATATGGGTGATTGTGCTCTATACATGTCTTCTATGGCTGTCAAAAAAATTTCATAGTGATTCAATAAAGCATATATGTGTTATAAGACTGGAAAAAAGACTTCATAGTGATTAAATCATGCATATATGTGTTCTAAGGCTGTCAAAAAAAAATCATGGTGATTCAACCATGCATATATGTGTTCTAAGGCTATCAAATTTTTTTTATAGTGATTAAATCATGCTTATATCTGTTCTAAGGTTGTAAAAAACATTTTAATAGTGATTCAATCATGCATATATGTGTTCCAAGGCTGTCAAGAAAATTTCATAGTGATTCAATCATGCAGATAGGTGTTCTAAGGTTGTAAAAAAAAATTCATAGTGAGTCAATCATGCATATATGTGTTCTAAGCCTAGAAAAAAAACTTGATAGTAATTAAATCATGCTTATATGTGTTCTATGGGTGTCAAAAAAATTGAATAGTAATTCAAGCATACATATAAGTGTTCTAAGGCTGTCAAAAAAAAATTGTTTGGATTCAATCATGCATATATGTGTTCGAAGGCTGCCAAAAAAATCTCATAGTGATTCAATCATGCATATATGTGTTTAATGGTTGTCAAAAAAAATTCATAGTGACTCAATCATTCATATAGGTGTTTTAAGGCTGCGAAAAAAAATCATAGTGATTCAATCATGCATATATGTTTTCTAAGGTTGTTAAAAAATTTTCATAGTGATTCAATTCTACATATATGTGTTCTAAGGATGTCAAAAAAAAATCATAGTGATTCAATCATTCATATATGTGTTCTACGGCTGTGAAAAATATTTCATAGTGATTGAATATGCAGATATGTGTTCTAAGCTTGTAAAAAAAAATTTATAGTGATTCAATGATACATATATGTGTTTTGATGCTGTCAACATTTTTTTATAGATATTCATTCATGCATATATGTGTTCTAAGGCTCTAAAAAAAAAATCATTGTGATTCCATCATGCATATATGTGTTCAAAGGCTGTCAAAAAAAGTCCATAGTGATTCAATCATGCAGATATGTGTTCTATGGTTGTCAAAAAGAATTTATAGTGATTTAATCTTGCAGATATATGTTTTGTTGTTCTAAAAAAAATTGTAGTGATTCAATCACGCATATATGTATTCTAAAGCTGTAAAAAAGAATTCATAGTGATTCAATCATGCATATTTGTGTTCTAAGGCTGTAAAAAAAATTCATAGTGATTCAATCATGCATATATATGTTCTAAGGTTGTCAAAAAAATTTCATAGTGATTCTATCATGCATATATGTTTCAAAGGGTATAAAAAAAAATTCATAGTCATTAAATCATGCAATTCTATCTTGAATATGAAAATAACTTGAAATAATTTAAATGGAAATGATGCAATTCTATCTTGAATGATGAATGCATTAAAAGAATTTGTTGGAATTTAAAAGCAAATTCTATTCTTTAATAGAATTAAAACAAGATTAAATTTTAATATATTTATGACTATGGTCACAAACATATTCTAATTTAATCTTTATTTAAATTCTAATAAAGAATGAGATAATTTTTTGTGCCTTTATAGAATTAAAAGAAAATAAAATTTTCATATATTTATGACTATGGCCACAAATATACTTTAATTTAATATTTATTTTTAGATTCTAATAAAGGGAAAATTGTATTTTTCTTGAAATATGATGATTTTTGAAAAAGACTTAAGAGTGTAAGTCGATTTTTGTATTTTAATAAAGAATAATAATTCTAAGTATTATTCATATTTCGACTATGGTCGTAAATACGAACTCTACTTAGTTTTATTTATCCTTTATTAAATGGTGTATGTGTCATTCATGTTTTCCATAGTGAATTTCTTAAAAAGAAAAGAAAAATGAATGAAATACATTAACTATGGAATTTAATCTAAATGCCCATTCATTCTAAACTAAGTATAAAATAAAATTCTCATTAATGTATTATTACAACAATTGAATTAATTTACATCAATTGAAAATAAAGAAAAGGAAAATCCTGAAAAATAAGCAAACATGTGAGTAATAAATGTAGGCATTTGTGGATTTTATTCAATTATTGAAAAATTGAGAAAAATTTAGCCTTTTTATGCCCTCAAAAATGAAAGAAAAATTCATAAACATATTAGAAATTGATGAAATTTGATTTAAAGGTTTATAATAACCTTAAAAGTATCCTAGAATCGAAAATATAGAAATTGTTTGGAGGAAAACCTGAATGTGGTTTTTTTTATCCAAGTAAAATATGATATTTTAAAATTGAGATATGTAAATCGACCCTATCAGAGTATTTTGAATGAATGGAAGCCTAAAACAACTTCGATTGAGATGAAAATTAATTACATTGATTTTTAACTTTTCAAAGAAGCATCTCTTTTTTACAGATCTCGAAAATCATTTTTAAAACGCGAGATATGATTAAAACATTAAGAAATAAATTTTAAAATCAGGAAATTGAGCTTTGACAAACAAGTTTCTATAATTTTTGAGTTTTAGGGGATAAACTGATTTAATTTCTCCCACATTTGTGGGAGACATTGTTCAGTTCAACCATGAAACATTTTTAATTTACATATCTAGAAAATGATCTCCCATTAGGGAGATCCAATCTGATCAATTTTGTCAAAAATTTGTAAAAGCCTGTGAAAGAAAAATCAATAGGTTTCTGATTTTTGATTTGAATGATACATGAAAACTTAATTAAAATTTCTAAAAATTGCCATGAATAAACTAAACATTCTAAGGAGAAAACTCATTTTTACAGATCTAAAAAATGATCTCTCATTAGGGAGATATGAATGCAACAAGTTTATTTTAAGTCTGAGAAATGCCTGAAATTGAAAAGAGATAGTGTCTTGACTTAAAATATAAAAGAAATAGAAATGCTTCATATGAAACTTTACATGAAGAAACTAAACATGTAGATGGAGAAAATCCTATTTACATATCTAAAAAATGATCTCCCATTAAGGAGATATGACTTTGACAAAATGGACAAAATTCAGAACCACTAAAATAATACAGAGTTATAGGGTCACATTTTTTTACCAAAATCAGATATCAAAACACTATAGAAATTGATGAAAATTTACATAACGAAACTTGATTTAATGTTGTATCTCTTTTTATAGATTTTAAAAATCATCTCTGGTTAGAGAGAAATTACTCCAACAAGTTGGTCTAATTTCAGGGAAAATTTGAACAAGACCAAATGATAGGGTCCGAATCCCAATTTTTTTGAGGGACCAAACCAACTCAGATTAATCTTATTTTTGGTGTGGATCCTGAAACCATACTAATAAAGATGTGGTAAAAAAATTAGATCAAAATAAGACTTAATTATATGCCAAATAATGAGAGCAAAAATGGACCAGAATTGAAAATATCATCTCAACATAATTGAATAGAATAGAATCTCATAAATGGTTTGATCCAATGATCAAACTTGAGATCTACCATTCTAGATCATAGATGATAATTAAAATGATATAAAAAAATAAATAAAAATATCTGAAATGAAATCAAAAGCATTGGGACATAAATTAACATTGATTTAGCCTCTTAAATATGAAATATGATCTATTGAAGATCAAATCTCATAATTCTAATGACTTTTGCAAAATGAAAAGAAATGTAAATCAAATTAAATTACTGAAGAAGAAGAGAATTACCTTACACCAAAGAAGGAAGATGAAGATGTGGATGCTCCAATAATGGCGCCAACTCTAAGGAGGAAGGAAGGGGAGAGGGAGGAAGAAGAAGAGAAAGAGAGAATTCTTTTTTATTCTCTTAATTTCTCAAATCTTCGAGTTTATGAAAAAGAGAGACCCCCAAGGGGTCTATTTATAGTTGAGATTGGGGATAGCTTAAGCAAAAATGATAGATATAGGACTAAAAATCTGAAAAAGGTGGTGCCAACCCATGTGGGTCTTTTTCCATCTTTGTAAATGGGCAAAATAGCCATTTGTGAAAAAGGTTGACATGTGGCACCCTCTTGCAAGGGGGTGCCCATGTGAGTTATTTTTTAGTTTTATAGATGGGCAAAGTAGGATTTATTTGAAAATTTGACACATGGCATCACCTTGTGGGTGATGCTCATATAGGTTTTTAAAGGCAAGAGGGTTTTTAAAGTTTTGCAAAAAATGATTTTTATTTTGAATCTCAAAAATGCCAAGTGGCACCCCTCTTTGAAGGTAATATTTTTGGTTTTTTATTTTAAAAATTAAGATAAAAGAAAAGTGAAATATGAATAATGAAAAGGGGATTTTTGGAAATAACAGGTTTTCAAAAATCCAATTTTGATTTATGAAATCCAAATTGGGCGAAAACCCGATCTAGTTTGAAATTTTGAGAATTTTTACCAAATACTGATTTTGGTTTCTGAAAATTTCAAAGTTTATTTAGAAATTGGGGATAAAAATTGGATTTTGAATTTGAATTTGAAATCCCCAAATTGATTTTGAATAAAAATTGGGTTTTGAAACTGGATTTGGATCCATTTTAAAATCCAAACTGAATTTTGAACTGGATCCAGCGTATTTTTTAAAGAATTTTTGAAATTCAAAGGTTATTTTTGAATTTGGGGATAAAAATTGGATTTTGATTTTGATTTTGAATTTGAAATCCTTAAAATAATTTTGAATAGAAATTGGATTTTGAAACTGGGTCTGGATCCATTTTGACATTTTTGAAATCCAAACTGCATTCTGAACTGGATCCAGGATGTTTTCAAAGGATTTTTGCAAAATGATGGATTTTAATTTGAATCCCAGGGATTGATTTTGAAATTAGGATAAAGTTGAGTCTTTGAAAAGGATCTGGATCCAAAGTTTTAAAAAAGATTGGATCTAGATCTTGATTTGAAGGAAATTGGTTCAAAAAATGGAAATCGAACCCCGAATAGGGATTTCTGAAGAATTAAAAAATGGAAAAGCCCCAAATTCATAACAAAATTAGGATTAGGATTTTGATTTTGGATCTTGGATCCAATTCCTGAGAATGGAATTGAATCTTGGATCCAATTCCTGAGAATGGAATTGAATCTTGGATCTAGATCAGAAATCAAGAAGTAAAATTGCATCTCAGATGTTAAATGAATCTGAGTTTAAAATTTGATTGAATTGAACTGCTGAATAGATCAGAAGGTAGATCCAAACTAAAATGGATCCAAAATGGCTTAATTGGATCCTGGAAAAAAAAATTGTAGTGATTCATTCATGCATATATGTGTTATAAGGCTGTCATAAAAAATTTACAGTGATTCAATCATGTATATATATATGCTCTAAGGCTGTCATAAATACTTCATAGTGATTCAATCATGCAGCTATGTATTCTAAGGCTGTCAAAAAAACTATATAGTGACTCAATCATGCATATATATGTGTTTTAAGGCTGTCAAAAAAAAATTCATAGTGATTCAATCATGCATACATGTGTTTTAAAGCTATAAAACAAAATTGATAGAGATTCAATCATGCATATATGTGTTCTAAGCTTGTCAACAAAATTTCATAACGATTCAATCATGCATATATGTGTTCTAAAGCTATCAATTTTTTTTTATAATGATTCAATCATGCATATATGTGTTCTAGGCTATCAAAAAAATTTCATAGTGATTCAATCATGCATATATGTGTTCTAAGGCTGTCAAAAAAAAATCATATTGATTCAATCATGCATATATGTGTTCTAATGCTGTCAAAAAAATTTCATAGTGATTCAATCTTGCATATATGAGTTCTAAGGCTGTCAAAAAAATTTTGTAGTGATTCAATCATGCATATATGTCTTTTAAGGATGTCACAAAAATTTTATAGTGATTCAATCATGCATATTTGTGTTATAAAACAATCAAAAAAATTTCATAGTGATTCAATCATGCATATGTGTCTTCTAATGCTGTAAAAAAAAAGTCATAGAGAGTTATTCATGCATATATGTGTTCTAAGCCCATCAAAAAAATTTCATAGAGATTCAATCATGCATATATGTGTTCTAAGCCTGTCAAAAAAAATTTATAGTGATTCAATGATGCATATATGTGTTCTAAGGCTGTCAAAAAAAATTTATAGTGATCAAATCATGCATATATGTGTTCTAAGGCTATAAAAAAAAATCAAAGTGTTTCAATCATGAATATATGTGTTCTAGGTTGTCAAAACAATTTCATAGTGATTTAATCAAGAATATATGTGTTCTAAGGCTGTCAAAAAAGTTTCATAGTGATTTAATAATTCATATGTGTGTTCTAAGGTGGTCAAAAAATTTGCATAGTGATTTAATCATGCATATATCTATTCTAAGGTTGTCAAAAAAAAATCATAGTAATTTAATCTTGCATATATGTATTCTAAGGCAATCAGAATTTTTTTATAGTGATTCAACCATGCATATATGTGTTCTAAGGCTCTCAACAAAAAAATCATGGAGATTCAATCATGCATATATGTGTTCTAAGGGTATCAAAAAAATTTCATAGTGATTCAATCATGCATATATGTGTTCTAAGGCTGTCAAAAAAATTTCATAGTGATTCAATCATGCATATATATTTTCTAAGGCAATCAAAAAAATTATATAGTGATTCAATCATGCATATATGTGTTCTAAGGCTGTAAAAAAAAATTCATAGTGATTCAATCATGCATCTATGCATTCTAATGCTGCAAAAAAAAATTTGTAGTGATTCATTCATGCATATATGTGTTATAAGGCTGTCATAAAAATTTTATAGTGATTCAATCATGTATATATATGCTCTAAGGCTGTCATAAATACTTCATAGTGATTCAATCATGCAGCTATGTATTCTAAGGCTGTCAAAAAAACTATATAGTGACTCAATCATGCATATATATGTGTTTTAAGGCTGTCAAAAAAATCATATTGATTCAATCATGCATATATGTGTTTTAATGCTATAAAACAAAATTGATAGAGATTCAATCATGCATATATGTGTTCTAAGCCTGTCAACAAAATTTCATAACGATTCAATCATGCATATATGTGTACTAAAGCTATCAATTTTTTTTTATAATGATTCAATCATGCATATATGTGTTCTATGCTATCAAAAAAACATCATAGTGATTCAATCTTGCATATATGTGTTCTAAGGCTGCTAAAAAAAATCATATTGATTCAATAATGCATATATGTGTTCTAATGCTGTAAAAAAAAATTCATAGTGATTCAATAATGCATATATGTGTTCTAAGGCTGTCAAAAAAAAATTGTAGTGATTCAATCATGCATATATGTCTTCTAAGGCTGTCACAAAAATTTTATAGTGATTCAATCAAGCATATTTATGTTATAAAAGTATCAAAAAAATTCACAGTGATTCAATCATGCATTTGTGTCTTCGAATGCTCTAAAAAAAAATTCATAGAGAGTTAATCATGCATATATGTGTTCTAAGTGTGTCAAAAAAAATTCATAGAGACTCAATCATGCATATATGTGTTCTAAGTCTGTCAGAAAAAATTTATAATGATTCAATCATGCATATATGCATTCTAAGGCTGTCAAAAAAAATTTATAGTGATTAAATCATGCATATATGTGTTCTAAAGCTATCAAAAAAATTTCATAGTGTTTCAATCGTGGATTTAATGTGTTCTAGGCTGTCAAAACAAATTCATAGTGATTTAATCAAGCATATATGTGCTCTAAGGCTGTCAAAAAAATTTCTTAGTGATTTAATAATTCATATGTGTGTTCTAAGGCGGTCAAAAAATTTGCATAGTGATTTAATAATTCATATATGTGTCCTAAGGTTGTCAAACAAAAATCATAGTGATTCAATCTTGCATATATGTATTCTAAGGCAATTAAAATTTTTTTATAGTGATTCAATCATGCATATATGTGTTCTAATGCTCTAAAAAAAATTCATGGAGATTCAATCATGAATATATGTGTTCTAATGATATAAAAAAAAATTCATAGTGATTCAATCATGCATATATGTGTTCTAAGGCTGTCAAAAAAATTTCATAGTGATTCAATCATGCATATAAATTTTCCAAGGCAATCAAAAAAATTATATAGTGATTCAATCATGCATATATGTGTTCTATGGCTGTCAAGAAAATTTCATAGTGATTCAATCATGCATATATGTGTTCTAATGTTGTAAAAAAAAATCATAGTGATTCAATCATACATATATGTGTTGTCAGGCTCTTAAAAAAATTTCATAGTGATTCAATCATTCATATATGTGTTCTAAGGCTGTCAAAAAAAGTTTATAGTGTTTCAATAATACATATATGTGTCCTAAGGTTTTCAAAAAAAAATCATAGTGATTCAGTCAAGCATATATGTGTTCTAATACTATTAAAAAAATTTTATAGCGATTCAGTCAAGCATATATGTGTTCTAATACTATTAAAAAATTTTTATAGCGATTCAGTCATGCATATCTGTGTTCTAAGGCTGTCAAAATTTTTTAAAAGTGATTCAATCATGCATATATGTGTTCTAACACTGTCAACAAAATTTCATAGTGATTCAATCATGCATATATGTGTTCTAAGGCTGTCAAAATTTTTTTATAGTTATTCAATCTTTCATATATGTATTTTAAGGCTGTCACAAAAATTTCATAGTGATTCAATCTTGCATATATGTTTTCTAAGGCTGTCAAATTTTTTTTTTATAGTGATTCAATCATACATATATGTGTTCTAATATAGTAAAAAAAGTTGATAGACATTCAATCTTGCATAATCATTTTATCATGAATATATGTGTTCACGGTTGTCAAAAAAATTTCACAGTGATTCAATCATGCAGATATGTCTACTAAGGATGTCAAAAAAATTGCATAGTAATTCAATCATGCATATTGGTGTCCTAAAGATATAAAAAAAAATTCATAGTCAATCAAATTTGCACATATGTGTTCTTTGCTTGTCAAAAAACTTTCATAGTGATTCAATCATGCATATAGGTGTTCTAAGGCTGTCAAAAAAATTTCATAGTGATTAAATCATTCATATATGTGTTCTAAGGCTGTCACAAAAATTTAATAGTGATTGAATCATGCATATATGTGCTCTAAGACTGTCATAAAAATTTCATGGAGATTCAATCTTGCATTTATGTGTTCTAAGGCTGCCAAAATTTTTTTTATAGTGATTGAATCATTCATATATGTGTTCTAATATGGTAAAAAAAATTGATAGAGATTCAATCGTGCATATTTGTGTTCTAAGGCTGTTAAAAAAAAATTCATAGTGATTTAATCATGCAACTATGTGTTCTAATGCAGTAAAAAAAATTGATAGAGATTTAATCATGCATATATGTGTTCCAAGGCTGTCAAAAAAATTTCATAATCATTCAATCATGAATATATGTGTTCTCCGTTGTAAAAAAAAAATCACTGTGATTCAAACATGCAGATACGTCTTCTAAGGCTGTCAAAAAAATTTCATAGTGATTCAATCATTCATATATGTGTTCTAAGGTAGTAAAAAAAAATTCATAGTGATTCAATCATGCATATATGTGTTCTAAGACTACCAAAATTTTTTATAGTGATTCAATCATGCGTATATGTGTTCTAAGGCTGTAAAAAAAAATCGTAGTGATTCAATCATGCATATTTGTGTTCTACGGCTGTAAAAAAAATTTCATAGTGATTCAATCATGCATATATGTGTTCTAGGCAATCAGAAAAATTACATTATGATTCAATCATGCATATATGTTTCCTTAGGCTGTTAAATAAAATTCATAGTGATTCAATCATGCTTATATGTGTTCTAATGCAGTCAAAAAAATTTGATAGAGATATAATCATGCACATATGTGTTCTAAGG
This sequence comes from Nuphar pumila, assembly GCF_984573655.1. Lineage (NCBI taxonomy): Eukaryota > Viridiplantae > Streptophyta > Magnoliopsida > Nymphaeales > Nymphaeaceae > Nuphar > Nuphar pumila. Next base: position 55,316,139 of record NC_143258.1, read on the forward strand.
CAGTTAAAAAATTGTCATAATGATTCAATTATGCATATATGTATTCAATCATGCATATAAGTATTCATATATGTGTTTTAAGGTTGTCAAAAAAATTGCATAGTAATTCAATCATGTATATATGTGTCCTATGGATGTCAAAAAAAATTCATAGTGAATCAATAATGCATATGTGTTCTTTGTTTGTCAAAAAAAATTCATAGTGATTCAATGATTCATATATGTGTTCTTTGCTTGTCAAAAAAAACTCACAGTGATTCAATCATGCAGATATGTCTACTAAGGCTGTCAAAAAAATTTCATAGTGAGTCAATCATTCATATATATGTTTTAAGGATGTCAAAAAAATTGCATAGTAATTCAATCATGCATATCAGTGTCCTAAAGATATAAAAAAAAATTCATAGTCAATCAAATTTGCATATATGTGTTCTTTGCTTGTCAAAAAAATTTCATAGTGATTCAATCATGCATATAGGTGTTCTAAGGCTGTCAAAAAAATTTCATAGTGATTAAATCATTCATATATGTGTTCTAAGGCTGTCACAAAAATTTAATAGTGATTGAATCATGCATATACGTGCTCTAAGACTGTCATAAAAATTTCATAGAGATTCAATCTTGCATTTATGTGTTCTAAGACTGCCATTTTTTTTTTATAGTGATTCAATCATGCATATATGTGTTCTAATATGGTAAAAAAAATTGATAGAGATTCAATCGTGCATATATGTGTTCTAAGGCAGTCAAGAAAATTTCATAGTGATTTAATCATGCAACTATGTGTTGTAATGCAGTAAAAAAATTTGATAGAGATTTAATCATGCATATATGTGTTCTCCGTTGTCAAAAAAAAATCACTGTGATTCAAACATGCAGATACGTCTTCTAAGGCGGTCAAAAAAATTTCATAGTGATTCAATCATTCATATATGTGTTCTAAGGTAGTCAAAAAAATTTCATAGTGATTCAATCATGCATATATGTGTTCTAAGACTACCAAAATTTTTTATAGTGATTAAATCATGCGTATATGTGTTCTAAGGCTGTCAAAAAAAATTCATAGTGATTCAATCATGCATATTTGTGTTCTAAGGCTGTCAAAAAAATTTCATAGTGATTCAATCATGTATATATGTGTTCTAGGCTATCAGAAAAATTACATTGTGATTCAATCATGCATATATGTTTCCTAAGGCTGTTAAATAAAATTCATATTGATTCAATCATGCTTATATGTGTTCTAATGCAGTCAAAAAAATTTGATAGAGATTTAATCATGCACATATGTGTTCTAAGGCTGTTAAAAAATTGTCTTAATGATTCAATTATGCATATATGTATTCAATCATGCATATAAGTATTCATATATGTGTTTTAAGGCTGTAAAAAAATTGCGTAGTAATTCAATCATGTATATATGTGTCCTAAGGATGTCAAAAAAAATTCATAGTGAATCAATAATGTATATGTGTTCTTTGTTTGTCAAAAAAATTTCATAGTGATTCAATGATGCATATATGTGTTCTAAGGCTGTCAAAAAAATTTCATAGTGATTCAATCATTCATATATGTGTTCTAAGGCTGTCACAAAAAATTCATAGTGATTCAATCAGACATATATGTTTTATAATGCTGTCAAAAAAATTTCATAGTGATTCAATCGTGCATATATGTGTTCTAAAGCTGTAAAAAAAAAATTGTAGTGATTCCATCATGCATATACGTGTTCTAAGGTTGTTACTAAAATTTTATACTGACTCAATCATGCATATTTATGTTCTAAAACTGTCAAAAATGTTTTGCAGTGATTTAATCATGCATATATGTGTTGTAAGGTTGTCAAAAAAAAATCATAGTGATATAATCATGCATATTTGTGTTCAAAGGTGGTAAAAAAAAATCATAGTGTTTCAATCATTCATATATATGTTCTAGGCTGTTAAAAAAAATTCATAGTGATTCAATCTAGCATATATATGTTTTAAGGCTGGCAAAATTTTTTTATAGTGATACAATAATTCATATATGTGTTCTAAAGCTGTCAAAAAAATTGCTTTGTAATTCAATCATGCATATATATGTCCTAAGGTTGTAAAAAAAAAATCATATTGATTTAATAATGCATATATGTGTTCTATGGTTATAAAAGAAAATTCATAGTGATTCAATCATGAGTATATGTGTTCAATGGCTGTCAAAAAAAAATCATAGTGACTAAATCAAGCATATATGTGTTCTAACGCTGTAAAAAAAAATTCATAGTGATTCAATCGTTCATATATGTGTTTTAAGGCGGTCACAAAAAAATCATAGTGATTCAATCTGGCATCTATGTGTTCTAATACTGTCAAAAAGATTTCATAGCGATTCAATCTTGCATATATGTGTTATAAGGCTGTCAAAAAAAAAAATGTAGTGATTCCATCATGCATGTATGTGTTCTAAGCCTGTTACTGAAATTTCATAGTGACTCAGTCATGCATATTTATGTTGTAAGACTGACAAATTTTTTTTTCAGTGATTCAATCTTGCATATATGTGTTCAAAGGTTGTCAAAAAAAATTCATAGTGATTCAATCATGCATATTTGTGTTCAAGGGTGGTAAAAAAAAATTCATAGTGATTTAATCATTCATATATAAGTTCTAGGTGGTCAAAAAAACTTCATAGTGATTCAATCTGGCATATATGTGTTTTAAGGCTGTCAAAAAAATTTCATAGTGATACAATAATTCATATATGTGTTCTAAGGCTGTCAAAAAAATTTCTTTGTAATTCAAGCATGCATATATATGTCCTAAGGTTGTCAAAAAAAATTCATATTGATTCAATAATGCATATATGTGTTCTATGGTTATCAAAAAAATTTCAATGTGATTCAATCATTCATATGTGTTCTAAGGCTGTCAAAAAAAATTAATTCTGATTCAATCTTGCATATTTGTGTCCTAAGCCGGTTGAAAAAAATTCATAGTGATTCAATCAGGCATATATGTGTCCTAAGGTTGTGAAAAAAAAATTCATAGTGATTTAATCTTGCATATATGTTCTAAGGTTGTCAAAAAAATTTCAATGTGATTCAATCATACATATATGTGTTCTAAGGTTGTCAAAAAAAAATCATTGTGATTCAATCATATATATATATATATATATATATGTGTGTGTGTGTGTGTGTGTGTGTGTGCTAAGGCTGTCTAAAAAATTTCATAGTGATTCAATCATGCATATATGTGTTCTAATGCGGTGAAAAAAAAATTATAGTTATTCAATCATGCATATATGTGTTCTAGGGCTGTCACAAAAATTTCAGAGTGATTCAATCCTGCATATATGTGGTCTAAGGCAGTCATAAAAATTTCATAGGGATTCCATAATGCATATATGTGTTCTAAGGCAAAAAAAAAAATTATATAGTGATTCAATCTTGCATATCTGTGTTCTAAGGTTGTCAAAAGATTTTCATAGTGATTCAATCATGCATATATGTGTTGTAAGGCTGTCAAAAAAATTTCATCGTGATTCAATCATGCATGTATATGTTCTAATGCACTAAACAAAAATTAATAAAGATTCAATCTTGCATATATCTGTTCCAAGGGTGTCAAAATTTTTTTATAGTAATTCAATCATGCATATATGTGTTCTAAGGATGTCAAAAAAATGTCATAGTGATTCAATCATGCATATATTGGTTCTAATGCAGTAAAAAATTTTGATAGAGATTCAATCAGGCATATATGTGTTCTAAGGCTATAAAAAAAAATTCATAATCAATCAATCATGCATATATGTTTTATCGGTTGTCAAAAAATCATACATGTGATCTAAGGCTGTCAAAAAAATTTCATACTGATTCCATCATGCATATATGTGTCCTAAGGTTGTCAAATTTTTTTATAGTGAATCAATAATGCATATACGTGTTCTTTGTTTGTCAAAATAATTTCATGGTGATTCAATCATTCATATATGTGCTCTAAGGCCATCACAAAAATTTCATAGTTATTCAATCATGCATATATGCGCTCTAAGACAGTCATAAAATTTTTATAGTGATTCAATCATGCATATATGTGTTCAAAGGTTGTCAAAAAAATTATATAGTGATTCAATCTTTCATACATGTGTTCTAATGCTGTCAAATTTTTTTTATTATGATTCAATCATGCATATATTTGTTCTGAGGTTGTCAAAAAAATTCATAGCAATACAATCATGCATATATGTGTTCCAATGCAGTAAAAAAGATTTGATAGAGATTCAATCATGCATATATATGTTCTAAGCCTGTCAAAAAAACTTTCATAATGATGCCATCATCCATATATGTATTCTAGGTTGTCAAAAAAGTTTCATAGTGATTCAATCATGCATATATGCATTCTAAGGCTGTCAAAATTTTTTTGAATTCAATCATGCATATATGTGTTCTAAGGCTACCAAAAAAATTTCATAGTGATTCAATCATGTATGTATGTGTTCTAAGGCTGTAAGAAAAATTCATAGTGATACAATCATGCATATATGTGTTCTAGTGCTGACAAAAAAATTTCATAGTGACTCAATCATGCATATATGTGTTCTAATGCTATTAAAAATTTTCATAGTGATTCAATCTTGCATATATGTGTTCTAAGGCTATCAAAAAAAATTTATAGTGATTCAATCATGCATATATCTGTTCTAAGGCTCTCACAAAAATTTTATAGTGATTCAATCTTGCATATATGTGTTCTAAGGTTGTTAACAAAATTTCATAGTGATTCAATCATGCATATATGTGTTCTAACAATGTAAAAAAAAAATCATTGTGACTTAATCAGGCATATATATGTTCTAATGCTATAAAAAAAAAATCATAGAGATTCAATCTTGCATATATGTGTTCTAACGCTGTCAAAACTTTTTATAGTGATTCAATCTTGCATATATGTGTTCAAAAGCTATAAAAAATGTTCATAGTGATTCAATCATGTATATATGTGTTCTATGGATGTCAAAAAAAATTCATAGTGATTCATTCATTCATATATGTATTCTAAGGCTGTCAAAAAAATTACAGTCATTTAATCCTGTATATGTGTCCTAAGGATGTCTAAAAAATTTCATAGTGAATCAATAATGCATATATGTGTTCATTGTTTTTCAAGAAACTTTCATAGTGAATTAATCATGCATATATTTGTTCTAAGGCTGTCAAAAAAATTCCATAGTGATTCAATCACGTATATATGTGTTTTAAGGCTATCCCAAAAAATTCGTATTGATTTAATCATGCATATATGTGCTCTAAGACAATTATAAAAATTTCATAGTGAATCAATGGATATTTGTGTTCTAAGGCTGTCAAAAAAATAATATAGTGATTCATACTTGCCTATATATGTTCTAAGACTGTCAAAATTTTTTTGTAGAGATTCAATAATAAATGTGTTTTAAAGCTTTAAAAAAAATCATAGTGATTCAATCATGCATATATGTTATAATGTTGTAAAAAAATTGATAGAGATTCAATCATGCATATATTTGTTCTAAGACTGTAAAAAAAAATTCATAATGATTCAATTATGCATATATGTATTGGGCTGTCAAAAAAATTTCATAGTGATTGAATCATGCATATATGTGTTCTAAGGCTATCAAAAAAAATTATAACGATTGATGATGCATAAATATCACATTTTATTAATACATTTTTCACTGCATAAATGCATTATCTATAAGTTTAAAGCATACACTTAGGTGCATAATGATGTTAGGGAGCTTTGGTTTGAATTTCATCAAAATTGGAGTTAATTTGAAGGAATTATGACATTTACAGTGTAACGGGTCAAATATCGGATCCGATTTGAGAGATTTGGATCCAGACGCCCATTTGGACTTTGGATCTGGACCAAATTACATGGATTTAACACAGCTCCAGCCCACTTAAGTTTTGTAAAAACATTTTCTCAAAACCCCCTGTAAAATGAGGCGCCTAGGAATTATTTTTATTTTAACACTGTTTTTGAAAATAAACCCAAACAAGCAAAATCGTCAAAAGAGGGGGAGACGCCCAGCCATTCCTTGTCTTTGTCTTGATTTTCGTGCCCTAGGGGCACGATTCTAGCTCAACTCCACCTTCTCCCAAGCCTCTCATCCACCTTCTTCCTCATCCATGGTTGGCCATGGAAGCCATGCCAACACCATTGGAGATGCCGTTTTCTTCCTCCATTCTCTTCTTTCAGATCTTGTCTTTCTTCTCACCCTGCTGGAACTAACTTTTGTTTTGTTTATTTGCAGCTGCAGCTGGAGTGTATCCATCATGGTGGAGGTCCCGCTCCTCCGTGGTCGGCCGGCTCTGAACCCCGGAGCATTGCCACTTGCAAATCCCTGCAAAGAAGACAACAAAAGGATTAGACAACATCACCGAGGTTCCTCGTGGCATGGAGTCAAGCAAAGTCCGCTCTTCTTCATCCCCTCAGTCTTCGGATCGGCCCTCGAAGTAGGTCTTCTTCTCCCTTCTCTTCTAGTTAAAACCTATCATGTGTGTGAGTTATGTGTGTGCATTTTTCTGTATTTTTCGTCAGCCATAGTGTAGAAATTGTCATGCATAAACCAGCATGTAGAATGTTTAGGGGTTTGATTTATTAAAAACATTGTTTTTCAATCCAACGTTGGGAGTTTTTTAGGTCTTTTTGGGTGTGTGCGTGTAATCCAATATTTGCTGTTGTGTGTCTGCAATTCCATCATGTTTTCCAGCAATAGTTAGGTTTGAAGATGTTTGCTTTAGTATTAGATTCTATAGATGTTTTCATACTGAATATCGTTTTTGGTTGCTTGAACATTTTATGGGTTTTTATGATTAGCGATTTATGTAGTTTAGATTAGTTGATTAGAACTAATTGTAGCGTGTTTCCTGTGTAGTTTGTTGTAGATAGAAGATGTGTATTAGTTAAATTATTAAGTATATTTCAGTTATGTTAGCATGATAGTTAGTTTATGTAATCGTGATAATTCCTGTTTTGCATTTTGACATTAGCCGTGTGTAGTGTAGTTACCCTTAGCATGTTTTCTGTTTTGGTTTCATTTCCAGCATGATTAGTGAGTTTAGTCTATGTATTTTTAGTTTAATTAGTTAGTCATAATCGTATGTTAGTTTAGTTTAAATTAGATTTGTAATTGTTGTCGTGTTATTAGTTTAAACTTTGTATTTCATTTTTGGCGTGAAAGTGTAGTCATCTTCTCCATAGGTAGGTCGGCCATTAGAGGTCCAGCAAGGTAATAAAGTCCATTTGGTAAGTTATTAATTTTTAGGAAATTTTTATTCATAGGTCTAGGTTCATTGTATGTGTTTTAAGTAATTTAGAAGTAAAGTCGATCTTGGTGTAGTGTTAAATTAGCAGTATTTTAATTTCGTAGGTTGGTTATTTATTTACCCTTGTAGTGTTTAGTGTATGGTTTAATATAGCTAGAGTAACCTTAGTATAGATTAGTTATTCATTTAGTTTGTATTTTAGTCAAGGGCAAGGTGGTATTTTAGACTAGAAAACGATTTTGGTAGAAGGCTATTCCATTTAATTCGTGAAGTGTAATTAAGGAAAGCTTCATTTCCCAATCCAGTCATAAATGCATTCTCCTTTCCAATGGGGAACCCTTTGGAATTCCAAAGACCCTTTAAAGAGGTTTACATGTTTTTTGGAAAACCTTTGGAATTCCAAAGGATCTTCTAAAAGTGTCTACACGACTTTTGGAGCAAGTTTTGAAATGCCAATTTCCATTTAAAGCAACCCCAAATTCGTGGAATGTGCTTTGGGAAGGATTCTCAAAAAGGAAGCTCAATAGCTTTTAATGAAAAGAAGGAAAAACGGCTGGATGGTTTTAGAAAATAAGAGCTTTTCAAATGAGCAATTAAGGCAAAAACTTAAATGCTATCTCTTCTTTCAAGATCTAGCCAAAATTGTGTAGTGTGTTTTTGGAAAGGTTTTCAAAAGAAATTAATATTTTTAATGCAAAGGAGGAAAAACGGATGGTCCATTAGTTGGACAGTTTTTGAAGATGAGCCTTCCCCAAGTGCAATTAAGGCATGAAAAGGAGGAGTTGTCCCCTACCAAAATCGTGTTTCTCAGATTTATTAGCCCTATTTACTATTTTCGTTATTTGAATTAGCATTAATTATGTGTTAATTAAATTAGTAATATAGCATTAGAATTAGATTTTAGAAAATCGTGTGTATTTAATTAGAGTAAGTTATTGAATTAAATTAGATTAGTGAAATTTGTGTAGGTCTAATTAAGTAGATGCTAATTTTAGGGTATAGTTAATATAGGAGTTAATTTAGACTTGTACTAATGTTTTAGGAAATGACAATGAGTTAGTAATGTAATTAGTCTAATCTAGGTTGGCGTGGACCCTATTCAAATCCTATTCTAAAACCGCCACCTAGACTAACCCTAGTTAAGTAAACCTAACCGACCCTAGTCTAACCGACCTTATCTAACCCTAGTTAGTTAATAACCGTAGTTAGCTAAACCCTAATCAATCCTTGTAAACCCTAGACAACCTTAGTTAATATATCCTAACCATAGTTAGATATTTAACCCTAACCTTAGTTTAGTTAACTAGTTAGCCCTAGTTTAACCCATGTAACTAACCTAGTTAGTTAGTTGAGACGAGCCCTAGTCAACCCTAGTTAACCTCATTTGACCTTAGTTAACCCTACCTAATCCTAATCGACCCCTAGTTACACTCTTTTAACCCTAACCGACCTTAGTTATCCTAAACCGACCCCCTAGACTAACCATAGTTATTAAACTAACCCTAGTTAGTCTTAACCGGCCCATACTAACCCTAGTTAGTCTTAACCGGCCCCTACTAACCCTAGTTAGACTAACTTTAGGTATCTAACCATAATTAATTGTTTACCCTTAGTCGACCTTAGCTAACCTTAGGTACTAACCGTAATTAGTTTAACTAAACCCTATGTAACCCTAATTTCCCTTAGTTAGCCCTAACTAACTATAGTTAATCGACTAACCCTAGTTATTAGGTTAACAATAGTTAGTGTCTAACCGTAGTTAATTAGTTAACCCTAGATAACTAACCTAGTTAGTTATTAGCTTAGTGAGCCTAACCGTAGTTAGAATTAATATTAGAATAGATAGTTAATTTAGTTAGTGATATTAGATATTATGCATTAGGTTTAATTAGAGTTTATATTCATTTAGATATCTTATTTAGAGTATTAGTGAGTTTAGGTTAGGTTATTTCTTAAATTTTATAACTTAGTTTAATTGTTATTGTTTGCTGTAGTTTAACAGTAGGTTAGGTTCAGTTAGGACTGTTTTTGTACGTGGTTCAATGTCCAAATGTCAATTGTGGATTCAAAGGGATGAATAGTGCACTGAACCAAAACCCTAATTTTTACCATTTCGTGCACGCGTTATTTTATGTGGATTTTTATTGAGTTTTCCGAAAATTATTTTTATATTCTTTACATCGGTGTGTTAACTGTCTGCAGACCAAATTTCAGCTCGATTCGAGTTGATTTGGTCTGGTTTTTAAGCGTATTATGAAAACAGCTTTTTCGGATTTTGAAATTTCGGGTCATGCGATTTCCCAAATTATCCTGATTTTGAAACGCTTTGTTCTGGAGCTCCAGAACGTATTTTTCACTTCTGTAAAATGTGTCAGCTTCTCGGATCTGTCTTTTACAGAATAGAAGAGATTTGACTAAATTTGGAATTCGTTTGACCCCTCAAACAGTCGTTTTGCAAAAAGCTGTCAGAATCCATTTTTGCCTTCTTTAGGGACAAAACAGTCTTTTAACCATTTGTCTGATTTCGTGTAGTTTTACTGTTTTCTAACATTGTAGTTAGTATATTAACAGTATTTAGAGTAATTAGAGTTACTTAGCTTAGTTAGTTCACTTAGTTAGTATAACTTTCGTTTTATATATTTAAATTAACTGTAATTTAATGTAGAAATAGTTTAGAATTAGTTATAGATGTAATTTAGATGATTTCTTGATTTCGTTACTGACTTTTTGTTTTTATTATGTAGGTTGTTAAGTTAGAACAGGTTAACAGATGCAATTCAATTGTGATGTGCGATTGCACTTGATGTGAAAAGACAGAAATGCCCCTGGAGACCTGTTGAAGACTTAGTTGCCTATTGTAGTTTATTTTCATAGTTAGAATGTTATTTAATGTACTTGTACTCATTGACATAGATTGTAAACTTTTTATGTTAATAAAGTGTTATTTTAGAATTAATTCAGAAATATCCCGTTCCCTGTGGATTCGACCCGTACTCGCCACTTCGGTGGAAAGTCGGTTTTATATCTTTGGTTGACGATTTTCCTTTGTGTTTATTGAAAAAATATTGTTTAAAAATATCAACTCCAAAAGTGCAACCAACGATTCAATCATTCATATATGTGTTCTAAGGCTATCAATTTTTTTTTATAGTGGTGAATCATGCATATATGTGTTTTAATGCTGTCAAAAAAAATTCATAGTGATTCAATCATGATTATTAGTGTTCTTTTGCTGTCAAAAAAAATTCATAGAGATTTAGTCATGCATATATCTATTCTAAGTCTGTGAAAAAAAATCATTGTTATTCAATCATTCATAAATGTGCTCTAAGGCTGTCAAAAAAAATTCCAATTCAATCGAACATATATGGGTTCTAAGGTTGTCAAAAAAATTGAAATTCAATCACGCATATATGGGTTCTAAGGCTGTCAAAAAAATTTCATAGTGATTCAATCATGCATATATGTGTTCTAATGCTGAAAAAAAAAATTCCTAGAAATTTAATCATGCATATATGCCTTCTAAGGCTATCAAAAAATTTTCATAGTGATTCAATCATGCATATATGTGTTATAATGCTGTCAAAAAAATTTCATAGTGATTAAATCATTCATATATGAGTTCTAAGGGTGTCAAACAAATTTCACTATGATTCGATCTTGTATATATGTGTTCTAAGGCTGTCAAAAAAAAATTGTAATGATTCAATCATGCATATATCTGTTTTAAGACTGTCAAAAAAATTTCGTAGTGATTGAATCTTGCATATATGTGTTCTAATGCTGCCAAAAAAATTTCATAGTGATTCTATCTTGCGTATAGGTGTTATAAGGCTGTCAAAAAAAAATGTAGTGATTCAATCAAGCATATATGTGTTCTAAGGCTGTCAAATTTTTTTACAGAGATTCAATCATGCATATATGTCTTCTAAAGCTGTCAAAAAAATTTCATAGTGATTCAATCATGTATATATGTGTTGTAAGGCTGTCAAAAAAAATTCATAGTGATTCAATCATTCATATATTTGTTCTAAGGCTGTCAAAAAAATTGCATAGTCATTTAATCATGCATATATGTGTCCTAAGGTTGTCTAAAAAAATTCATAGTGAATCAATAATGCAGATATGTCTTCTTTGTCTTTCAAGAAAATTTCAATGTGATTCAATCGTGCATATATTTGTTCTAAGGCTGCCAAAAGAAATCCATAGTGATTCAATCAGGCATATATGTGTTTTAAGGCAGTCCCAAAAAATTCATAGTGATTTAATCATGCAAATATGTGCTCTAAGACAGTTATAAAAATTTCATAGTGAATCAATGCATATATGTGTTCTAAGGCTGTCAAAAAAATAATATAGTGATTCAATCTTGCATCATAGTGATTCAATCATGAATATATGTGTTCTAAGGCTGTAAAAAATTTTCATAGTGATTCAATTATGCATATGTGTTCTAATGCAGAAAAAAAAAATTGATATTGATTCAATCATGCAAATATCTGTTCTAAGTTTGTCAAAAAAAATTCAAAACGATTCAATCATGCATATATGTATTCTGGACTGTCAAAAAAATTTTATAGTGATTCAAACATGCATATATGTGTTCTAATGCCGTCAATTTTTTTTATAAAGATTCAATCATTCATATATGTGTTCAAAGGCTGTCAAAAATTTTGTATAGTGATCAATCAAGCATATATGTGTTCTAAAGCTATCAAAAAAAATTTCATAGTGATTCAATCAAGCATATATGTGTTCTAATGCTGTCAAAAAAAAAATCATAGAGATTCAGTCATGCATACATTTGTTCTAAGCCTGTCAAAAAAATTTCATTGTGATTCAATCACTCAGTTATATGCTTTAAGGCTGTCAAAAAAAATTCAAATTCAATCATGCATATACGGGTTCTAAGGCTGTCAAAAAAAATTCATAGTGATTTAATCATGCATATATGTCTTCTAAGGCTGTCAAATAAATTTCATAGTGATTCAATCATGCACATATGTATTATAATGCTGTCAAAAAAATTTCAGAGTGATTCAATCATGCATATATGTGTTCTAATGCTGTAAAAAAAAATTCATAGTGATTCAATCCTGCATATATGTGTTCTAAGGCTATCAAAAAAAATTATAGTGATTCAATCATGCATATGTGTTCTAATGCTATCAAAAAAATTTCATAGTGATTCAATCATGCATATATGTGTTCAAATGCTGTAAAAAAAATTTCATTGTTATTGAATCTTGCATATATGTGTTCTAAGGCAGTCAAAAAAAAAATTCCGTGATAAAATCATGCATATATATATGTTTTAGGGCAGTCAAAAAAATTTGATAGAGATTCAATCACCCATATATGTGTTCTAAGCCTATAAAAAAAAATTCATCATGTATATATGTATTCAAAGCTGTCAAAAAAGTTTCATAGTGATTCAATCATGCATATATGTGTTCTAAGGCTGTCAAAAAAATTTCCTAGTGATCAATAATGCATATATGTGTTCTAAGGCTATCAAAAAAATTTCATAGTGATTCAATCATGTATATATGTGTTCTAATGCTGTAAAAAAAAATCATAGAGATTCAATCATACATATATGTGTTCTAAGCCTATCAAAAAAAATTATAGTGACTCAATCATATTGTGTTCTAAGGCTGTCAAAAAAAATTCAAATTCAATGATGCATTTATGGGATCTAAGGCTGTCAAAAAAATTTCATAGTGATTCAATCATGCATGTATGTGTTCTAATGCTGTAAAAAAAAACTCTAGACATTCAATCTTGCATATGTCTTCTCAGATTGTCAAAAAAAATTCATAGTGATTCAATCATGCATATATGTGTTCTAAGGCCGTTAAAAAATTTCATATTGATTCAATCAAGCACATATGCGTTCTAATCTGTCAAATAAACTTCATAGTGACTCAATCAGACACATTTGTGTTCTAATGCTATCAAAGAAAATTTATCGTGATTCAATCCTGCGTATTTGTGTTCTTTGCAATCTAAAAAATTTCATAGTGATTCAATCTTGCATATAACTGTTCTAAGGCTGTCAAAAAAATTTCATAGTGATTCAATCATGCATATATGTGTTCTAAGACTTTAAAAAAAAAATAGAGTGATTCAATCATGCATATATGTGTTCTAATGCCGTAAAAAAAGATTCATAGTGATTAAATGTTGCATATATATGTTCTAATGCTGTAAAAAAAAATATCATAGTGATTCAAATATATATATATATATGTTTGTTTTAAGGCAGTCAAAAAAATTGCATAGTAATTCAATCATGCATATTTATGTTCTAAGATTGTCAAAAAAAAATTTACAGTGATTTAATCATGCATATATGTGTTCTAAGGTTGTTAACAAAATTTCATAGTGATTCAATCATGCATATATGTGTTCTAACACTGTAAAAAAAAAATCATTGTGACTTAATCAAGCATATATATGTTCTAATGCTATAAAAAAAAATTCATAGAGATTCAATCTTGCATATATGTGTTCTAACGCTGTCAAAATTATTTATAGTGATTCAATTTTGCATATATGTGTTCTAAATATATCAAAAAATGTTTATAGTGATTCAATCATGTATATATGTGTTCTAAGGCTGTAAAAAAAAAATCATAGCGATTCAATCATTCATAAATTATTCTAAGGCTTAAAAAAAATTGCATAGTCATTTAATCCTGTATATATGTGTCCTAAGGATGTCTAAAAAATTCCATAGTGAATCAATAATGCATATATGTGTTCATTGTTTTTCAAGAAACTTTCATAGTGATTTAAGCATGCATATATTTGTTCTAAGGCTTTCAAAAAAATTCCATAGTGATTCAATCACGTATATATGTGTTTTAAGGCTGTCCCAAAAAATTCATATTGATTTAATCATGCATATATGTGCTCTAAGACAATTATAAAAATTTCATAGTGAATCAATGGATATTTGTGTTCTAAGGCTGTCAAAAAAATAATATAGTGATTCAATCTTGCCTATATGTGTTCCAAGGCTGTCAAAAAAAATTTGTAGTGATTCAATAATGAATATATGTGTTTTAAAGCTTTAAAAAAAAATCATGGTGATTCAATCAGGCATGTATGTTATAATGCTGTAAAAAAATTGATAGAGATTCAATCATGCATATATTTGTTCTAAGACTGTAAAAAAAATTTCATAATGATTCAATCATGCATATATGTATTGGGCTGTCAAAAAAATTTCATATTGATTGAATCATGCATATATGTGTTCTAAGGCTGTCAAAAAAAATTATAACGATTCAATCATTCATATATGTGTTCTAAGGTTGTCAAATTTTTTTTATAGTGGTCAATCATGCATATATGTGTTTTAATGCTGTCAAAAAAATTTCATAGTGATTCAATCATGATTATTTGTGTTCTTTTGCTGTAAAAAAAAATTCATAGAGATTCAGTCAAGCATATATCTATTCTAAGCCTGTGAAAAAAAATTCATTGTTATTCAATCATTCATAAATGTGATCTAAGGCTGTCAAAAAAAATTCAAATTCAATCAAGCATATTTGGGTTCTAAGGGTGTCAAAAAAAATTCAAATTCAATCATGCATATATGGGTTCTAAGGTTGTCAAAAAAAATTCATAATGATTCAATCATGCATATATGTGTTCTAATGCTGGGAAAAAAAATTCCTAGAGATTTAATCATGCATATATGCCTTCTAAGGCTATCAAAAAAAAATCATAGTGATTCAATCATGCATATATGTGTTATAATGCTGTCTAAAAATTTTTATAGTGATTAAATCATTCATATATGAGTTCTAAGGGTGTCAAAAAAATTTCACTATGATTCAATCTTGTATATATGTGTTCTAAGGCTGTCAAAAAAAAATTGTAATGATTCAATCTTGCATATATCTGTTCTAAGACTGTCAAAAAAATTTCGTAGTGATTCAATCTTGCATATATGTGTTCTAACGCTGGCAAAAAAATTTCATAGTGATTCTATCTTGCGTATATGTGTTATAAGGCTGTCAAAAAAAATGTAGTGATTCAATCATGCATATATGTGTTCTAAGGCTGTCAAATTTTTTTTACAGAGATTCAATCATACATATATGTCTTATAAAGCTGTCAAAAAATTTTTGTAGTGATTTAATCATGTATATATGTGTTGTAAGGCTGTCAAAAAAAATTCATAGTGATTCAATCATTCATATATTTGTTCTAAGGCTGTCAAAAAAATTGCATAGTCATTTAATCATGCATATATGTGTCCTAAGATTGTCTAAAAAATTTCATAGTGAATCAATAATGCATATATATCTTCTTTGTCTTTCAAGAAAATTTTAACGTGATTTAATAGTGCATATATTTGTTCTAAGGCTGCCAAAAAAAATCCATAGTGATTCAATCATGCATATATGTGTTTTAAGGCAGTCCCAAAAAATTCATAGTGATTTAGTCATGCAAATATGTGCTCTAAGACAATTATAAAAATTTCATAGTGAATCTATGCATATATGTGTTCAAAGGCTGTCAAAAAAATAATATAGTGATTCAATCTTGCATCATAGTGATTTAATCATGAATATATGTGTTCTAAGGCTGTAAAAAAAATTTCATAGTGATTCAATTATGCATATGTGTTCTAATGCAGAAAAAAAAATTGATATTGATTCAATCATGCAAATATCTGTTCTAAGACTGTCAAAAAAAATTCACAATGATTCAATCATGCATATATGTATTCTGGACTGTCAAAAAAAGTTCATAGTGATTCAAACATGCATATATGTGTTCTAATGCTGTCAAATTTTTTTATAATGATTCAACCATTCATATATGTGTTCAAAGGCTGTCAACAATTTTGTATAGTGATCAATCAAGCATATATGTGTTCTAAAGCTATCAAAAAAATTTCATAGTGATTCAATCAAACATATATGTGTTCTAATGCTGTGAAAAAAAAAAATCATAGAGATTCAGTCATGCATATATCTGTTCTAAGCCTGTCAAAAAAAATTCATTCTGATTCAATCACTCAGTTATATGCTTTAAGGCTGTCAAAAAAAATTCATAGTGATTGAATCATGCATATATGTGTTCTAATGCTGAAAAAAAAAACTCCTAGAGATTTAATCATGCATATATGTCTTCTAAGGCTGTCAAATAAATTTCATAGTGATTCAATCATGCACATATGTATTATAATGCTGTCAAAAAAATTTCATAGTGATTCAATCATGTATATATCTGTTCTAATGCTGTTAAAAAATTTCATAGTGATTCAATCCTTCATATATGTGTTCTAAGGCTATAAAAAAAAATTATAGTGATTCAATCATGCATATATGTGTTCTAATGCTATAAAAAAAAATTCATAGTGATTCAATCATGCATATATGTGTTCAAATGCTGTAAAAAAAATTTCATTGTTATTGAATCTTGCATATATGTGCTCTAAGGTAGTCAAAAAAAAATTTCCGTGATAAAATCATGTATATATATGTGTTTTAGGGCAGTCAAAAAAATTTGATAGAGATTCAATCTCCCATATATGTGTTCTAAGCCTATAAAAAAAAACTCATAAGATTCAATCATGCATATATGTATTCAAGGTTGTCAAAAAAGTTTCATTGTGACTCAATCATGCATATATGTGTTCTAAGGCTGTCAAAAAAATTTCCTAGTGATCAATAATGCATATATGTGTTCTAAGGCTATCAAAAAAATTTCATAGAGATTCAATCATACATATATGTGTTCTAAGCTTAACAAAAAAAATTTATAGTGATTCAATCATATTGTGTTCTATGGCTGTCAAAAAAAATTCAAATTCAATGATGCATTTATGGGATCTAAGGCTGTAAAAAAAACTTCATAGTGATTCAATCATGCATGTATGTGTTCTAATGCTGTAAAAAAAAACTCTAGACATTCAATCTTGCATATGTCTTCTCAGATTGTCAAAAAAAATTCATAGTGATTCAATCATGCATATATGTGTTCTAAGGCTGTTAAAAAAATTACATAGTGATTCAATCTAGCACATATGCGTTCTAATGCTGTCAAATAAACTTCATAGTGAATCAATCAAGCATATATGTGTTCTAATGCTGTCAAAGAAAATTTATCGTGATTCAATCATGCGTATTTGTGTTCTTTGCAATCTAAAATTTTTTTATAGTGATTCAATCATGCATAAAACTATTCTAAGGCTGTCAAAAAAATTCATAGTGATTCAATCATGCATATATGTGTTCTAAGACTTAAAAAAAAAAATAAAGTGATTCAATCTTGCATATATGTGTTCTAATGCTGTCAAAAAAGATTCATAGTGATTAAATGTTGCATATATATGTTCTAATGCTGTAAAAAAAATTCATAGTGATTCAATTATATATATATATATATATATATATATAAAGATTCTTGTCAATGTAGTCTTGCACAATGTTCTTGAGAATGAAACAGTTCTCCATGCTGTGTCCCACTGTCCTGTGGAACTTGCAAAATTGGTTTTTCCATTTTCCCATAGGCACAGGGGAATCTGCCAATCTAGGCAATTTGATCATTTCCTTTGACAACATATACTCGAGCATGTCTTTGAGCGATTGGTCGAGAGGAGTGAATTTTCTGTCGTAGCTCCATCCTTCATGTTTAACCTTTTCACGCAGTTTTGGCCCTTGATATTGTTGAAGGGGCTTGTTATATTGAGGAGCAGGCTTTCCTTTCTGATCACCTTTGTTGTTAGAATTGCTTGTGCCATAGCAGTAGTCTTTCTTCTGCCCTTTATAATGATTTTGACTATTGTTGTTGTTGTTGGCAGAGTAGGTGAAGTGAGTTCTCTTCTTCTATTCACCTTGGGGGTTATTCTTGGAAAATGTGAAGCCTTCGTAGAATCTGTTCTCCACGCTTAGCTCGAGCCATTCGGCTCGTTCCGTCAGCTCAATGAAAGTCTGGGATGGTGCGGTGGAGATTAATCCTCTCAGAGGTTGTAAAAAATTGTTGAGGATTAGAGATAAAGCATGTCTTTCCAAAATTCTTTGGGAACATGAGAGCACGAGCAACATTGAGGAGTTGCCAATTTTTCCTTTCGGCAATGCCATTCTGTTGTGGTGTGCCAGCATAGGTGCTTTGAGGAAGGATACCTTCTTGAACCATATACTCTTTAAAAGCCTCACTTATATACTCCTCACCATTATCAGATCCTAACCTTCTAACTTTGACACTGAATTGAGTTTGAACCTCAGGAGCACATCAAGTCGTGTTCTTCTCAAGATCTCCAAGTTCAGCATCAGGTGTTAGTGTTGCGACAAGTAGCACCAGCCACTAAGAAGATGGGCATAATTTCAGCATTTGGCAAGCTGAAAGTGTCCGAAGAGCCCACAAAATCGTCCCCCAAATTAAAAGGAATCCCGAAATTCCTTAATCAGTTCATCAAGCCCATGCCGGAAAAGGGAACGCAAAAACCACTGACTGCTTTGTCCAATGTTTCAATTTTGGACTTAGCCAAAAGTTCCTGCAAGCACCAACAAGTACTGGATGATTTGCTTAGAAAAATTAAAGTCAAACTCAGTACCACACCTGAAGACATGGCTCAAATTGTAAATTCAGCCATGACAAATGCGCCAATCACCTTCTTGGATGAGGGTCCTCCAAAGCCTCACTCATTTCATAACAATGACTTGTACATTGTCGTTCGAGTGAGAGGAATGACAGTACCCCATGTGTTGGTTGATGGAGGCAGCAGCCTCAGCATATGTCCTGAAATGACAACAAAGGCACTAGGCATCAAGGAAGAAGAGTACATTCCAGATCCTATCACTATATATGGATTTGACAAACATGGTCAAACAACTAAAGGCAAGATATTTCTGGAAGTGTTCATCAACTATTCTGTGCATTCAGTGCTTTTTCATGTGGTCAATGTACCACCCACCTACAACCTTTTGCTCGGAGGAACGTGGATTCATAATGCAAATGCAGTACCTTCCACCCTTCATCAATGCGTAAAATGGTCCAAAGGTGGAATGATTACAACTATACTGGGAGAAGACTCAGAGGAAAGGCTCCCGCAGCCCATGATCCCCCGACCGTCATTCATAGCAGATATCCCTAGCATCGGAGAAAGTGAAGAAATCAGTCTCGGAGAAAATCTGGAAATTCTCCAGACAACCTCAAAATTATCTCTGCACACTGTAGCCATGACTCGATGAAGAGGTCCCAAATTCTTTAAGATTGGAGATCAGATCAACTACAGCACTCTCAAAGATCATCTGTTGTTTCCGCAGTTCATGAGAGCAAGAAAGGAATTTGATTTACTTCTGAAGCATGGTTATCAACACTTCAAAGGACTGGGCAAAAATGAAGATGGTTGCATCGAGCCAATGATTCAGAAGCATCGTCCCCATAGAGCATAATTAGGATTCTCTGGCGAAAGCCAGCAAAAGAAGACTGTTTTTATTAAGGAGGCACATTAAGAAATCGTTGTTGCACTTCCTTTCTATTCCTTTCAAAATAAATGTCTCAATGTCTTTGATCAAGTTAAATCAATAAAATGTCAAGTTTCTTCGTCTATTTGGATGCCATCCATTTTCTTTCTTTGTCGCTTAACCTTATAATTTCAATGTCATTGTATGCATGGTTATTTTCAAATGTTGTTTGTCTTATGATTTTATCTGAATCAAATTTCTCATTCAAAAATTTCAGAATGTCTCCTCGAGTAATCAAGAAACTCGTTCTCAATCCAATGGCTTTCTAGAAATCGACAATGATTCACCGAGTCAAAGCAAGCACAGAGGATGGCAAGGTTGCAAAGCAGTCAGATGATTATGCAGAATTTGATCAGTCTCTTCAGGAATTACCAGAGTTTGCCTCAGCCCAAAAGCAGGATGAACCATCTGCTCTAGTACAAGATCCGACTGAAGATGTCAATATAGGATCGGAAGACAATCCCAAGATTCTCAAGATCGGAACCAGTCTGAACCTGAAAGAGAAGGAAATACTCACCAACTTTCTCAAGCAACATGAAGAAGTGTTTGCATGGACATATGAAGATATGTCAGGTTTAGACCCAAAATTAGTCGAACACCGCCTCGTTTTAAAGCCAGATGCTAAGTCAGTCAAGCAGAAGTTGAGGAAAATGGATCCCAGAATAGAACAACAAGTCAAAGAAGGACTTGAAGATTTGCTCAAAGCAGGAATCATTTGAACTATTGACTACCCAGATTGGTTAAGCCAATATTGTCGTTGTTCCAAAGAAAAGTGGCAAAGTGAGGATTTGCATAGACTTCAGGGACCTCAATAAAGTGACTCTGAAAGATAATTATCCACTTCCAAGCATTGATCTCCTAATCGACAGCACGACACGACATGCCATGTTCTCTTTTATGGATGGATATTCTGGCTATAATCAGATTAAGTTGGCCACCCACGACCAATCAAAAACTTCCTTTACTATGCCTTGGGGCACTTTCTACTATACCGTTATGCCATTTGAGCTCAAGAATGCTGGAGCAACGTATCAACGAGCAATTACCGTTATCTTTCATGATCAGATGCGCAAAATCATGGATGCGTACGTTGATGATATCCTCATGAAATCCAAAGAGGAAGAAGATCACCTCAAATCCCTTGATCAAGTTTTTAAATGACTCATTCTATATAAGTGAAGACTTAACCCTCAAAAATGTGTTTTTGGAGTCAAATCAGGCAAACTGTTGGGTTTTCTAGTCAGCAAAAAGGGAATTGAAGTTGACCTAGCCAAAGCAAAGGCTATCATTGATATGCCACCCTCGACAAATCTCAAAGAATTGCGTAGCCTTCAGGGATGCATGCAATCAATTCGGCGATTTATTTTCAACTTGACAATGAGATGCGAGCCTTTCAACCACTTACTCAGAAAAGGAGTGAAGTTCGAATGGGGACTAGAATGTCAGCAATTGTTCGATCGGATCAATAAGTATCTTCTCAATCCTCCCATCCTGAAGTTGCCAGAATTGAGAAAACCCCTTTTGCTATACATATCAGTCAATCAAGTCGCATGCGGCGGATTCTTAGCACAATACAAAGAAGGCAGCTTGATAGAGCACGCCATTTATTATGTGAGTAAGACTTTCATAGATTATGAAAAGAAATACTCTCAAATAGAGAAGACCTGTCTAACTCTGGTATGGATGTGTCAGAAGCTAAGACACTACCTGCTGGCATCTGAAGTCAAAATTTTGTCTAAACTCAACCCTCTCAAGTACATTCTAGAGCAACCTTTCCTCAGCGGACGAGTCGCCAAATGGCAAGTCTTACTGATGCAGTATGACTTAGAATATGTCTCCCAGCAATCAATAAAAGGCCAAGCAATTG
The DNA here is from genome assembly GCF_984573655.1 of Nuphar pumila. Taxonomy (NCBI): domain Eukaryota; kingdom Viridiplantae; phylum Streptophyta; class Magnoliopsida; order Nymphaeales; family Nymphaeaceae; genus Nuphar; species Nuphar pumila. The sequence continues at coordinate 55,337,803 of NC_143258.1, forward strand.
CTGATCAATTGGCAGATTTTCTTTTGGCAGAAGAAGTGAAAGCCGAGGATGACTTCCCTGATAAGCAAATATGCAATATCCAGCAATATCAAACCTGGAATTTATTTTTTGACGGTTCCAAGAATATGGCTGGAATAGGAATTGGGATCCTATTAATCACTGCTGATGAGGAGATACTTCCCTTTTCTCTCAAGTTGTATTTCCAATGCACCCACAATATGGCTGAGTATGAAGCCCTGATCCAAGGACTAAAGATTCTACTAGACTTCAATGTCAAGAGAGTGCACGCATACGGTGACTCATTACTCATTGTCAATAAAGTTCGAGCTGAATGGCAAGTGAAAGATCAAAAGCTATTTCCTTATCAGAAAATTGTTTCAGCTCTTGTCAGCAAGTTTGAAGAATTTCAGCTCTTTCATATCAAGAGAGATTTTAATCAGGTGGCTGATAGCCTAGCCAGCCTAGGCTCCATTATGGCATTCAAGAATGGAGAATCTTGTCGCTCTTTCAAAATTGGGAGACTTGACCAACCTGCTTTCCTTCCAACAGAACAAGTAAACCAAGCTGAACAGAACAAAAAGCCTTGGTATTACAACATCAAAACTTTCATAGAAACCGGTGAATTTCCTTCAGAACTCTCAAAGAAAGAGCAGCGAGCAATTCAGCGCATGTCTACCCGATATTTCATTCTAGACAATGTCCTCTATCATCGTGGATTCAGTTCAGAATATTCCAGATGCTTAGATGAAGACAAAGCCAAGGAAGTCATGCGAGAAGCACACGAAGGCATTTGTGGTGGCCACGTCGACTACCAAACCCTTGTCAAGCAGATCATCAGAGCAGGTTATTATTGGAAAACTATGCAGCAAGACTGTTACCATTTTGTGAAGAAATGTATCCAATGTCAGATACATGCACCTTCTATTCATGCTTCAGCAACATATTTGCAATTTGTTGTCTCTCCATGGCCGTTCTCTATGTGGGCCTTTGATGTCGTAGGTCCCATTACTCCCTCTGCTTCAAATGGCCACAAATATTTCCTCGCCGCAACAGAATATTTCACCAAGTGGGTAGAAGCTATCACTCTTCACATAATAGAAGGACGACACATGGTCTCCTTTATTCACAAGAGCATCCTTTGCCATTTTGGCATCCCACATGACATCGTGTCAGATAATGACAGTCATTTCAAAAATAAAAGAATGAAGACATTCTGCTCAAAGTTTAAAATATATCATCATTTCTCGGCTCCCTACTATCCTCAAGGGAATGGTCAGGCAGAAGCTACCAACAAGATTTTAATTCGCATCTTGGAGCGAACTGTAGAAACAGTGGCATGAGAAGATCCATGATGCACTATGGGCCTATTGGATCACCATTCGCACTCCAACAAATGCTACTCCATCAGAACTGGTCTATGAAACAAAAGTAGTATTGCCGCTACATGTTTAGAAGCCCGCTTTGAAATTTGCATCACTCCTACAATTACCTCTTGATCAATACCAACAGTAGCGACTGGTACAACTAGAATTGCTCGACGAGAGAAGGCTAAAGGCAGCAGAGCATGCTCAATCCTATCGCCAGAGAATAGCTAGGCAATACGTGAAATCTGTCATGAAAAGGAGATTCAAAGTCAATGATCTAGTACTTCGATGTACAGCTTACCTCAAACATCATCCTGGTGGTAAATGGTTGCCAAACTGGGAAGGTCCCTATGTCATCAAAGAAGCATTACCTCGCAACTCATATCGACTCATCAATGTCGATGGGGTAGAATTACCAGATCCCATTAATGCACGACACTTGAAAAAGTTCTATACTTGAAGCATATATTCTTCCTTTGTAATCTTCCTATTCTCTTCAATAAGGATCAAACTTTCTTTTCCCAGTTACACTAGGGCATTTTAAAAGTGCCCCAGTGTATGCAGGCAGGATAAACAAATTCCTCATTTTACACCCTTGTGCATTCATGTGCATCAATTTGCATTCATTTGCATTAACATCAATTTGGTCTGTATTGGGATTTCAATAAACAAGTCCCATCACAATTCCTAATTGTTATTCAAAATTGAAAAGCAATCATTAGTACTGAACCAAAATCCAGTGCTCAAACTGGTATTATTTCAAAATCCAGTGCTAGAACTGGTATTATTTCAACAAATCAGTGCTCGAAATGGTACATTTCAAAATCCAAATTTTAAGTTGGTCTATATTTTCCTTTGAAAAACCGAGTTCCGACTCGGGTTTCTCTCAAAATTATTCTTCCTTTGAAAAACCGAGTTCCGACTCGGGTTTTCCTTCAAAAGATTTTTTCTTTGAAAAACCAAGTCCCGACTCGGGTTTTCCTTCAAATTATATTTTTCATTGAAAAACCGAGTTCCAACTCGGGTTTTCCTTCAAATTATATTTTTCTTTGAAAAACCAAGTTCTGACTTGGGTTTTCCTTTAAATAATTTTTCTTTTGAAAAACCAAGTTCCGACTCGGGTATTTTCTCAAATTATCTTTCCTTTGTTGATCTGAGTTCCGACTCATGATCTCTTTACTTTATTCGAGCTCTGATTCTAGCTCTTCATTTTCCTTTGTTGATCCGAGTTTCGACTCGAGATCTCTTTACTTTATTCGAGCTCTGATTCGAGCTTTTCATTCTCCTTTGTTGATCCGGATTCCGACTCGTGATCTCTTTACCTTATTCAAGCTCTGATCTGAGTCATTTATGCCCCTATGGTGATCCAAGTCATTTCGATCCTCAAGGTCAGTCAATTTCTCAAATATGACATTTTGCCCACCAATTTCCAGTTTAAATCTTCGGATCATTCAAATTTCCAATTTCGACCCTTGGGTCCTTCAATTCTCCAATTTTGACCTCTGGGTCACCCAATTTCCAATTTTTCAAATTCAATTTCCAATTTCGACCTGCGGGTCACTCAATTCTTAATTTCGACCTCCTGGTCGCCCAATTTTCATACTCTCAATTTTCAATTCTCAATTTTGACCTCCGGGTCACACAATTTTGACCTTTTGGTCAACCAATTCTCAATTTTGACCGTCAGGTCATCCAATTTCGACCTCCGGGTCACCCAATTTCCAACAATGAATTTCTCAATTTCCAATTTCGACCTTTGGGTCAATCCCAATATCCAATTTCAATCATTTTCTCTTGCGAGAGACCCTTTTCATAGGGAGAGTTTGAGGGAGCTCATTCTTTTCTCATGCTATCCATTTCATTCACTTAGCCCCTTTTCAAGGAGAGTTTGAAGGGACTCGTGTCTTTGTGAATCGTTTGCAAAACAATTTCCAATTTCACGCAAGAAACCCTTTTATAGGGAGAGGTTCGACGGAGACTCGCTTTTCTTGTGGCCCCCCCAATTTTCCTACTAGGCCATTTTTCGTCATCGAGGACCCTTTTTTTAAGGAGAGTGTGATAGACTCGTTCCTTTCATGACCCAATTTTTCTGACCTCACTACTATCAACCCCATTTTCATAAGAGAAGCCTAATATTAGGGAGCTTTGATGAAAGCTTAATTTCTCTACGAAAGTTCATTTTGCAAACACCTCCTCTTCAGGGAAGAGAGGAGTAATTCCTATTTTCCATTCAGGAAAGGGCTAAGCCTGAGTCTCTCTTTTTGGGGAAAAAGAGAGGAGAATTTTCGTCAGAGATGTATTGAGTCGGACCTCAAATGCTCTCTTTCACCAAGGATTTCAAGAAAATTTTGTCAATTTGTCAATCAAATTATTTGTTGATTTCAGAATCTTTATTGCATAAATCTTTACCTCAGTTTACCTTCAGCATTGCTCCCAAAAAAAGAGTGAAGCTTCTGCAAAAAGAGATTCAAAATTCAAATTCTTTCTATTGGCCAACCAAAAGGATGAAGGATAAAGTCCTTGACATGGCCAACAAAGAAGATTCAATGTTATTGCAAAGCCATAAATGATTGATGTTGATCGCAGTTATGGCACATCTCTAAAGAATATTCTTGTAAAATGAGGCAGTGAAAATATCATGAGCGCTAAAAAAAGAGAGAATTCACCTAAGCCATGTCTCCTCAAAATCACTTAAGCTGCAATTAAATATCCTCAAAAGGGATCTCTCAATTGTCGTCAAGATGAAGGCGAATTAAGCGAGTAGACCCCCGGAGCCAAAGAAGATTTGAAACATCTCCAAGATGACGAAGTTTGTGATGGATCCTTCCAGAGAATGTCCAAAGCATTGTCGAGATGAAGGCAAATGCGATGAACCTCCCGACAATCCCTAAAAGATATTTAATTTCAGCTATCATTTAGAGATCTCTAACCCATGAGCCAATATCGTCAAAGAAGGATCATAACATCTCCAAGTTGAAGGAGTTTGTGATGTACCCTTCCAAAAAAAAAGAGAGAGGAAAAAGAAAGAAGGAAAAGTCAAGACATCTCCAAAATGAAGAAGAATGTAACCAAAACCTAAGAGAGCCAAAAGACTGCAGAAAGATTATCATGAGAGAAGCTCCCAAAATATCAAATTGCCAAATCTATTAAGAATCTTCTTTAAATTTGTGAAATTCTATTATCAATACTCTTTCATCAATTGCTTTCATAATATCAAATTATCTTTCCTGTTCATATCAAGGAAATTGATAGCTTCCTTGAAGAAGGTCAATCGCAAGTGATTTGAATTACGAATCTTGATTCTACGAAGTGAATCTCATTTCAAGGTAATGCTTCAGGTAGAAAAGGAGGAATATCTTTGCAACAATGTGCATTAATTTCAAATATTTTGAATCAGCAACAGAATTCTCAACATTTTGACAATATTTTCTAGCAATCCTGACGTGAAGTGAGAGCTGAATGTCTGTTTTTTATACATCCTGACACCATTTTCAATCCCTCTTAAGGACTTGATTCCTTCCCTTCTTTTATAATTTCAGAGCGTGAGCTCTTAGATTCGCACACCTCCCCGTGTCCCCACTGTCCCAACATAGACAGTCCCATATGGGTTCCAGGCAGAAACCACCAATCATTTTCCCGCAAAAGGCAATTTCAAAAGCTATTTAGTCTCAGCAATGAGACGCCCAAGATCAATCCCTTTTCAAGCTTTAGGGACCCCATTTTTTCTTCCTTTTGCAAAACCCCTGTCGAATTTATTGTGCAAAATCCGAAGGTTCCATCATGGTTTCTTCTTACGAGGATTCCATTCATTTTCTGCCCGATCAGGATAAGGGTACAAACCTGAGCCTCCTTTGATAAGGTATTTCATTTTCTGCCCGATCAGTCTAAGGGTACAAACCTAAGCCTCATTCAAAGAGGTATTTCATTTTCCGCCCGATCAGGTTAAGGGTATAAACCCGAGCCTCATTCAAAGAGGTATTTCATTTTCCGCCCAATCAGGTTAAGGGTACAAACCTGAGCCTCATTTGATGAGGTATTCCATCTTCCGCCCGATCAGGATAAGGGTATAAACCTGAGCCTCATTTGATGAGGTATTGATCATGCATATATTTTAGGGATATTTTATATAAAAATATGCATGATTTCATGAGAAAATGATTTAAAAACCCTTTTTTATGCTAGTTTTGAGTAAATGAGCTAAAATAATATAAAATTAGAAAATGCATGAAAAATAGCTTTATTTTACATTTTAATACATATTTAGTTTTTTACATAATTGTAGTAGTTTAGCTTTATTTGACAAAATTAGAGTTAAAATAGACTTAGTTTTGTATTTTCTAAAACATAGGCATTTTGAGTTCTTTTGTAAATAAGTTTTTGAAGAGAGGTTTTGAAATACAATTTTAAAAAGAAGATGGACTTATGGACAAAAGTTCAAATCTTTAAATATGATACCTAGGGGGGAAGAGAAGCTTGTCTTCTGTTTCTTGCCTAAGCCCTCTCTTCTTCCCCTTCCTCTCCACCTCTTCTTGCCAATTCTTCTCCTTCTCCCTATTTTCCCCTCTTTTTCTCATCCTCATTCCGATGGAGAATTCCAACAACGGTTGAAGCAAGAGAGAGGATTCCAACCTCTTTTCTAATCCCTCTAGTTACAGTGAGTTCTTCTTCTATTTTCTTCCGCTCTCTTTTTTTCTGAATTTCATTTAATTTTCTATTTAAAATTCATAACTCATGTTAAAAAAATTGTTCTGATTTACTGTTTTTGTTTCAGAAATTTTTAGAATGGATTTTAGTTTGTAGTTCATATGCATTTCTAGTGAATCGTTTCTGCATTAAAATAAAAAAAATATAAAAAAACAGTAAAAAAAATCAGAGATTTAATAGTTTGATATGTTGATACTTTGATCTGAATTTTTAAACTGATAATATGATTTGAATTTTGTTTCAATCTGATTCAAAGTTGTCGATAATATGATTTGAAGCTTCACTTTACAGTGATCTGAATTTGTCACCTGAGCATCTAGATCGTCTGGATCTGGATCAATTAACAAATTTCTACAAAAATTCAATCGATCATCTCGATCGATTTCTGTTTTTTTTTCGGAGAACATTCTTTTTCAAAGCTTCTTGAAAGAGATTTCTGGTACCGATCGAAGCTATGGACCTGCTGGAATTCTCTGTTCCAGATCGTGAAATCCTGTCACGATTGGCATCTGACAGAGGGATGACGATGTGAGCTATGGACCTGCCGTAGAGAGCCTGCCGGAATTCCCTGTTCTAGATCGTGAAATCCTATCACGATTGGCATCTGATAGAGGAATGACGATGTGTATCTGATAACAGTGAAACATCTACTGAAATCCAGCGATCTCAGCCATGATTCTACTGTTTCTGAGCCAGGTGAACAGATTTTGATGCTCAGGCAGAGTACGGTAAATTTTAATCTCTGAATCCGGTGATACTCCGGTGATTGATCTGAAGAATGGAGTTCAAACAAGGAATGCTCTGTCATTACTATCGTAATACAATGAAAACTAATAGATAATGTTGTGAAGCACTGTAGTGAAATCTGAGATTCGTGAAAGCTGAAATTTGAGGTCGAATCCCTGCAATTTCCTGCAGGTCACCACAAAAGCCATTGATCTTGTTGTTACACGGTTGTGTATATATCTTGTTGTTGAAATACAAAATCAAGATCTGAGTTAAGTACAAATCTAAGTTAGGATTTAATTCCACAATGATTTATTGATTTCCTACTTTTCTGATCATTGATTTGGGCAACTCATCTGAGATAATCATCAGAGCAATCTGGCTGTAAGTGTTACTGTTTTTTTTTAGGCGAACTTCACCATTTTTGGTGACCGTGTGTCTTTGTTGAACTTCACTGTTCATTTTGTACTGTTTACTGAAATTTCATCGTCCGAACATGATTTACTGTTTGATCTCCGACAATAATGTGTTAACTTTTAGTAAAATTGATCAATGATTTTCACTGAAATGTTTTTCTGAAATTCACTACATTTCTCTGTTAAACCTCACTGTTGGAAGTATGTTGATCTTTGATTGTTAGTTGGATTTTCGGAGAGTGTTGTGGTTATTAAGATTCACTTAGATTTATGTGTGTTTTACTAAGTGTCTCACTGATTTTTACTAAGTGTTTTGATTAAATAATAGTGATTAAGTTAGTTGTTAGTGGTTTTGTAATTAGATTACTTAGTTAATTAGCAGTTAGTATTACTTAGTTAAGAAAATGTTCTTAGTTAGTTTTTGATATTACAATTAGTCTTAAAATTTCTTAATGAATTGTCATTTCAGTATTAACATTTAGTTAGTATAGTTTACTTAGTATAGTTTTGTTTTTCTCTCGTGTACTGCTCGTGTTTCTTTTGACTTGTGCAGGATTGCACAAGAGTGGAGCTCAAGCACACACGTGACACGAAGTACGAAGATAGAAGATTTTTTTTTCTTTTATTTTAGAATTTAGGCATTTAATTGGGTTTGTAAATATTGCTTTTTATGCCCTCCGCGAAGGGTATTCATTTATTGTAATAGTTAGTTGTTTTTACTTTTCTCATATATTTTACATTTAATAATACGGCAATAAAGAATAGTTTAGATTTGTGTGCTTGAATACGAAATATTCCCGTTCCTTGAGTTCGACCCGGTCTCATCCACTAGTGAGAACCGGTTTTTATTATTTGATGTCTGGTTTTCACATGTTTTACATATAAAAATCTTTTCGAAATTACAACGATTCAAAATAGACATCAAATTTTTTGGTGCCGTTGTCGGGGAATGGCGTAATATTAGTATTCACTTTATTGCCTAGTGTTTGTTTGCATTTAGGTTTAGAACCACGTGTGTGCATATCGTAGAGACAAACTTACTTTTCTACACAGCCCACCCACTAGGATCCCCTTAGAGGTGACTGTGTACGATTGGTACCGTACACAGATTTCATATTTTATTTGCAAAATCTTTGTTGTGTGCAACTGCATGGTGTTTGTTTAGTTTTTGTTGTTTTTAGTATACTCGCTTTGTGGTTTGCGTGATTTGGCCGCTTAGTGCGTTAGTTAGGTAGAAAACCCAAAGTTAGGACGTGTGCTACACCAGTCTACTCCAAGGTGTACGCAATGGCTGACGATCATCAATTGATCCGTCCTTTGATGGAGTACTTCATGCCAAATACATATACTCCCGCCTCCTGCATCACGAGACCTGATGTAGGAGCGAGCCATTCTGAGATAAAGGCCAGTGTGATTCAAATGCTACCTTCGTTTTATGGCCTTAGCAATGAAGACCCATATCGTCATCTCGACGAATTCCTTGAGATTTGCTCGACAGTGCGAATCAATAACTTTGGAGATGATGCTATGAGGTTAACTTTGTTTCCGTTCTCTCTCAAGGATAAAGCCAAACACTGGCAAAAATCTCTTGATACGGTTCATATTACCACTTGGGAAGGAATGCAGCACGAAATTCTCAAAAAGTACTTCCCAATTGGTAAAATGAATCAGTTTCGTAAAGCTATAACCAGTTTTTCTCAAATTGAGGGAGAACAGTTTCACGAGTCTTGGGAGAGATTGAAAGATCTTCTCTGCAAGTGTCCCCATCACCAGGTGCCTCGTTGGCAACTGGTGCAGTATTTCTATGACGGGCTTACTGAGAAGCACCGTCAAATGGTTGATTCGTCTTGTGGGGGCACTTTTATGCTCAAGAGTGAGGACGAGGCATGGTCTCTATTTGATACCTTGAGTGAAAACATGATGCATCATACCTTGTCTTCACGGCTCGATAGGACTACATCTCTGTCTAGTGGTCCTAGGAAAGTTGGGATTTCCAAAGTAGGGTCTCAGTTAGAATTGTGTACCAAGGTTGACCTGTTGTCTAGGAAATTAGATCAATTCCTAGCCAATTCTTCGAGAAGTCCAATAGGAAGAGTGTGTGAGCTATATGTTAGCCCTACACATTGTGTTTCGGATTGTTCGGCAGTGCCGCTATATCCTGAATTCATTCAGGAGCAGGTGAATGTTGTCCAAGGTTTCACTAGACCCATGCCTGATTCATTTACACCATCATATAACCCAGGTTGGCGAAACTAGTCCATACCCTCATCTCATCAGCCCTCCCAGACACAGTATAGACACAGTAACCCTTCACAAGGTTACTCGCTTCCCATTTTTCCACAGGTTCATTCTCAGTCTAGTCTACCTTCTCCTCAAAAGCCCATTCCAAGTTTATCATTTCAGGAGAAGATGTTAGAGGCCTTTTCTGATATCAAGGCCACTCTTTGCTCCCATACGCAGTCGATAGCCAAGCTAGAGACTCAAATGGGACAGTTAGCTCAGACATCGCGTAGAAAAAGCTAGGGGAACCTTCATAGTGAGTCTGTTGTCACATCCAAGGGAGAGGAGCCCATGTCATTTGACTTGCAACGCACCGATTCACATCATAAGCAAGTCAAATTTGTTACATCCCTTCAGTAAGGGAAGGCGTGTCACCCCACTCGGGAATCGATTCATGAGCCCTATATCATACCCATTGACGAGTCAATTTCCATTATACCTCAGCAGAAGGGGCAAGACCCTCAGTTGTTATAGTCTTCACATAAAGCCCTATTTTCTCAGCCTTTAGGATCACCAATTCCTTTTAGTAAGCAAGAGGTACAGATGCAGAAGGTGCTTGACCAAGTCGAGCCAGATCATATTCACCAATTGTCTGAAGTTGCATTCATTGATAGTCGATCGGTCCTAGATTCTCATTTCTTGACTAGTCTCTCAGATGAGACTAATCTGCGTTCTTCATGTCGAGAGAGTCATGATATCACATTTAGAGGTAGACGGGATGGAAACACAGTGCGTAGTGTCACAGATGACACTCTTTTCTTCATAGAGCCTCATTGAGCCTGACTTCATGTCCATTGATCTCATAAACAATGAAGGTTTTTTCAGGGATCCGTCTGGCTGGGGACGTGAAACTTAGCGCTATATGGGAGGCAGCCCATATCTTGTATATTATTAGATTTGCTTAAAATTTGTAGAATTTTATTTTGTTCTTCCTTTTTCGTTTTACTCATGAATTTTTCATGTCATGTCATGTATACATTACATTCATAGAAGGTGCATTTTTAATTCAAGCCAAGTTGTTTCTACTCTTTTCCCTCATTTATTTTCTTTCATGTGCATTCACTTAGTTTCATATAAGCATGGGGGAGTGCCACTGGGACAGTGTCATTCAAGCATGGGGGAGGGTGTAGTTTGCACACCTTGATATTTTTGTTCACATTCTTGCACATGCTTACACATCTTTCATGAAAAGTAGGTTTTTAAAGAAAGAGTTTGAACTTATATGAATGTTATTTCAAATCTGATGTTTTTAGAGGCTTTTTAAGCCCCATGAAATTTTTTTCTGACATGGATCTAAAACTTATGGTTGTTTATGCGGATTTCGAAGAAATGATGATAGATACATGTTAGAATTTATTTTGAATCGCAAATATGAATATGCACAGTTCTATTTTTGAAAAACTAAGCAAATAAACAAAAGCATAAAAATGAGCTTAAAAGTGAAAAAAAAAGAGAGCATGCGTTAGGTTGTTTGGATAATTTCACAATCCTTAGTAGATGGGACTTAGATGTAAGTTGAGACTTTTGAGTTTCATTTCGAAAAGGATAGTGGAAAACTTCATGATCCTAAGTAGCTGAGAACAGATACAAGTTGAAGTGTTTGACTCTCACGTTGCAAAGGTGAATGAAGGAAGTCACTTTTATGTCTTAGTTGATATCTTTTGGTATGCATTGAAAAAAGTATAGAAGATTTTGACATTGCACAGGGCATAAAAGCAAACCACACGCAAGCTATAAGAGAAGAATGAATGCCCCAAAAGAAAAAGTGTGAAAAGAAAAAAAAGAAGAAAAAAAAGAAAAGAGCTTAAAAAGAAAAAAAGTTCAATGCTTAGAAGTATGATTAAGAAAACCTGTGCAGAAAACATATGAGTGAGAATAAATAAATAATAACTTATTTTTACTGGATTTTCTAAGAATAAAACATAAATAATTGTGATATTTAGAAAAGTGAAAGAAATTCTTTTTCTGTGGTGGTATATAAAAACTTTAATTATGTTTTGATTTTTTTTTAACACGAAATATTTGTGAAAACAAAGTCTTTAATTACTTACTACTTGTGAAGATGTGTAATATTTTGCATACATGACAGAGATGTTTGTGGGTAGCATCACTGCAAACCCTCACGAGACCTTACTCGTCCACTGCGGAAACCCAGGGGTTGAAAGGGCTTGTTGCATGAGCTAAATGCAACTGTGATTCCTACGAAAGTGAGTTAGTTGATATTTTTGATTTCGTGCATTTGTCTAGTTTGCTCGAGGACTAGCAAAACATAAGCATGAGAGTATTTGATCATGCATATATTTTAGGGATATTTCATATAAAAATATGCATGATTTCATGAGAAAATGATTTTAAAACCCTATTTTATGCTAGTTTTGAGTAAATGAGCTAAAATAATATAAAATTAGAAAATGCATTAAAAAGCTTTATTTTACATTTTAATACATATTTTAGTTTTTGACATAATTGTAGTAGTTTAGTTTTTGAAAATAATAAAAAAATTAGAGTTAAAATAGACTTAGTTTTGTATTTTCTAAAACATAGGCATTTTGAGTTGTTTTGTAAATAACTTTCTGAAGAGAGGTTTTGAAATACAATTTTAAAAAGAAGATGGACTTATGGACAAAAGTTCAAATCTTTAAATATGATACCTAGGGGGGAAGAGAAGCTTGTCTTCTGTTTCTTGCCTAATCCCTCTCTTCTTCCCCTTCCTCTCCACCTCTTCTTGCCTATTCTTCTCCTTCTCCCTATTTTCCCCTCTTTTTCTCATCCTTATTCTGATGGAGAATTCCAACAACGATTGAAGCAAGAGAGAGAATTCCAACCTCTCTTCTAATCCCTCTAGTTACAGTGAGTTCTTCTTCTTCTATTTTCTTCCTCTCTCTTTATTTTATGAATTTCATTTAATTTTCTATTAAAAATTCATAACTCATGTTAAAAAAATTGTTCTGATTTACTGTTTTTGTTTCAGAAATTTTTAGTATGGATTTTAGTTTGTAGTTCATATGCATTTCTAGTGAATCGTTTCTGCATTAAAAATATATATATATAAAAAAAAACAGTAAAAAAAATCAGAGATTTAATAGTTTGATATGTCGATACTTTGATCTGAATTTTTAAACTAATAATATGATTTGAATTTTGTTTTAATCTGATTAAAAGTTGTTGCTAATATGATTTGAAGCTTCAGTTTACAGTGATCTGAATTTGTCACCCGATCATCTAGATCGTCTGGATCTGGATCAATTAACAAATTTCTACAAAAATTCAATCGATCATCTGGATCGATTTCTGTTTTTTTTTTCCAGCAAACATTCTTTTTCAAAGCTTCTTGAAAGAGATTTCTGGTACCGATCGGAGCTATGGACCTGTTGTAGAGAGCCTGCTGGAATTCCCTGTTCCAGATCGTGAAATCCTGTCACGATTGGCATCTGATAGAGGGATGACGATGTGAGCTATGGACTGCCGTAGAGAGCCTACCGGAATTCCTTGTTCCAGATCGTGAAATCCTATCACGATTGGCATCTGGCAGAGGAATGACGATGTGTATCTGACAACAGTGAAACATCTACTGAAATCCAGCGATCTCAGCCTTGATTTTACTGTTTCTGAGCCAGGTGAACAGATTTTGAAGCTCAATCAGAGTACGGTGAATTTTAATCTCTGAATCCGGTGATACTTCGGTGATTGATCTGAAGGATGGAGTTCAAACAAGGAATGCTTTGTCATTACTATCGTAATACAGCGAAAACTAATAGATAATGTTGTGAAGCACTGTAGTGAAATCTGAGATTCGTGAAAGTTGAAATTTGAGGTCGAATCCCTTGGAATCCCTGCAATTTCTGGCAGGTCACCACAAAAGCCATTGATTTTGTTGTTACACAGTTGTGTATAAATCCTGTTGTTGAAATGCAAAATCAAGATCTGAGTTAAATACAAATCTGAGTTAGGATTTAATTCCACAGTGATTTATTGATTTCCTACTTTTCTGATCATTGATTTGGGCAACTCATCTGAGATAATCATTAGAGCAATCTGGCTGTAAGTGTTATTGTTTTTCTTTTAAGCGAACTTCACCATTTTCGGTGACCGTGTGTCTTTGTTGAACTTCACTGTTCATTTTGTACTGTTTACTAAAATTTCATTATCCGAACATGATTTACTGTTTGATATCCGGCAATAATGTGTTAAGTTTTAGTAAAATTGATCAATGATTTTCATTGAAATGTTTTTCCGAAATTCACTGCATTTCTCTGTTAAACCTCACTGTTGGAAGTATGTTGATCTTTGATTGTTAGTTGGATTTTCGGAGAGTGTTGTGGTTATTAAGATTCACTTAGATTTATGTGTGTTTTACTAAGTGTCTCACTGATTTTTACTAAGTGTTTTGATTAAATAATAGTGATTAAGTTAGTTGTTAGTGGTTTTGTAATTAGATTACTTAGTTAATTAGCAGTTAGTATTACTTAGTTAAGAAAATGTTGTTAGTTAGTTTTTGATATTACAATTAGTCTTAAAATTTCTTAATGAATTGTCATTTCAGTATTAACATTTAGTTAGTATAGTTTACTTAGTATAGTTTTTTTTTTCTCTCGTGTACTGCTCGTGTTTCTTTTGACTTGTGCAGGATTGCACAGGATTGGAGCTCAAGCACACACATGACACGAAGTACGAAGATAGAAGATTTTTTTTCTTTTATTTTAGAATTTAGGCATTTAATTGGGTTTGTAAATATTGCTTTTTACGCCCTCTGCGAACGGTATTCATTTGTTGTAATAGTTAGTTGTTTTTACTTTTCTCATACATTTTACATTTAATAACACTACAATAAAGAATAGTTTAGATTTGTGTGCTTGAATACGAAATATTCCCGTTCCCTAAGTTCGACCCGGTCTCATCCACTAGTGAGAACCGGTTTTTATTATTTGATGTCTGGTTTTCACATGTTTTACATATAAAAATCTTTTCGAAATTACAATGATTCAAAATAGACATCCGGTATTCCATTTCCCACCTGATTAGGATAAGGGTATAAGCATGAGTCTCATTTCTATGAGATATTTCATTCCCCAATCAGATTAAGGGTCGAACCTGAGCTTCATTCCATACAAGGTACTTTCTGTCCCATCCAGATTAAGGGCAAAAACCTGAACTTTACCGCCACAGAGCAAGTCCATTCCTCTTCATTCTCCATTCCATATCTACCATCTTCCCGAGGCTAATTTCCTTATACCCAGTCAGATCCTTCCGACTGGGGCATTTTATACATAGCCCAATTTTAGTGTGTTTTTCTTTACCACTAAGCTCGGCCACAAGCGGCTTAGTAGCAAAGAGGGGCATTTGTAAACACCCCAAATTTTCACTCACCTTCCTGACATCTCCACCAATCATCACCTTTCGGTTCTCCAAGATCACTGAAGGGAAAAACGGTCAATTTCTGAGATTGGACCTCGCAAAAAGTCCAAAAATTCATTCTCAATTCTCAAAATCTTTCTATTTAGGCTAAGGAACATCTTCAAACTGCAAATTTTTAAAATCCTATTCTTGACAAGAAGCTAGAATTTCCAATTCCTGATTCAAAGTAGTATTTCTCGAAACATGTCTTTGCATAGCATTGCATGAACATTTCATATCATTTCACTGCATAACATGTCATTTTGAGGTCCAGAACTCTCGATTTCAAATCATCAATCCAGGTTTGAGTTTTAACTCTTTTCAAAACCCTGGGTTTTTAAAATTGCCAATTCTTCCCATTTTACCCCTGGGACTCTGAATTACAAAAGCTTTCTCAAGAAAACAATCTGGATATTTTGATATTGATTTCAAATTTTTGGGACACGATTTTAAATTTAGAAGATTTTATCTCAAAACTTTTTGCAAATAGATTTTAAATCTCTTTACAAAGTTTCTGCATTTTCTTTATACATATTTTTGCCCTGAAAAACCATTTTCTTCCAAATTCTTGAAAAAAAAGACAAAGTTTTATTGCGTATTATAAAAATTCCAAAAAGAAGTTATTTCTTTTGCTTTTTATTTTCGAATAAATGGTGTGGGACCCGCCTTGAACTAGCATCACACTCAGATTCTCAGGTAGGTTTCTTATTTTCAAGCGGGGTCCACCTGGAGATGGTACCAATTTGCAAATTCCTCTTTCTAATATTATTTATCTTAAAAAATAGTCAGTGGGCTCACACATGGGTGGCGCCCCACTTGAAAATAAGAGATTTGCCAAACAAAATAAAACTTTATTTTCAAAAGGATTTTAAAGATGGCTGAGGTGG
This sequence comes from Nuphar pumila, assembly GCF_984573655.1. Classification (NCBI taxonomy): domain Eukaryota; kingdom Viridiplantae; phylum Streptophyta; class Magnoliopsida; order Nymphaeales; family Nymphaeaceae; genus Nuphar; species Nuphar pumila. The sequence continues at coordinate 55,353,574 of NC_143258.1, forward strand.
CATTTCCCTAAAAGCCTCCCATTTATTTCACTATTCATTTTTTTTTAGAAGCAACCTTAGATGGCGCCACGGCCCAGCTTTCCTAAAACATTTCATTTTACCTAAACGTTAGGTAAATGAACCAAATTTTTTTGAAAGTGATAAAACCGTTCCCTTTTAAAAACAACAAATTTTCAAAATTAATGAGGCATCGGTTTCACGATTTTTCAAAATTGTTAAGAAAATGATAACGGAACCGCAGAAGGAAAGCTGCAATTTTTTTTTGAAAAGGGGCTCAAAAGCTTTTAAAAGGGGATTTTTGGATGGAAAAGAGATACTGACCGATTGATTTTTTTTCTTCTTTTATTCTTATCACAAGTACCCTCCTCTCAGCGTGGAGCTTTTCCCCTTTTGGATGTCGTTTCCTTCATCCATCGTGAAGAGCTTCAAGCCCTTCAACTCTTGGTTGGTTGTGTGACATTTCATAGGGTGCAGGGGATCCAGCAGGCTCCTTCCGATTTCCTTCAGCCCAATAGAAGGAGATCGACCCCTTCATCGTTGGTTACAGCTTCATCGGGTGTAGGTGGTCTATAAGTCCAATAGATGGAGATCGATCATTACTTGTTGGTTATTGATTCGTTTGGTGCAGGGGATCCACAAGGTAACATAAGGTTGCGTTATGTTTTTTTTTTTTAGTTTTATTAATCAAGCATTATAGTAATTGTTATCATCGCAAAATTTTTTCCCCTCTCTTGCGAGAGAAAAAATGAATTTCGCGAGTCAAACTCGACCAATGTTTTGAAATTATTTTGAAAATTAACTCGCCTCCGTTTTGAAAATTTGCGGGAAAATTCCGTGGAATAGGATCCGCCTGTCGGTACGAGGTTCAACCGTTCCTGGGTCCTTTACGAGGGGTAATTGAACCAAGGATCAATTATGTGCTTCAACTTGACTCAAATATCTAAATTATGCTCTATTTTTCCTAGAATGCATAAAGAATCAAGCTTGTGCTATGAAATTTTGAAACTAATGCAAGTTTGGGAAACGTGATGTTTGCTTTGGAAAATTGAAATGCATTTGGAAAATGATTGGAAAAGTGCTTGAAATTGGAATTCTTGGGAAAATCATTGAATTTCATTGGAAATCAGAAATTTGTGTTGGAAAGTGATTTCTTGGAAAAATTTGAACTTTAGAAAATCGATTTTGAAATTTGGAATTGCTTTTCTGAGAAAATGGATTTGAGAATTCTGAGAAAATCTAAGAAATTCATTGGAAAATGACTTTTGAAATGAAAAATAGATTCTCAGGAAACTGGGTTCTCAAGAAAATGGGAAATCTGAGAAAAGCGATTTTTTTGAAATCTTGAAACTTTGAAATTTGAGAATTTTAAAACATTGGAAAATCTTGGTTTGAACTTAGGAAATGCTTTGAAATCTACTTTGAAAACTCAGGATTTTGAGAAAATCAGATCCTGAGAAAGACTTGGAAATTCTTGAGAAAAATGAATTTTTTGAAATTGAAATTGGAAAGTGAATTTGAAATTTGAATAATATGAATGAATGAATATGAATTTGAAAGGGAATTTCAATTGAGGAATTAGGAAATCCTTTTGAAACTTGGAGAAATGCAGTACATTTTTGAAGTTAGCCTAAGAGTGTAGGCTGAATGTGGCTAATATGAAGATCATAAATCTTGGTTTTCTTCGTATTCTGACTATGGCCATAAATATGAATCCCACCGAGTTTATAAAGTCCATAAGAGCTTGTGCATGTGCCATTCGTGTCAACCATAGTGAATTTGAGGTAAATATGCATGAATGATACATTTAGATATTGAAATTTTGCTGAAATTAAACTATATGCAATGTAGTCCTATTCTATGCAGGAAATGTAAATTCTTATTCCAAATTATTACATTGATTTTGACATTAAATTGAATAAAATAAAGAGATAAAATAACTAGGTTTTCTTCTTGAATATTCCTGCAAAACTAGAAAACAAGGTTAGCACAAAAATGTAGGTTTTTCTAAATTTATCCGAAAATATTGGAAATTATCGGATATTATTCGGATATAAACCCAGAATCATATCGGATATTTTGAGAATCCAAAGCATTTCAAAGTTTGGAATTTGGTAATTATTATATTCCTTTTCCAACCCTCTCCATTAAAATCGTTAACCTTGAATTAATTGTAGGAATTAATAGGTTACTACTTTAGTCTAGACCTAACCTAGTCAAACCGAGCCTAGGTCGAGTCAAACTCTAGTCTACACCCCCTTTGAGTCTAGTCAAAACCTAATCTAGCCTAAGTCAAAACCTAAACCACACCTAGGTCGACTTTAGTCAAGCTTAGTGGAGTCAACCCCTAGATCGAGTCGAACCTAGTTCAACCCACTTGAGCCTAGTCAAGTCAACCTTAGTTTGAGTCAACCGAGTTTACCTTATCCTATTCGAACCTAGTTGACTAAGTCAAACTTAAACCGAGTTCAACCTAGTCTTAATAAGCCTAAGTCCAAGACCTAGACCTAGCCCTAGTCAAGACTAAGTCAAACCCTAACCTAGTCTAAGTCAAAGTCAAGACCAACCCGTGGTCGAGTCAACC